>NC_140017.1:25191362-25203862 GCF_964263955.1 Coregonus lavaretus
ATGAATACGTTGTTGCATCATCGTCATGTGTCTCCTGGGAGCTTGGAGACCACAGTGGCGTCCGTCGCACCACCCACTGGTTTCACATACAGTAACTGTGACGTTGTAATCCTGATAATAGTTGCCCTCTGACAATTTGAGAGATGCGTAGTCATGGCAGGGGGAATTGGAGAACGGTGGGGAACACCACTGATGGTTGATTGCATCAGCAGGGGAGAGTGAATGCTGCTCGGTTCTTATTTACCTGCCTTACAATAGCTCTAAATTAAATAAACAATCAGCATTAGAGCACAATTTCATGCTCACGGGCAGAAATGTAACCAATGAGCCCCATTTGCATGTATAAATGATGGTGTTCATACACCGCCTAAGGACAAGACATAGCCAATCAACAGCCATGTTCAAAACTGGCCAAATGCCAAATTGAATTCTTCAGTGTAAATACAGTGCCTTCAGAAAGTATTCACACACCTTGACTTTTTCCATCTGAATTTAAAATGGATTGAATTGGCCTACACACAATACCCCATGATGTCACAGTGGAATTATGTTTTTCGAAATTTTTACAAATTAATTAAAAATGAAAAGCTGAAATGTCTTGAGTCAATAAGTATTCAACCCATTTGCTTTGGCAAGCTTAAATAAGTTCAGCAGTAAAAATGTGCTTAAGAAGTCACAAGTTGAATGGACTCACTCTCTGTACAATACTAGTGTTTAACTATATTTTTGAATGACTACCTCATCTCTGTAAACCACACATACAATTATCTGTAAGGTCGCTCAGTCGAGCAGTGAATTTAAAACACAGATTCAACCACAAAGACCAGGGAGGATTTCCAATGCCTCGCAAAAAAAGGGCACCTATTGGTAGATTGGTTTAAAAAAAGCAGCCATTGAATATACCTTTGAGCATGGTGAAATTATTCATTACACTTCGGATGGTGTATCAATACACCCAGTCACTACAAAGATACAGGCACCCTTCCTAACTCAGTTGCTGGAGAGGAGGGAAACAGCTCAGGGATTTCACCATGAAGCCAATGGTGACTTTAAAACAGTTATAGAGTTTAATGGCTGTGATAGGAGGAAACTGAGGATGGATCAACAACATTGTAGTTACTCCACAACACTAACCTAATTGACAGAGCGAAAAGAAGACGCCTTTACAGAATAAAAATATTCAAAAACAAAAGTAATACTGCAAAACGTTTGACAAAGCAATTAACTCATTGTCCTGAATACAAGGTGTTATGTTAGGGGCAAATCCAATACAGCACATTACTGAATACCACTCTCCATATATTCAAGCATAGTGGTGGCTGCATCATGTTATGGGTATGCTTGTAATCGTTAAGGACTAGGGAGTTTTTCAGGATAAAAAAGAAATGGAATGGCGCTAACAGGCAAAATCCTAGAATAAAACCTGGTTCAGTCTTCTTCCCACCAGACACTGGAGTTACTTACTAAGAAGACCGTGAATGTTCCTGAGTGGCAGAGTTACAATGTTGACTTAAATCTGCTTGAAAATCTATGGCAAGACCTGAAAATTGTTGTCTAGCAATGATCAACAATCAATTTGACAGAGCTTGAATAATTTTGAAAAGAATAATGGGCAAATGTTGCACAATCCAGGTGTGGAAAGCTCTTAGAGACTTACCCAGAAAGACTCACACAGCTGTAATCGCTACCAAAGGTGATTCTAACATGTAATGATTGACTCAGGGGGTTGAATACTTACCTAATGAAGATATATATTATATATATACAGTGGGGAGAACAAGTATTTGATACACTGCCGATTTTCCAGGTTTTCCTACTTACAAAGCATGTAGAGGTCTGTAATTTTTATCATAGGTACACTTCAACAGTGTTAGACGGAATCTAAAAGAAAAATCCAGAAAATCACATTGTATGATTTTTAAGTAATTAATTTGCATTTTATTGCATGACATAAGTATTTGATCACCTACAAACCAGTAAGAATTCCAGCTCTCACAGACCTGTTAGTTTTTCTTTAAGAAGCCCTCCTGTTCTCCACTCATTACCTGTATTAACTGCACCTGTTTGAACTCGTTACCTGTATAAAAGACACCTGTCCACACACTCAATCAAACAGATTCCAACCTCTCCACAATGGCCAAGACCAGAGAGCTGTGTAAGGACATCAGGGATAAAATTGTAGACCTGCACAAGGCTGGGATGGGCTACAGGACAATAGGCAAGCAGCTTGGTGAGAAGGCAACAACTGTTGGCGCAATTATTAGAAAATGGAAGAAGTTCAAGATGACGGTCAATCACCCTTGGTCTGGGGCTCCATGCAATATCTCACCTCGTGGGGCATCAAGGATCATGAGGAAGGTGAGGGATCAGCCCAGAACTACACGGCAGGACCTGGTCAATGACCTGAAGAGAGCTGGGACCACAGTCTCAAAGAAAACCATGAGTAACACACTACGCCGTCATGAATTAAAATCCTGCAGCGCACGCAAGGTCCCCCTGCTCAAGCCAGCGCATGTCCAGGCCCGTCTGAAGTTTGCCAATGACCATCTGGATGATCCAGAGGAGGAATGGGAGAAGGTCATGTGGTCTGATGAGACAAAAATATAGCTTTTTGGTCTAAACTCATTTTACATTTACATTTTAGTCATTTAGCAGACGCTCTTATCCAGAGCGACTTACAGTTAGTGAATACATTTATTTTTATTTTTATACTGGCCCCCCATGGGAAACGAACCCACAACCCTGGCGTTGCAAACGCCATGCTCTATCAACTGAGCTACATCCCTGCCGGCCATTCCCTCCCCTACCCTGGACGACGCTGGGCCAATTGTGCGCCGCCCATGAGTCTCCCGGTCACGGCCGGCTGCGACAGAGCCTGGATTCGAACCAGGATCTCTAGTAGCACAGTTAGCACTGCGATGCAGTGCCTTAGACCACTGCGCCACCCACTCGCCGTGTTTGGAGGAAGAAGAAGGATGAGTACAACCCCAAGAACACCATCCCAACCATGAAGCATGGAGGTGGAAACATCATTCTTTGGGGATGCTTTTCTGCAAAGGGGACAGGACGACTGCACCGTATTGAGCGGAGGATGGATGGGGCCATGTATCGCGAGATCTTGGCCAACAACCTCCTTCCCTCAGTAAGAGCATTGAAGATGGGTCGTGGCTGGGTCTTCCAGAATGACAACGACCCGAAACACACAGCCAGGGCAACTAAGGAGTGGCTCCGTAAGAAGCTTCTCAAGGTCCTGGAGTGGCCTAGCCAGTCTCCAGACCTGAACCCAATAGAAAATCTTTGGAGGGAGCTGAAAGTCTGTATTGCCCAGCGACAGCCCCGAAACCTGAAGGATCTGGAGAAGGTCTGTATGGAGGAGTGGGCCAAAATCCCTGCTGCAGTGTGTGCAAACCTGGTCAAGACCTACAGGAAACATATGATCTCTGTAATTGCAAACAAAGGTTTCTGTACCAAATATTAAGTTCTGCTTTTCTGATGTATCAAATACTTATGTCATCCAATAAAATGCAAATTAATTACTTAAAAATCATACAATGTGATTTTCTGGATTTTTGTTTTAGATTCCGTCTCTCACAGTTGAAGTGTACCTATGATAAAAATTACAGACCTCTACATGCTTTGTAAGTAGGAAAACCTGCAAAATCGGCAGTGTATCAAATACTTGTTCTCCCCACTGTATATATATATATATATTTATTTTCAAATGTTAGAAACATTTCTTCCATTTTGACATTAAAGAGTATTTTGTGTAGATCGTTGACAGAAAATGTCAATTAAATCAATTTTTATCCCACTTTGTAACACAACAACATGTGGAAAAAGTGTGAATACTTTCTGAAGGCACTGTAGGTTTAAGATGGCACGCAGACAGGAACTCTGTGTAAAGCATGCTCGGGACATAGTACAGCTGCATCTGAGCCGGCTTTGATATGTCTTATGTTGTGTAAAGATGGCTAATAATCACTATTAAACATACATTAGGAGTTTTGGAGTTATTAGTTAGCTAAGATGTTTTTTTTGTGCTATAGAATATAATGACCTCTCGTTGTGCAGGGCAGGTCATTTAAATCCAGGTTGGGGATGCTTTTTAACTGTTAATGCCTGTGGCATTTCTAAATGTCTAGTTAAATAAGGCACAGGGACTGCTAGCCCCAGAGAGCCTCATAGAGGGAGACAGCAGGACCCCGGGTGGGCAGGCAGAGGCCAGGGGCCCAAGAGGTGGAAAGAAGGATAACCTTTTAAATAAAATGAGATTAGGTCATTCATCCTGTCTCAGTGTTTTTACTGTTTCCTCCAGAGAGAAACCGTATAGCCACGCTGGTACAATCTGAGATCTTCACATAAAGCCTGGGCAATCGAAAAGCATTCCATTGTCCATCCTTGTGTCTCCTGGAAATGTCACCCACATGACTGCTGGAATAATAGCACGGTTGGCTAAATATAGTAGTTTTAGCCAGTTCAATGGAATTAATATTTAATGTGTAACTGTGGGATATGACTGTTATAACTGATATGAGTTACAAGACTATAGCCATTCATTTTCACAGGCACAGTTACATGAGGTCACTGTTCGTTAGTTTCACTTAGAAAGACATGAGCTTTGGGGTACATTTGGTTTACTTTGGGGTACATTTAGGAGATAAAATGGCTGGTCCAATGCATTACATTGGAATTGTCTGTTATATAGGCTTTATAAAGGCTTAATAAGTAGTAAATGAACAACCATGAATTAATCTTGGTAATTATTTTGCTCATTAAGAATTAGCTAATTAATTACATCCTTTTCCCAAAGGATATAGTATTATTATTATTATTATTATATAGTTAGTAAATAACTTGATTCTTCAAAAGACCCAAGTGGATGAAACATCATGTACTTACATTTCTCAGAGGTTCTGCTCTGCTGCTCATTTAACATCAAAAGCATAGAGCTTTGCCTGTTTGAAACCGCCAAGAGAGAAGCGCCTGTGTGTTTGACCCTTGAACTGTCTGCTCTTATGATATAATAAATAAAGCTTTATTTTGGGGTAATCTCTGTTTTTGCTGATAATTTTTTGTCTGTTGATAATTGCTTCAGGGTTGTTGAGTCTAAGAAGGCTGTAGGATCAGTCCAACTGTTGTTTCAGTCTGATTGATATAGATTTTCATAGAAGCTTTTAAAATTGTAAATAATCACGTTGTTGTTTCTAATTAACACATTTGTTGAACTGGTTTGGCGTGTATTCGTTTTGTTTACCAGGTTTATTTGCCATTAAGTAGTATGCTTTATTTGAGTTCAACCTATAGTTATTGACTCTCAAATGTAAAATATCATATTCCTGCTTAAGTTCAGATATTGTATTTTCTTCTTTATCTGGTAAAGATTTTTTATGGGCTTTTTCTAAGATAGTGATTTATTTTTATTTTTATTACATTTTTATTTCTAACTCAGATGTAACTTTTGCAGAGTATGAGATTATCTTTCCCTAGTGTACGCCTTAAAAGCATTAGAAATTATATCGGGGGTCCTTGAATTTGCCTTTTTTATTGCTACTTCTGTCAATCTTATCAAATGTATGATTTAGGTCGCCTGATAAAATAATAGTTCCTGTCTGGTTTTGGTTTAATATAGCTTGAATTCTATCTAAAAACACCAGATTTGTCCCTGGTGGGATATACAATGAAATCAATGTGTATTTGGTACGTGTGCTGGGATATAAGGGAAAATGGTGTATTCTTATTTATCAGGATGCCTACACCTCTGCTGTTACTACAGTAGGTGGCAGCATAGGCCTCTCCAACCCAGCTCCTCTTTAAATATTACATTTCTCCTTTTTTGAAATGTAACTCTTGCAGGAAAACCACATCTGCTGACAATCTCTTTGTTCAAGAACCATATGCTTTTTTCCCCCATCATGGAGCCCGTGCACATTCCATATAATACGTTTGAATTTGTTGGTCTTTACTTGTATACAATCAAAAGTTAACCTTCTCTGTTTCGTCTATCATTGAAGAACCAGATAAAACATCTGTCATTTGAGGGTGGTGGGCATTCCATGGAATGGGAGAGTCATAGTATGAATACATAGTTATTGTATACGTGACATATATAGAGTGTGTGAGCATGTGGGCTGAGCAGACATTTAACAGAGAACATAAAGCAAAGTACTTCTTTGTACTTTGAGGCGCTATGCCTTTCTAACTCCTCTCCTAATGTACCAAAAGTCTGTGGATTATGTCATTGAACAAACATTGGAGAAAGACTGCCACTTAAGTACTGTGGTCAGTTTGCATTACCTTGTATACTGGCTGGTGGGGGTCTACTTGGGGAGAATGGGTCCACCAAGAGGCTGAAGTGAGATGAGTGTAGGCCCCCCTGATGCCCTCCCAGTCACCCCATCCCAATCTCTTGGATAGAGCCCCTCTCCACTCTCACCAATAACCACCATTGAATCTTAGCTATAATGATAAACAAGGAATAATAATGACTCAACATCCTCTCCTAATCTGTTTGCAAGTCACAAAAATAAATACAATTACATTGTTGTATAGTTAAATCCTTCATTCTCTCTCTCTCTCCCAAGCCAAACCCATCCCTCTCCACCTCACCCTCCCAGTTTTCCCTTTACCCCACCCAAGCCAAGCTTGTCCCAACCTCCCATCCTTACCCACCCTTTCCCACCCAAGCCAAGCTTGTCCCAACCTCCCATCCTTACCCACCCTTTCCCACCCAAGCTAAGCTTGTCCCATCCTCTCATCCTTGCCCACCCTTGCCCACCCAAGCTAAGCTTGTCCCATCCTCCCATCCTTGCCCACCCTTGCCCACCCAAGCTAAGCTTGTCCCATCCTCCCATCCTTGCCCACCTAAGCCAAGCTTGTCCCATCCTCCCATCCTCCCACCCTTGCCCACACCTCTCAGACACACTTGCATCCACCCATCAATCGACTTACTCATCCATTCTCATTCATTCCCGCCCAACGTATACTGTACTCTATGCATTTACACACCCAATATTTCCCACCCTCCTACATATATTCATTTTCACCATCCCTCACTCTTCCCTCACGCTCCCATTCATATACACACCTACACACCTACACTCCCACACACACGCACATCCATAGAACCGTTGTTGGCATATACAGTGCCTTCAGAAAGTATTCACACCCCTTGACTTTTTGCTAAAAATTGTGTTACAGCCTGCATTTTATTTAACATTTACATTTTAGTCATTTAGCAGACGCTCTTATCCAGAGTGACTTACAGTTAGTGAGTGCATACATTTTCATAAATGTTTATCACTGGCCTACACACAATTCTCCATAATGTCAAAGTGGAACTTGACAACAATGATCAACAACTAATTTGACAGAGCTTGAAGAATTAGAGACTTACCAAGAAAAGACTCACAGCTCTAATCGCTGCCAAAGGTGCTTCTACAAAGTATTGACTCAGGGGTGTGAATACCTATGTAAATTCGATTTTTCAGTATTTCATTTTCAATACATTTGCACATATTTCTAAAAACATGTTTTCACTTTGTCATTATGGGGTATTGTGTGTAGATGGGTGATAAAAAAATATATTTGAATACATTTTGCATTCAGGCTGTAAAACAACAACATGTGGAATAAGTCAAGGGGTATGAATACTTTCTGAAGGCACTGTATGCTATATTTCCCCCTTTCAATTGTCTTTTCAGTGTCCATGTAGCCCATTGGTATCGGCTACTTCTATCATTACTTCATAGAGAAGAACACTTACTTGGTGAAAGTAGAGTATAGATTGTATTGGGGGGAGGGGGAAAGGATATTGTCTCAATTTACGATAAGCTCGTCATAAGCATCGCTATATGTAGCCTATTGAGCTCATCATTGTTTCCTAATTCGTCCTCTTCTCAGAACAGGGGGCTCTCCTTCTTCAACTGGAAAGGTTTCTTGTAGCTTGATTACGGCTTCATCGGCGCTTGTGAATTCCATCCTTTGCGTTCCCTTCCATACCCACAGCACTGCCGGGAAGCGGAGCTGAGACTTAAACCCCTTTTCCTCCAGCTACTGTCTGATTGGAATGTAATCCTGAGTTTCTCTCTCAGCCTAACAGACAGGTCCTTGACGAATCGAATGGACCAGCTGTGTATTTTTATCTCCTTCCCCCCTGTGCCCCCAGAATGTTTATTTTGATCTTATGGTTCCACAGTTTGAAGATTACCATGAGTGGGTATTTAGCGTTCTTCTGTTTCACGTCCATCCTATGGCATCGTTCCAGATCTGATGAAACATCCATGCCAAGCTCCTCCAATATCAGTTTGGCCACGTAGCTGGAAAGGTCCCCTTTTTCCTCGTCCTCCTGTAAGGACAATATTCTCATGTTGTTTCGTCACATTCTGTTTTCTTGCTGGTCCAATTCGTCTTCTAAAGTTTGCAATTTGTTTCCAAAAGGCTAATTTAGTTGTTTTGTTTGTTCATGCGAATGCCTTGTTTGTGCGTGTCTGACACGATAGCCTCTAATTTCTATCCGAGCTAATCTACTTTAGTAATAACAGAGTGTAGCAGTTTGCTTGTTTTGGTGTGCATTGAGAGCATTTAAGCTATGTTTTCCTGAATAACCTTTAGCTGTTCATTACTCTCGTTCGTGTCTCCAAGTTGCTCCTTGTCTTTTCCTCTGGGGGAAGCCATGGCTTGTTGAATTCGTTTTGCCGCACTGCTTTACCAACTGATTGGTTCGCTGTTGTACATAACTGATCGCACACACTCTCCCAGTTACTTGGGTGTCAACGGGTGCTGTAGGTGGGTGTGGTGTGGGAATCAGGCGCAGGATGCAGAAGATAAGTCCAAAAGACTTTAGTAATGCACACACGAAACACAATCCAACAGCCCGGAGGCGAGAAAATGCGCACACAGGCGTAAACAAAAGGGCGCACTAAACATGTGCGAGAATACTCTCCTATACAAAGGAGGCAAGCTAATAATAGCGCACTGAAAATAGTAGCGCACCAACACGACAGTGAAAACAATCACACACAACACCTGACAAACTCAACGAGAACTTATAGGACACTAATGACGCTAAACGATAACAGGTGTACATAATCCAGACAAAACCAAACGAACATAGAAATATACAACGGTGGCAGCTAGTATTCCGGAGACGACGAACGCCGAAGCCTGCCCGAGCAAGGAAGAGAGGCAGCCTCGGCCGAAACCGTGACAGTACCCCCCCCCCTTGACGCGCGGCTCCAGACATGCGCCGACTCCGGCTTCGGGGACGACCAGGAGGACGCGGAGCAGGGCGCGTCGGGTGACTCCGGTGGAATTCTGTCAGGAGAGACGGGTCCAAAATGTCTCTCCTCGGCACCCAGCACCGTTCCTCCGGGCCGTACCCCTCCCACTCCACCAGATATTGGAGACCCCCCATCCGACGTCTCGAATCCAAGATGGACCGCACGGAGTACGCCGGTGCCCCCTCGATGTCCAATGGGGGCGGAGGAGTCTCCTTGATCTCATTTTCCTGGAGTGGGCCAGCTACCACCGGCCTGAGAAGAGACACATGGAACGAGGGGTTAATACTTTTATACTCAATAGGTAGTTGTAATCTGTAACACACCTCGTTCAATCTTCTCAGGACTTTAAACGGCCCCACAAACCGCCGACCCAGCTTCCGACAGGGCAGGCGGAGGGGCAGGTTTCTGGTAGAGAGCCAGACTCGATCACCAGGTGCGTACACCGGTCCCTCACTGCGGTGGAGATCGGCGCTCGCCTTTTGACGACGGAGGGCCCGCTGCAGGTGGACGTGTGCAGCGTTCCACGTCTCCTCCGAGCGCCGCACCCACTCATCCACCGCAGGAGCCTCGATCTGGCTCTGCTGCCAAGGTGCCAGAACCGGCTGGTAACCTAACACACATTGGAAAGGGGTTAGGTTAGTGGAGGAATGGCGTAGGGAATTCTGGGCCATTTCTGCCCAGGGAACGTACCGTGCCCACTCCTCCGGCCGGTCCTGGCAGTATGATCTAAGAAACCTACCCACATCCTGGTTCACACGTTCCACCTGCCCATTACTCTCCGGATGGTAACCCGAGGTGAGGCTCACCGAGACCCCCAACCGCTCCATAAAGGCTCTCCAGACTCTGGAGGTGAATTGGGGACCTCGATCAGACACAATATCCTCGGGTACCCCGTAGTGCCGGAAAACATGGGTGAATAGAGCTTCGGCGGTCTGTAGGGCCGTAGGAAGGCCCGGCATAGGGAGCAAACGACAGGCCTTAGAGAACCGGTCCACAACGACCAGTATAGTAGTACTCCCCTGAGAGGGAGGAAGGTCAGTGATGAAGTCCACCGAGAGGTGAGACCATGGTCGTTGTGGAACGGGCAGGGGTAGTAACTTAACCCTAGGCAGATGTCTAGGCGCCTTACACTGGGCGCACACCGAGCAGGAGGAGACATAAACCCTCACATCCCTCGCCAACGTGGGCCACCAGTACTTAGCACTAAGGCAGTGCACTGTCCGGCCTATACCAGGATGTCCAGAGGAGGGTGACGTGTGAGCCCAATAGATCAATCGATCCCGAACCTCGAGCGGAACGTACGTCCGACCCTCCGGGCATTGAGGAGGACTAGGGTCGGAGCGCAACGCCCGCTCGAGTTCAGCATCGACCTCCCACACTACCGGTGCCACCAGACAAGACTCCGGCAGTATGGGAGTGGGCTCCACGGACCTCTCCTCCGTGTCATACCGCCGAGACAGTGCGTCTGCCTTACCGTTCTGTGACCCAGGGATGTACGTGATCTTAAAGACGAACCGGGTCAAAAACATATTCCACCGCGCCTGGCGAGGGTTCAGTCTCCTAGCTGCCCGGATGTACTCCAGGTTACGGTGGTCAGTCAAAATGAGGAAAGGGTGTTGAGCCCCCTCAAGCCAGTGCCTCCACACCTTTAGGGCCTGTACCACGGCTAACAGCTCCCTGTCCCCTACGTCATAATTTCGCTCCGCCGGACTGAGCTTTTTGGAATAAAAAGCACAGGGGCGGAGTTTAGGTGGCGTGCCGGACCGTTGCGAAAGCACGGCTCCTATACCGGCCTCTGACGCGTCCACCTCTACCTGAAATGGTAAAGAGGGATCCGGGTGCGCCAGCACCGGAGCCGAGGTAAACAGGTCCTTCAGCCTCCCAAAAGCCCTGTCCGCCTCGGCTGACCACTGCAAACGCACCGGACCCCCCTTCAAAAGAGACGTTATGGGAGCTGCCACCTGTCCAAAACCCCGGATAAACCTCCGGTAGTAATTCGCAAACCCCAAAAACTGCTGCACCTCCTGCACAGTGGTTGGTGTTTGCCAATTACGCACGGCTGACACCCGGTCAACCTCCATCTTCACCCCTGACGCAGACAACTGATAACCCAAAAAGGAGACCGACTCCTGGAAAAACAGACACTTCTCTGCCTTGACATACAGGTCGTGCTCCAACAGCCTCCTCAACACTCTGCGCACCAGAGCCACATGCTCGACTCGGGTAGACGAGTACACGAGAATGTCATCTATGTACACGACCACCCCCTGCCCCTGCATGTCCCTGAAGATCTCATCCACGAATGATTGGAAAACTGAAGGAGCGTTCATCAACCCGTATGGCATGACAAGATACTCGTAATGGCCCGAGGTGGTACTAAAGGCTGTCTTCCATTCATCGCCCCCCCTAATGCGCACCAAGTTGTACGCGCTCCTGAGATCTAATTTAGTGAAAAAACGCGCCCCGTGCAATGACTCCGTCATGGTCGCAATCAGAGGAAGTGGATAACTGTACTTCACCGTGATCTGATTGAGACTACGGTAATCAATGCACGGGCGTAACCCTCCATCCTTTTTCTTCACAAAAAAGAAACTCGAGGACGCAGGGGAAGTGGATGGCCGTATGTATCCTTGTCTCAGAGACTCGTCTATGTAAGTCTCCATAGCTCTCTTCTCCTCCTGAGACAGAGGATACACATGGCTCCGTGGGAGCGCAGCTCCTGCCTGGAGGTCTATCGCACAATCTCCCTGCCTATGGGGAGGCAACTGCGTCGCCCTCGACTTACTGAACACAATAGCCAAATCCTCATACTCAGGGGGAATGTGCAATGCAGGCACCTGGTTTGGACTCTCCACCGAGGTAGCCCCTACGGAAACGCCTAAACATCGACCCACACACTGGGCAGACCACTCCATCAGAGCCCTCTCCTGCCACGAAATAGACGGGTTATGGATACTCAACCAGGGCATGCCCAGCACCACCGGATACGCAGGCGAGTCTATCAGAAATAGCTGGATCATCTCCTGATGACCCCCCTGCGCACACATCCTAAGTGGCGCCGTGACCTCCCTGATCAAGCCCGCTCCCAACGGACGGCTATCTAGGGCATGAACGGGGAATGGGACGTCAACAGGAAGAAGGGGAATCCCTAACTCTAAACAAAATTTCCTATCAACAAAATTCCCAGCCGCGCCTGAATCTACCAGCGCCTTATGCTGGGAA
>NC_140017.1:25208862-25668600 GCF_964263955.1 Coregonus lavaretus
TGCGGGGAGCAGGAACGGGCCGGACCGGACTGGCGACACGCACCACTTGCTTGGTGCGAGGAGCGGGACTGGGTTCCTTTATTAACCCCCGCTCCTTCTGCTGCCTAACCAGCTCCTCTCGCCGTGCCTCTACACTTTCCTTCTCCCTTTTAGCCTCCTGTAGCGCCTCCCTCTGACCGAATAACTCCTGCTCCCTCTGAACCAATAGCCCCCATAACATGGTGGCCTCCTCTCCTAACCTGCAGACCCGCTCTTTATCGGCCTTCTGCTGCCTCGTCGTCCACACCGTGTGCCCCCCCCAAACATTTTCTTGGGGTTGCCTCTCAGGTCTCCGTCGTCGGCACTGTTGGCGCCGTTTCTCCTCTCTATACCGGGCCTCCACTGTCTCCTCTCAAGGACGGCGATCCATCCCAGCCTGAATCTCCTCCCAAGTCCAGGATCCCTTACCGTCCAGGATCTCCTCCCAGGTCCAGGCTGTCTGCTCCTGGACACGCTGCTTGGTCCTCGTTTGGTGGGATCTTCTGTCACGTTCGTTCATAGACGGGTCAGACCAAGGCGCAGCGTGATATGCATACATGTTTATTTGAACCGAATAAACAACGACAAAAACAACAAACTAACGACACGTGAAGTCCAAGGTACACAAACAACATGCCTCACACGGAACAAGATCCCACAACTCACTAGTGCCAATAGGCTGCCTAAGTATGGTCCCCAATCAGAGACAACGAGCGACAGCTGCCTCTGATTGGGAACCACACCGGCCAACATAGATCTAGAACATACTAGATCCAAACATAGAAAATACAACATAGAAAATCACACCCTGACTCAACAAATAAGAGTCCCCAGAGTCAGGGCGTGACAGTACCAAATCAAATGATCTGATGATTCTGTCTCTTCGCAGCAAAATCTGCAGAGCTGGGAAGATTGTATCCCCCATATAAATAACATTCTATTGGTAGCAAGAATTGTATATAATAATTTAAATAGAAAGATTCTACGTTTTGAATCCGGTGTCGTTTTGCGTATCAGTTCATAAACACTATGCCATGGGATCGGTACGTCAAAAATCTCTTCCCAACTATTTTGCAATCTAAATGGGATGGCTGTCAATCCTTTGGTCCTTAAATGAAACTGATATACTTTTTTATTTATCACAGTTTTCCTTAACCAATTATGTTCTCTAATGCAAGGCCGACAGACAAGTTCCTTACTTTCTCCCCTTTCCACTTTCCTCTTCCATTTTTGTGGTAAGGCTGCAATTATTTGGTTGTAATTTTGGGTAGAGCAGACATTTCCATATGTTTTTGTTAGCTGCATGTGCGACATAACTCCACCAGTCCTACCGATGATATAATTTACGAAGATTATACCTTTTTTAAACATTTTGTCAATTATTATTATTTTTTGTCAATTTGTATATTTGAGTTTAACCACAATATTTGTTGCATTATTTGTTCTGTCGTTTCTGGAGGATTAAATTGAAATTGCAACCAACTTTCTATGGCTTGTTTTAGAAATAGTGATATTTGGGAGATTATCTACTTTTCAAATAACTAAAAGTGAGTGGATGTAATCTGAATAAAGGGAAAAAGGCCATTCTTGAACATTGGGTGAGACAATCTTACTAATTTGCTAGAGAACCAGTTAGGATTTAAGTATAACTTTTGTATGACTGAAGATTTTAGTGATAGGTCTAATGCTTTAATATTTAATCATTTCTGTCCTCCGAATTCATATTCATTATATAAATAGGCCCGTTTAATTTTGTCTGGCTTGCCGTTCCAAATAAAATTGAATATTTTTTTCTCATATAATTTAAAAAACTGTTCGCTAGGCGTAGGCAAGACCATAAGCAAATAGGTAAACTGGGATAATACTTAAGAGTTAATCATGGTGATTTTTCCACAAATTGACAGGTATTTACCTTTCCATGGTAGCAAGATCTTATCTATTTTTGCTAACTTTCTATTAAAATGTATTGAAGTGAGATCATTTGTTTCCTTTGGGATATGTATTCAGAGTATATCCACATCACCATCAGACCATTTTATTGGTAAACTACATGGTAATCTAAAAATTGTATTTTTTAGTGATCCAATACATAATATAGTACATTTGTCATAATTTGGTTGTAATCCAGAGAGGTTAGAAAATGTATCTATATCCTCTATGAGGCTGTGGAGGGATTCTAGTTGTGGATTTAAAAGAAAACATAAATCATCAGCGTACAATGACACCTTTGTTTTTAAGCCCTGGATTTCTAATCCCCTGATATTATTGTTGGATCTGATTTTAATAGCTAACATCTCGATGGCCACAATAAATAGATATGCCGATAGTGGACAACCTTGTTTCACTCCTCTTGACAGTTTAAAACTTTCTGAGAAATGGCCATTATTCACTATTTTACACCTAGGGTTACTATACATGATTTTGACCCATTTTATAAGGGATTCTCCAAAATTGAAATGCTCCAGGCATTTATATATAAACCCCAGTCGTACTTTATCAAATGCCTTTTCGAAGTCTGCTATGAATAGCAGGCCTGGTTTCCCAGATTTTCCATAGTGTTCTATTGTTTCCAATACTTGCCTTATATTATCTCCAATGTATCTTCCATGTAAAAAACCTGTCTGATTAGAATGAATAATATCCGACAATACCTTTTTAATTCTTTGCGCTATACATTTTGCTAGAATTTTTGCATCACAACACTGAAGTGTAAGGGGCCTCCAATTTTTTAAATGGACTGGATCTTTATATTTTCCACTTGTATCCTGTTTCAGTAATAATGAGATCAGACCTTCTTCTTGAGTGTCAGATAATCTACCATTTACATAGGAGTGGTTAAAACATGCTAATAATGGTCCTCTTAGTATATCAAAAAAGGTTTGGTATACCTCGACTGGTATGCCATCCAACCCTGGAGTTTTCCCGGACTTAAAGTCTTTAATTGCATCCAGAAGTTCCTCCTCTGTAATTTCACCTTCACATGAGTCTTTCTGTATGGCTGTTAATTTGACATTATCAATAGAAAAAAATCTCTACAATTAGCTTCAGTTAGAGGAGATGGAGGCGACTGAAACGAAAACATATGCTTAAAGTACTTTGTTTCCTCCTTCAAAATATAATTTGGTGAATCATGGGTTACTCTGTCAATTGTAACCAATTTCATTAAATTATGTATGAAGATTAAAAAAGAATTTGGTGCATTTTTCCACATATTCCATCCAGTTTGCTTTATTTTTATAATATATTACACTTTATCTTTCTTGAATAAGTTCCTCCATTTATTTTTGTTTTTCCTCTAATTTATTCTGAGCCTCTATGTTACAGTTTTTATTGCCATCTATCTGTTCTGTTAGACTTTCTATTTCCTTTGTTAGTATAAACTATTTTGACCTAAATTGCTTTTGTTTTCGAGATGAGTACTGAATTGCATGGCCTCTAAAGGCACATTTAAAGGTGTCCCATACAATAAGGGGATTTGCTGTACCTGTGTTATGTCGGAAAAAGTCAGTTATAATTTCCTTTGTCCTAGTTAAAAATAAATGTTCATCCAATAGGCTTTGATTACATTTCCAATATCCTCGCCCACGTGGAAATTCAGTAAGCGTAATGTATATGCCAATTATATATTGGTCCGACCGCATTCTGTCCCCTATCAACACTTTTTAAACTTTTGGTGCCAATGAGAATGAGATAAGAAAGAAGTCAAGACGACTAGCTTGATTGAGTTTCCGCCATGTATATCTCACTAGATCAGGATATTTAAGCCTCCATATATCTACTAGTTCTAATGTATCCATGACATTCACGATTTCCTTAAGACCATGTGGGTGATTGTTTGTGGTGTGATTTCCTTTACGGTCCATTGAGCTATTTAAAACAGTATTATAATCCCCCACCATAATAATATTGTCTTGAATTGCTTGCAGGGTTGATCATTTATTATATATATTGTCAAAGAAGTGTGAATCATCATTATTTGGTCCGTAAAGGTTAATGAGCCATATCTGTTTATGGTCCAATAACATATTTAAAATAATCCAACACTTGAGTGTTGCTTTAGCAGTATGCTTAGGGTCATTGTCCTGCTGGAAGGTGAACCTCCATCCCAGCCTCAAATCTCTGGAAGACTGAAACAGGTTTCCCTCAAGAATTTCCCTGTATTTAGCACCATCCATCATTCCTTCAATTCTGACCAGTTTCCCAGTCCCTGCAGATGAAAAACATCCCCACAGCATGATGCTGCCACCACCATGCTTCACTGTGGGGATGATGTTCTCGGGGTGATGAGAGGTGTTGGGCTTGCGCCAGACATAACGTTTTCCTTGATGGCCAAAAAGCTAAATTCTAGTCTCATCTGACCAGAGTACTTTCTTCCATATGTTTGGGGAGTCTCCCACATGGCTTTTGGCGAACACCAAACGTGTTTGCTTATTTTTTTTTTAAGCAATGGCTTTTTTCTGGCCAATCTTCCGTAAAGCCCAGCTCTGTGGAGTGTACAGCTTAAAGTGGTCCTATGGACAGATACTCCAATATCTGCTCTGGAGCTTTGCAGCTCCTTCAAGATTATCTTTGGTCTCTTTGTTGCCTCTCTGATTAATGCCCTCCTTGCCTGGTCCGTGAGTTTTGGTGGGCGGCCCTCTCTTGGCAGGTTTGTTGTGGTGCCATATTCTTTGCATTTTTCAATAATGGATTTAATGGTGCTCCGTGGGATGTTCAAAGTTTCTGATATTTTTTTATAACCCAACCCTGATCTGTACTTCTCCACAACTTTGTCCCTGACCTGTTTGGAGAGCTCCTTGGTCTTCATGGTGCCGCTTGCTTGGTGGTGCCCCTTGCTTAGTGGTGTTGCAGACTCTGGGGCCTTTCAGAACAGGTGTATATATACTGAGATCAAGTGACAGATCATGTGACACGTAGATTACACACAGGTGGACTTTATTTAACTAATTATGTGACTTCTGAAGGTAATTGGTTGCACCAGATTTTATTTAGGGGCCTCATAGCAAAGGGGGTGAATACATATGCACGCACCACTTTTCCAATATTTATTTTTTGTACTTTTTTTTAACAGGTTAGTTTTTTCATTTTACTTCACCAATTTGGACTACGTTGTGTATGTCCATTACATGAAATCCAAATAAAAATCCATTTAAATTACAGGTTGTAATGCAACAAAATAGGAAAAACACCAAGGGGGATGAATACTTTTGCAAGGCACTGTAGATTTGTGAAAGTTAGTGTATAAGCTAATGATCCATCATTTATGACATTCCTGGGAGTGTGTAAACTTACATTTCGTATTACCATATCATTTTTGTAAGTTCTCTATAGTGGTCCTCTGTAGCTCAGCTGGTAGAGCACCGCACTTGTAACGCCAAGGTAGTGGGTTCGATCCCCGGGACCACCCATACACAAAAATGTATGCACGCGTGACTGTAAGTAGCTTTGGATAAAAGCGTCTGCTAAATGGCATATTATTATTATTATTATTAAAATGTATCAGTTGACCAATTCAGCATATTTGGGTAGACTTGATACAAAATAGTCCAGTATTGCAATGCTTCACTGGATCAATCTGACACTTTGCACACACACTTCTGCCATCTAGTGGCCATAATCTACATTGCGCCTAAACTGCAATATTAGATTGTGGCCTTTTGCATTTGAAAGATGATGTAAAAATGTTTTTAATAGAAAACACATGTTTTTTTGTTTGTATTATCTTTAACCAGATCTAATGTGGTATATTCTCCTACATTAATTTCACATTTCCACAAACTGCAAAGTGTTTCCTTTCAAATGGTATCAAGAATATTTATATCCTTGCTTAAGGTCCTGAGCTACAGGCAGTTAGATTTGGGTATGTTATTTTAGGTGAAAATTGAAAAAAAGAGTCCGATCCTTAAGAGGTTAAAACAGTCGCGCAGTGAAAGTAGCAGGAATGGACAGCTTTCCCATAGAATTCTATTTAACATTTTTGGGAAAAGTAGTGCCCATATTTACACAAATGACAACACACGTCACTTAATTCAGTGCTTCCCAGTTCCATGTATCAAACAGTTATTTCTGTTACATTAAAACCAGGAAAATCTGGAGAGTCCCCTAATAATAACAAAGCTCATAAGCAATAGAATGGCAAAAGTCTTACCAGACTTGATACATATTAATCAAGCAGGGTTTATTAAAAATAGACACTTACGAACAAATACAAGAACATGTTTCAGTTAAATACAATATGCTCAAAAACAAGATATGGATTTATCAATAATGGCTCTTGATGCCGAAAAGGCTTACGACCATCTTGAATGGCCTTTTCTTTTCAAAACGTTGAAAGCTTTCAACTTTCCAACTGAAATAATACAATTTTTACAAATATTATATAAATGTCCTAAAGCAAATATATACACAAATAATACATTAGATGATGAAATTGCTTTAGAAAAGGGCACAAGACAGGAATGTTCTCTCGCCCCCCTCCTGTTTGCGCTGGCAATTGAACCAATTAGACAGGACCTAAACTTAACAGGTATCAATATAGGTAAACTTGATATAAACTAAACTTACTTGCAGATGATCTCCTGATATACCTGATCAATATTGAAAACTCAATGCCCCCCTTGCTAAAAATATTTTCAGAATACTCAAAAATCTCAGGATATAAAATTAACGTGAAAAACACACCAAAATAATGGCAACATAAAAATTTTAACAAATATCTCATGATCTACTGAACTCCTTTAAGTGGACCACAAAAAATATCAAATACTTAGGATGTTTAACAAGTGACAACAAACACCAAATATATAAAGATAACTTTATCCCATTACTAAACAATATGGAACAGCTCTAATTAAATGGAACAATCTTCCCATGGCATGGCTCCCAAAGTTTTTCTATTTATTCTAGGTAATACCAATCACCCCACCAAAGACATTCTTTAAAAAAGTATACTCGTTCACAACAGACTTTATATGGACAAATAAAACTCATAGAATAAAAGTCTGAGGGGGGTTTTAACCTTCCAGACTTGGAATTGTATCAACTCGCTACCCAAGGCTTTTACTTGCGAAATATAGTTAAATGCACTAAAGAGGAACAATGGGTACATATGCTCATCCCCATAATATTTTCACGTGTCTATTTTCAAAAGATTAAGCTAAGAACATTAACAACTTCATAGTTAAGAACACTATAACAATATGGAAGAAAATGAAACCTATTCTACAAGAACCAATATCACTCCCTAAAAACACAACCCTATGGAACAATCCTTGGATAGCTTTTCAGAATTCACTGATAAATTGGTCCACATGGAAAACTAAAGGCACAGAAACCGTAAGGGTCAGATCGAAATTTACTGGGGGGGAGGGGCTGGTCCAACTCAAGGTGTCATAAAAAAAAATTCCTTTCCACCAACAGGTTTCTGTGCCAATGCACCACACAACCAATAAACAAAGAATACTGACTTCGGGCACTTCAATATCATGGTTTTCCTTTTCAACACCATAATAAATAGACTATGACAATCTCGACAAACAGAAAATACATCCCTCCCTACCTTGTAGGCTTACCCAGTATCGAAGGCTTGGCTTGACAATCTCCGAATGTCATTCAACTTTTTGTTGTTTTGTAACAGATGTCTCTTTCCATTCATCAATTGGCCGCTGCACAGTTAGGATTGATTGATTGATTCTATTTGTGAGTTTTAAAAAATACACATATACACAAATATTTTTTTAAGTGACCAGGATTGCACAATAAAGTCTGGAATTTATTTCCATTGTGGTCTCTATTTTTTTATAAATACATATACAATTACATAGATAGAGATAGAGATGAGAAAAGGGGGGGAGTTTAAGTACAATTCTTAAAAGCTTGTTTGGCTGGTAGCTTATTCTTTAGATGTTTGGGGCTTCTGGAGAACCATTATGTACAGGCATAATCAAAATTGATTAAATTGTTTTTCCCCCTCATCAATCTACACACAATACCCCAAAATTACAAATCAAAAACAGGCTTTTAGAAATTATTGCTAATTTATTAAAAATATAAAACTTAAATATCACATTTACATAAGTATTCAGACCCTTTACACAGTACTTTGTTGAAGCACCTTTAGCCTCGAGTCTTCTTGGGTATGACACTACAAGCTTGGCACACCTGTATTTGGGGAGTTTCTCCCATTATTCTCTGCAGATCCTCTCAAGCTCTGTCAGGTTGGATGGGGAGCGACGCTACACAGCTATTTTCAGGTCTCTCCAGAGATGTACGATCGGGTTCAAGTCAGGGCTCTGGCTGGGCCACTCAAGAACATTCAGAGACTTGTCCCGAAGCCACTCCTGCATTGTCTTGGCTGTGTGCTTAGGGTCATTGTCCTGTTGGAAGGGGAGCGCTCTGGATCAGGTTTTCATCAAGGATCTCGCTGTACTTTGCTCTGTTCATCTTTGCCTCGATCCTGACTAGTCTCCCAGTCCCTGCCACTGAAAAACATCCCCACAGCATGATGTTGCCACCACCATGCTTCACCGTAGGGATGGTGCCAGGTTTCCTCCAGGTGTGACGTTTGGCATTCAGGCCAAAGAGTTCAATCTTGGTTTCATCAGACCAGAGAATCTTGTTTCTCATGGTCTGAGAGTCTTTAGGTGCCTTTTGGCAAACTCCAAGCGGGCTGTCATGTGCCTTTTTACTGAAGAGTGGCTTCCGTCTGGCCACTCTACCATAAAGGCCTGATTGGCGGAGTGCTGCAGAGATGGTTGTTCTTCTGGAAGGTTCTCCCATCTCCACAGAGGAACTCTAGAGCTCTGTCAGAGTGACCATCGGGTTCTTGGTCACCTCCCTGACCAAGGCCCTTCTCCCCCGATTGCTCAGTTTGGCCGGGCAGCCAGCTCTAGGAAGAGTCTTGGTGGTTCCAAACTTCTTCCATTAAGAATGATCGAGGCCACTGTGTTCTTGGGGACCTTCAATGCTGCAGACATTTTTTGGTACCCTTCCCCAGATCTGTGCCTCAACACAATCCTGTCTTGGAGCTCAACGGACAATGCACTGATTATTGTACTTGTACATTTAAATTGAAAAGATGGCTCAAACCTGTGCACATGAGTTATCTGTGGTTCCTCATATGTAAGACGACCGTGTCAGTTGGAGCGCCGGGGGCACACTGCCTTCATATCATTGGCCTGCAGTATCTAAAGCTTAATAATAGCCACACCATACCAAACCTTCACAAACTTTTCAAAACTTTATTAGGGTAATATCAAAAGTAAGTCAAGCTATTGTTTATAGGGAAAATACAAGCAGAAGAGCAAATGTAAACCAGGGGAAAAAACGCACTACTCTCCCATATGCCCCCCCCCAAAACCACACAACCCTCCACAAAGCAAAAAAAAAAAGTTGGACAACCCTCCCCTATTTTGGACCACCCCGCCCCTCAGTCAATTTCTATCAGTCCCAAAATGACTTGGTAACAGGAAATACATTTATTTCCATAACAGAATTCAAAAGTAATTTTGGACTGACCAATGTAGATATTTTCAAATACATGCAACTTAAAAGTTTCATATCACGAAATCTCGATTAGAAATATTTTGAACATCAGAGGAATCTTGAGGGAATCCTATTTGAGTCTGAAAAGGATATTCATATGATAGGTAAGATATACAAAACATTGCAGAAAGCCTATCCAACTGACAAAAATATAAACTATTGGAGCCTAGACTTAAAAATAACTGATATTGGCACAAGATGGAGGGAATGTTGGAACATAACTAACGTAATTACAGTTAACGAAAATGTATGCTTAATCCAGTATAAACTAATGTATATAAATTATTACACAAGAGACAAAATTCACTAATTCTACAGCATAATGGCAGAGTCATGTCTTAAGTGTAAAACTAACAATGACTCAATAATCCATGCCTTCTGGGAATGCTATGAAGTCCAAAAGTTGTTGGGCAGAGTATTACAGACTTTTAATCTGTCTGTATGCATATTTCAAGACATGCCATATGAGGGTGCAGTGAGATACCCTATGGGTTGGACGATACTTTTCTCATCAATAATCTTGAAAAAAACGTATATCTAAAAACTGGAAATCACAATGGAAAGGTCAAATGCTTTATTATCTAAATGTTGAAAGTGTGTGAGCGACGGAGAGAAACAAAATGGTGCAGTTTGAGGCCATGTGGCTGAGAGTGATGCGGGTGCTGGAAATGGGGTGTGAGAATGGGGGTCTGGGCAGGTGGGATGTCGTTGATGTTTGTGTGTGTCTGTATGCTGTCGTTTGTATGTGTATGTTTTGTAATGTTTGATTTAAAAAAAAAATGGTACAAAACAATTATAATATGCAGGCAGACATGGGCAGTATTTCTGTTACATGTATTCGAAATATGTATTTAAATTACTTTTGAATATTTTGCAATTTGCATTAATCTGGGCTGAACTACACTCCAATGTATTTTGTAACAAAATACTTTAGAGAGCTGTAATTAGCATTTTCAAAATACAAAATACTTTTCTATACCATTTTTTATAGCGGTTAACAATTCTGTGGCCCCCTTTCACCCTGCATTGGTCTCAGGAGTCTGATGGTACTATGGTGTGATAAGAGCATCTGCTAAATGAACTACCAGCTGTAGCTCAGCTGGTAGAGCACGGCGCTTGAAACGCCAAGGTAGTGGGTTCGATCCCCGGGACCACCCATACACAACAATGTATGCACGCATGACTGTAAGTCGCTTTGGATAAAAGCGTCTGCTAAATGGCATATTATTATTATTATTATTATTATTTAAATATAAATGTAAAAATGAACAATTGCAAAGCCTGCTGAGTATTATTCTAATTAGCTCTGCCCAGAAAGAAGGCCAATAATAATACCCAGTGTGCTTTGCAGTTCATTTTGGTATGTTCATTTTCACATATACAGTGCATTTACATTTTGGGTAATTTAGTAGACACTCTTATCCAGAGTGACTTACAGTCAGTGCATTCAACTAAGGTAGATAAACAACAACATTTCACAATCATAGCAAGTAAAACATTTCTGTAACCGTTACTGAGAATGTTGTTCCTGTTGCTAGATACAAATGTATTTCTGTATTTTAAAATACAAAATACATGTATTTTAATGAAATATATTTCAAAATACAGGTATTTTGTCATTGTATTTTATAATTTTTGCCCGTCCCTGGAGTCGGAGCCCTTTGGCGCCAACATCCACTGGTTTGCATCGGTGAGTCAGAGATGCAACACTCAGCTATGCAGCTCCAGACCTCTTGTCACTCCTCCTTAATACTTTCATTAAAGTGATTACACACAGCCCTTTTGTTTTAGCTCTTGTCATTGTTGTGGCAAATATAACTTACTGCACCAAGGGAATTAATTGGCTGGCGTTGACCTGTGGGCGTTGACCTGTGGGGTGACAAAGACAAAGACAAATCCTCTGGCTTAGGGGATACTTAGTCAGCATGCCCTAAAAGCCCCTCATCATCATACTGAAATAGAGGGAAACATCCAAGCGGTCTTGAGTGCTACTAAAATATCTCTTTAGTATGTGGTACTTCAGGCCTTTCCTCTATATTCTGTTCAGTCACACAGCATGGCCTGCTGCTAGTGCTGAAGGCATGTCTCCGGCTGAAGGATCAAAAGCACCAGCCTGATTTAGTTAGTGGAGAACTTCCAAGGCACTTTAGTACAGCGGCTATATGATCAGTCAGATCACGATTGCTGGTTTTGAATATGTTTTGCGGTCTGATCATTAGTTTTACAATGATGCAGCATCAGCACCGTACTCTCAATATATCCCCTTCCACTTCATTGGCAAAGTTTATTATGGCTGTAAATGACTTCCTGACTAAATGTATTTAAACTGTGGGCTGTATGTTACATTTTTCCTCTGTTTCTTCCTCTAGGAGACAACGACAGTGTGCATGCTGTCCAATCATGACAATAGGGATTGTGGTGGTGACAACCTGCCTTGCACACACTGTTTCTTCTATAACGGCACCAACACAAATTGGTGGCATCATTACAGAATAAGGCATGACACGCCATCCTTCAAATCTGAAAGGATCATTTTTAGCATGGTTCTAGCTTTGAATGTCACTAGTTATATTATCTTGTTCTAGCTTTGTATGACACTAGTTATATTAGCCTTGTTCTAGCTTTGTATGGAAATAGTTATATTACCTTGGCAGTGGAACTTATTTATGTGTTATGGGAATATTATTCTGCTATTTCTTTGGGTGTTTTCACCATTGATGCCCTAAATGGAGATTAAGCCAACATAATTTATAATTCATAAGAACATCTACAGTTTGGGTCTTTCTTTTTACAATGGGGGTTTCCATTAGCAATGGGGCTCATTAAAGAGTCCTGATACAGCATGCATTATTTATATTCCTCCACTTTGTTGCAAATGAAACCAAATTCCTTTGGACAATATGCTTGAACCTACTAATCTGGTGAAGTTCCAGAGGAAGTGCCCTGAGAGCATGAGATCAATGATTTGGTTTGAAATAGCAGAGCTACACTGGTGGCTCCCCTCTGCCGCTGGGATTACTGAGGTCTTCAATCATTGATCAGATGTCAATCACAGCTAAACAGGTGGCAGCTGTTGCAATGTCTGTCCTAGAGGTATTACTTTCAAGCCGATTTAAAGCCACTAATTAAAAGCGTCATTCCCTCTGTCATGCATCACGAGAGGCTTTTAGAGAAACGAAGAGACCATTTAATAAGCAAGCAGACAACACGATGGCAAAGTGCAAAGAAAGGGGTGTCTGGCTGGAAGATAATGGAAGATGATTACATTAATGATAAATAATATTATTTCGCTCCAATCAACAAATAGAATTAGATGCATCAGCATAGTCATTTGAATAATAAATGTAAACACTTTTAATGTCCTTTGTACCCATTGGCCTTGAAAATGTGCAACAGCAACTATTATCAATTATTCTACATAAACACAATGAGAGGCTCATTACTGAACTGAAATATCGACCTCACATTGTTATAAGTATAAATAAATGTCATAATTACTACTGATAAATTATTTACAAGGTAGGTATAAATAAATCAAATTATACACATTCATTAGCTATTCAGTAACTTGCTATTAGCCCATTTGAACAGCCAATTTACAAAAAGATTTAGCAAAATCCATACACTGGATTTTGAATATCCTCTTTTTATGGGTGCTTCTTTGGTCTACAAGAGTGATAGCTCACATGGAACTCCCTTCCATCTGAAATCACTCAAGCGAACAGCAAAATCAGCTTTAAAAACAAATAACACCACACTTCACAGCATGGCTCTCCCCTATCTGACCTAATTAACTGATAGGCTTATGTATATGTACTAATGTATGTATATATGCGTGTAACTGTCTAGAGGACCTTTTTTGATTCTATTGTTCTTATTTTACATTTGTGTAGTTCAGCCCTTGAGCTGTTGATGTCCAGGTCCTAAGGCAGCAAAGCATCCCCCAAACCATCACACTACCACCACCATGCTTGACCGATGGTATGAGGTTCTTAATGTGGAATGCAGTGTTTGATTTTCGCCAGATATAATGGGACCCATCTGGTCCTAAACGTTGACTCAAGTTTGCTAAAAAGAACCTAGAAGCACCTGGATGATCATCAAGACTCTTGGAAGAATGTTCTATGAACAGATGAGTCAAAAGTATAACTTTTTGGATGACATTGGTCCCAGAGTTAAAGCAGTTCTGCATGGAAGAGTGGGCCAAAATTCCTCTACAGCGACATGAGAGACTGATCAACAACTACAGGAAGCGTTTGGTTGGAGTCATTGCAGCTAAAGGTGGCACAACCAGTTATTGAGTGTAAGGGGGCAATTACTTTTTCACACAGGGGCACTGGGTGTTGTATAACTTTGTTTATGAAATAAATCAAATAAGTATGTAATTGTTGTGTTATTTGTTCACTCAGGTTCCCTTTATCTAATATTAGGTTTTGGTTGAACATCTGATAACATACAGTATAGAAAAATATGCAAAAGTAGAGAAAATTAGAAAGGGGACTTTTTCACAGCACTGTGTATGAATGGACAAAGCAATTGATCACATGACACCATTCATTCCTATGTGAAGACTCAATAGCGCATTTGAAGCCAAGGAAGTCGGTTAAAATGATGTCTCGTGGGAGATTTATGTAGACAAATGCCGTGTTCAAAACAACTGGGAACTGGGTACTCGGAAATCTACGACTTCTGACTTCAGTGCGTTCAAGACAACTGGGAACTCGGGGGAAAAACAAGCTCCAACTGGGAAAAATTGTTTTGAACATTCATCCAACTCGGAATTCCAAGTCGGAAACTTGTCTTGAAAGCACCAAAAACATGCACAGTTTGAGTTATTCCAGGAAGTGATGTTGCAGGCTAGCTCAGTTCTGCCCACTCTTATTGAGTATCTCAAGCTGAAGACCGACCGGGGTACTGCAGGCTGCCATTGGCTACTAAATCAGTTCAAGGACATACAGTACATCTTGTGTAATAGAAGCAATTATTGGTACCATAATTGTCTTCTAAATTTGTATTTATTTACACAAAGATTGACCATGAAGATTGCCACTTTCCCCTTCACTATAATGGGGGATCCTGTTTTCTGAAAACAATGCCTGCAGTACCGTGGTCGTCCTTGAACTTCGTGGCTTCAGTGAGAGGGGGCAGTCGTTCTCCCCTGGTTAGCACAAGCATCTCGCCCCACCGTAGCTGGGTTAGTGAGGCTGGATTCACTGCTATCTTTAACCCCTGCTGCAGTGACCTACTCCAAGATCTCAGACTAGATAAGCCATGGCCCATACACCATTACCACAGTCCAGGGAGGAAGGCCGAGGGGATAAATAAAGTCAGTTATGATACATGTTCTGCGGGTCATTACACATTAGTTGTACCACAAACCATCCTGTTTTCCCCGCTGCTTTTTTTTCCTGCTTCCAAATGTGACCAACAATCATACATTTTGAGGCAGCAACTTGCCTTTGGGTGTGGGTGATGACAGGACAGCAGCATAAAGGAGTCTCAAAGACCTCAAACAGTGACCATATCATAATGGGCTGCAAAAGACTCCAGCCCTGGGCTGACAAATTTCTGTTTGCAGTTGATTGTGAATCATGACACCTTAGGAAGCAGCATTGAGGAGGCACAAAAGCCTCAGCGATTAGGAACTTTATGAAGAGAGACATTCAAGGAGACATGGTAGTGTGGATTGTAATGGACTGACATCTTTGGAACCACGACATCATTTAAAATTGACTAGATGTTAAATTACAGCGCTAGTACAACATCTAGCTAATTATATTACACATACAAATCATCAATGATAAATTGTCAATAAGACTTAAAGAAGGGGATGTTTTTGGCAAGAAAGGCACTTGTTAAATGTAATGAGGCTTCTATGCATACAGTGAGGGAAAAAAGTATTTTGTACGTTTGCCCACTGACAAAGAAATGATCAGTCTATAATTTTAATAGTAGGTTTATTACAACAGCGAGAGACAGAATAACAACAAAAGAATCCAGAAAAACGCATGTCAAAAATGTTATGAATTGATTTGCATTTTAATGAGGGAAATAAGTATTTGACCCCAAAACATGACTTAGTACTTGGTGGCAAAACCCTTGTTGGCAATCACAGAGGTCAGACATTTCTTGTAGTTGGCCACCAGGTTTGCACACATCTCAGGAGGGATTTTCTCCCACGCCTCTTTGCAGATCTTCTCCAAGTCATTAAGGTTTCGAGCCTGACGTTTGGCAACTCGAACCTTCAGCTCCCTCCACAGATGTTCTATGGGATTAAGGTCTGGAGACTGGCTAGGCCACTCCAGGACCTTAATGTGCTTCTTCTTGAGCCACTCCTTTATTGCCTTGGCCGTGTGTTTTGGGTCATTGTCATGCTGGAATACCCATCCACAACCCATTTTCAATGCCCTGGCTGAGGGAAGGAGGTTCTCAACCAAGATTTGACATTACATGGCCTCGTCCATCGTCCCTTTGATGCGGTGAAGTTGTCCTGTCCCCTTAGCAGAAAAACACCCCCAAAGCATAATGTTTCCACCTCCATGTTTGACGGTGGGGATGGTGTTCTTGGGGTCATAGGCAGCATTCCTCCTCCTCCAAACACGGCGAGTTGAGTTGATGCCAAAGAGCTCGATTTTGGTCTCATCTGACCACAGCACTTTCACCCAGTTCTCCTCTGAATCATTCAGATGTTCATTGGCAAACTTCAGACAGGCCTGTATATGTGCTTTCTTGAGCAGGGGGACCTTGCGGGCGCTGCAGGATTTCAATCCTTCACGGCATAGTGTGTTAACAATTGTTTTCTTGGTGACTATGGTCCCAGCTGCCTTGAGATCATTGACAAGATCCTCCCGTGTAGTTCTGGGCTGATTGCTCACCGTTCTCATGATCATTGCAACTTCACGAGGTGAGATCTTGCATGGAGCCCCAGGCAGAGGGAGATTGACAGTTATTTTGTGTTTCTTCCATTTGCGAATAATCGCACCAACTGTTGTCACCTTCTCACCAAGCTGCTTAGCGATGGTCTTGTAGCCCATTCCAGCCTTGTGTAGGTCTACAATCTTGCCCCTGACATCCTTGGAGAGCTCTTTGGTATTGGCCATGGTGGAGAGTTTGGAATCTGATTGATTGATTGCTTCTGTGGACAGGTGTCTTTTATACAGGTAACAAGCTGAGATTAGGAGCACTCCCTTTAAGAGTGTGCTCCTAATCTCAGCTCGTTACCTGTATAAAACACACCTGGGAGCCAGAAATCTTTCTGATTGAGAGGGGGTCAAATACTTATTTCCCTCATTAAAATGCAAATCAATTTATAACATTTTTGACATGCGTTTTTCTGGATTTTTTTGTTGTTATTCTGTCTCTCACTGTTCAAATAAACCTACCATTAAAATTATAGACTGATCATTTCTTTGTCAGTGGGCAAACGTACAAAATCAGCAGGGGATCATATACTTTTTTCCCCTCACTGTATGAAGAGAGGCTGCTGTGCTAACAACAATAGATATTAATTGGATGGCAACTGGAACGCTAGAAAAATACATGTATTCCCTGTGCTGGTTTGTTAAAATGACCCAAATGGCGGGAAAATATTTTGCTGCATGTGTTTGGTAGGCTACAGCTGCAGCCATGGCCACTGAATTCTTATTTTACAGTGGCCTGCAGGACACATCTGACATTTCTAAAGGTTGAGGTTTATATGACACCCCAGAATAAGTGAAAGAGCAGGGCGGGAAAAGTAAGACCTCTGAAAGTCAAACTTGGCAATTTTTGTAGATTCCAAAGAACCGATCCCAGTTCGTGTTGTTTGTTTGGTTGTTATTATTTTACAGCTTCTGACCATGTTTCTATTCTGCCACTACGCTGATATCTACAGTACTTGGTTGAAAATGATCCATGGAAAAGATACATAGCTTGGAGCATTAAAATAAACACATATTCGTGCAAGCTATAAAACACTCTGAAGGTGAAGACAGAAACACAGTGTTCTACCATTCACTTCATATAAGGAGGGCTCATCAGTGTGTTGTTCATAGTAGACCTACTACACACCCCAGTTACACTTCATCAAATGTAAAAGTACATTTGTGTTTTTCTCAATGCCACACAGAACGCAGGATAGTCAGTTACTGCATTTAGCCTTCACACCACAACACAAATAATGTCTCTATTATCTCCCATAATTGCTGTCTTCAGAGAAATCAAAAAGTGTACAATTTGCACCATCTGCCTAATTGGGAACCCTACTATCTGAGCTATTCTCAAGGTGCAATTTCCATTAGGTTCCCACAGGGAAATCCTGAGCTGTGGCTGTAGCTATGTGTGGTAATGTAAGCAAAAAATAATGGTGCCTTGTCTTTCCTACAGTTTGAGAAGAGCACCTCATTGTCTGATACGACTTGTCTTTGTAAAAACAAACATTGTTGGTTGCCATCACTGCATTTTCTACGCTAAAAGACCTCCTACTAACTATCAAATAAGACCTTCAGGATGGTTATTCTACTCTGAGGCGTCTGAATGTGTTGTTTGCAAACCACTGGGGCATCTGCTCTGAAGAACAATAGAGCTAGGCTAGTGCTTTAAGTAGTGGCTTTCTTTATTATGTTCTTACTGTTGCATCACAAATACATGAGTGCATGTTCATTTGCATAATTCTCCCTTGTAAAGTTAATATACTGAACCAGTATTTGGCCGCTAGTGTTCTGTACTGTATAGATATGCTAATAGAAAACAATTATTTTCCAGTGTCCATGCCATTGTTAGATGGCCATAGGTACTGTAATTTATAACATTGTTTTCACAAGTATTTGGAGACCACAATCTATAATGTTCTTCAGTTGCATACAAACACGATGTAACAGTTACAAGGATGATGTTCGTCTTCTCTCAGTTCACTAGGGCTCACACACAAACGCAGTGGTGTAAAGTACCTAAGTAAAAATACCTTAAAGTACTACCTAAGTCATTTTTTCGGGTATCTGTACTTTATTTTACTATTTATATTACTTTTACTTCAATGCATTCCTAAAGAAAATAATGTACTTTTTACTCCATACATTTTCTGTGACACCCAAAAGTACTTGTTACATTTTGAATGCTTAGCAGGACAGGAAAATGGTCAAAAGAACATTCCTGCCTCTGATCTGGCGAACTCACTAAACACACATGCTTCATTTGTAAATTATGTCTGAGTGTTGTGTGCTCCTGTCTATCCGTAAATAATAAAAAAAACATGACAAAGTATATTTAAAACCAAATACTTTTATACTTTTACTCAAGTAGTATTTTACTAGTTCACTTTCACTTTTACTTGAGTCATTTTCTATTAAGATATCTTTACTTTTAATCAAGTATGACAATTGGGTACTTTTTCCACCACTGCACAAATGGCTGTGAACTGCGGTCAATATCTCATGTATAGTGTATTAGATGTCAGGTCTTGTTTTTATCTGCTTGGTGTTTATCCGTCAGCTCACGCCGGGGCTGGTCGTCATGAAAAGACCACAGCATGGCCTCTGGGTCAGGCTGCTTACTGATCATACATCTTACTATTCAGGAAGAGCACTAAGACTGCTAACTGTTAATGCAGTATATGGCACACCACACAGATATCCCCTAAACCAGCGTCATTCAAACTTTTTCAATGGGGACACAATTTTATTTCCGCCAGAATTTCCGGGGACCCCATTTTCCCCCCAAGAATTTCTCACGACTCCACCCCCCACCTCAAATCTAATGACACAACCTTAAAATCAGTTAATGTACAGTACCAGTCAAAAGTTTGGACACACCTACTCATTCAAGGGTTTTTCTTTATTTTTACTATTTTCTACATTGTAGAATAATAATGAAGACATCAAAACTATGAAATAACACATATGGAATCATGTAGTAACCAAAAAAGTGTTAAACAAATCAAAATATATTTTATATTTGAGATTCTTCAAATAGCCACCCTTTGCCTTGATGACAGCTTTGCACACTCTTGGCATTCTCTCAACCAGCTTCATGAGGTAGTCACCTGGAATGCATTTCAATTAACAGGTGTGCCTTCTTAAAAGTTAATTTGTGGAATTTCTTTCCTTCTTAATGCATTTGAGCCAATCAGTTGTGTTGTGACAAGGTAGGGGGGGTATACAGAAGATAGCCCTATTTGGTAAAAGACCAAGTCCATATTATGGCAAGAACAGCTCAAATAAGCAAAGAGAAATGACAGTCCATCATTACTTCAAGACATGAAGGTCAGTCAATCTGGAAAATTTCAAAAACTTTGAAAGTTTCTTCAAGTGCAGTCGCAAAAACCATCAAGCACTATGATGAAACTGGCTCTCATGAGGACCACCACAGGAGAGAAAGACACAGAGTTACTTCTGCTGCAGAGGATAACTTTATTAGCGTTAACTGCACCTCAGATTGCAGCCCAAATAAATGCTTCACAGAGTTCAAGTAACAGACACATCTCAACATCAACTGTTCAGAGGAGACTGCGTGAATCAGGCCTTCATGGTCGAATTGCTGCAAAGAAACCACTACTAAAGGACACCAATAATAAGAAGAGACTTGCTTTGGCCAAGAAACACGAGCAATGGACATTAGACCGGTGGAGTCCAAATTAGAGATTTTTGGTTCCAACCGCCGTGTCTTTGTGAGACGCAGAGTAGGTGAACAGATGATCTCTGCATGTGTGGTTCCCAACGTGAAGCATGGAGGAGGAGGTGGGATGGTGTGGGGGTGCTTTGCTGCTTTGCTGGTGACACTGTCTGTGAGTTATTTAGAATTCAAGGCACACTTAACCAGCATGGCTACCACAGCATTCTGCAGCGATACGCCATCCCATCTGGTTTGGGCTTAGTGGGACTATCATATGTTTTTCAACAGGACAATGACCCAACACACCTCCAGGCTGTGTAAGGGCTATTTGACCAAGAAGGAGAGTGATGAGTGCTGCATCAGATGACCTGGCCTCCACAATCACCCGAGCTCAACCCCAATTGAGATGGTTGGACCGCAGAGTAAAGGAAAAGCAGCCAACAAGTGCTCAGCATATGTGGGAACTCCTTCAAGACTGTTGGAAAAGCATTACAGGTGAAGCTGGTTGAGAGAAGGCCAAGAGTGTGCAAAGCTGTCATCAAGGCAAAGGGTGGCTACTTTGAAGAATCTCAAATATAAAAAATATTTTGATTTGTTTAACACTTTTTTGGTTGCTACATGATTCCATATGTGTTATTTCATAGTTTTGATGTCTTCACTATTATTCTACAATGTAGAAAATAGTAAAAATAAAGAAAGATCCTTGAATGAGTAGGTGTGTCAAAACGTTTGACTGGTACTGTAGATGTTTACATCAACACGCAACCTTCAATTCATTGCATTTTCCTCTCTTATCAAAATGAAAAGAAACCAATAAAGACATTTTTTCAATTACATTTTATTTTTCAAATGATCTTTCTCAAAAATGTTTGTATATTGTCCCATACAATAATCTATACTCTTAACTTTTATAATTTGTTAAACATTTGGCAACCCCACTGCAGCTCCCCTGCGAACCCTAGAGAGAGGGAATGCTTCCATATCACACTGGTAATTGTCCAATCAGGGCATAAGTACTGCAGTTTTGGCACCCACATTTGACAACCACAATTTACAAATACATTTATGCTCAGCAAATGCCAAGCGATAGCATTTAGTTTTCTGCCTGTGTCCAATCAAAGTAGACACCTGCCACCAGATTGGACACAAACAAATGCAATTTAGATACGCTAATTTAATTCAGATTTGTCTACATGAATGTCAACAATCATTTTAGCTGTAAGAAACTGACATATGATTCAAATTTATGCTCCAAAATTGGGAGTCTACACAATAGGCTTTCCATAAACAAACTCTTGGCTATCTTGCTGAATCCAGTCGCTATTCAAAATATGGGTATACCTCTTTGAGGTTATAATAATTTTTTGTCAATAGGACATTTTCACTGAGATGCAATTTAAATTATGTGTCACATCTTATTCAGCGCTACAGGGCAATTTGTCATGTCATTAAATATTTTAATTGGACATCAAATTTTGTCCAAGTAAATGTTACATTAAATTAGTATGTATCATATTTTGTTTTTAAATAATGCTTCACAAATGCCAATCACATATAGGCTACATGTACTAATCATGTGCTGCTAATAAGATAAAGTGGTGAGGTGGCAGAAACAGCTGTATGCATGTGGCAGTACAGCATCACATTAATGACTCTTTATGTCATTTTAGATGATCCTAACCAATAAACTAACATGGTTTGTGGTGATGTCCTCATTTTCCTACTGGTTTGTAGCTGTCGATTGGACATTCTAAGGAATCTTTTGTGTCAACACTCTGCGTTAAATAAATAACATATTTAGTGAGTTCTTCTAACTCGATCATGACAAAAAAAAAAAACTGATCTATGGTAATACATTACATTCCTTGTTGTGCATGGTTTTGCAAATGTAGCCTACACCTGTTGCGCATGTGGATGTTTACTGGTAAGATGTTCAAATTGAAAGTTCTTTGACTTGTAAAACCACTCGCCTCCTCCATGACCTCCTCCTGAAATAGACGAAAGTGTAACCACATTTGTTAGACACACTGCTCACCACTGTTTTCTCAGTCGTTCAAAACAACCAGAGCTGGAGGGAGATGTCTTGCTGCCAATTAGTTTTAAAACCCTTTCAAACCATCCAGTCATTGACAAATTAAAATGCAAATGTATCAAGTGCAGCTGTTGAAGCAAGCAAAAAATGTTGCCCACATTGCGCTGTAGGAATGGAGTTTGACCCTGGTGATTTACGCAGTGATTTAGAAAGCTGCTGAAAGTAGTGGTGCTGAGGAGCTGATGAAAGTAGAGACTGGGAGTTAGGGGGAAGGGAGGGGAGGAAGAGAGCCTCTTTGAACTCATACTCCTTGAATGAATGCTGCTGTCATAATCACATGAGATCAAACAGTGAGGCCTGTGATTGGTTGATGGGCTGTGTAGCTATTGGCAGGGGCCACTGAGATAGTATCAACATCACTGTAGCTTGAAGAGACAAAGGAGACAGACAGAAAGGCTGCACACACCAGAGAGCTGACTGTTTATATCCCTCTGAACACACAGTTATTTTTTTACTACTGTAAATCCAGTGTGGTTAGTCCATTAGAAATGTGTTTGGCAGGTACTTCTATAATTACACACCGGAACTAGCGTACAGTGCCTTGCAAAAGTATTCATCCCCCTTGGCTTTTTTCCTATTTTGTTGCATTACAACCTGTAATTTAAATGGATTTTTATTTGGATTTCATGTAATGGACATACACAAAATAGTCCAAATTGGTGAAGTGAAATTAAAAAAATAACTTGTTTTAAAACATTCTAAAAAATACATAACGGAAAAGTGGTATGTATTCACCCCCTTTGCTATGAAGCCCCCAAATAAGATCTGGTGCAACCAATTACCTACAGAAGTCACATAATTAGTTAAATAAAGTCCACCTGTGTGCAATCTAAGTGTCACATGATCTGTCACTTGATCTCAGTATATATACACCTGTTCTGAAAGGCCCCGTAAAGCCTAGCTCTGTGGAGTGTACGGCTTAAAGTGGTCCTATGGACAGATACTCCAATCTCCGCTGTGGAGCTTTGCAGCTCCTTCAGGGTTATCTTTGGTCTCTTTGTTGCCTCTCTGATTAAAGCCCTCCTTGCCTGGTCCATGAGTTTTGGTGGGCAGCCCTCTCATGGCAGGTTTGTTGTGGTGCCATATTCTTTCAATTTTTTTAATAATGGATTTAATGGTGCTCTGTGGGATGTTCAAAGATTCAGATATTTTTTTATAAGCCAACCCTGATCTGTAGTTCTCCACAACTTTGTCTTTGACCTATTTGGAGAGCTCCTTGGTCTTCATGGTGCCGCTTGCTTGGTGGTGCCCCTTGCTTAGTGGTGTTGCAGACTCTGGGGCCTTTCAGAACAGGTGTATATATACTGAGATCATGTGACAGATCATGTGACACTTAGATTGCACACAGGTGGACTTTATTTAACTAATTATGTGACTTCTGTAGGTAATTGGTTGCAACAGATCTTATTTAGGGGCTTCATAGCAAAGGGGGTGAATACATACAGTGAGGGAAAAAAGTATTTGATCCCCTGCTGATTTTGTACGTTTGCCCACTGACAAAGACATGATCAGTCTATAATTTTAATGGTAGGTTTATTTGAACAGTGAGAGACAGAATAACAACAACAAAATTCATAAAAACGCATGTCAAAAATGTTATGAATTGATTTGCATTTTAATGAGGGAAATAAGTATTTGGCCCCTCTGCAAAACATGACCCAGTACTTGGTGGCAAAACCCTTGTTGGCAATCACAGAGGTCAGACGTTTCTTGTAGTTGGCCACCAGGTTTGCACACATCTCAGGAGGGATTTTGTCCCACTCCTCTTTGCAGATCTTCTCCAAGTCATTAAGGTTATCGAGGCTGATGTTTGGCAACTCGAACCTTCAGCTCCCTCCACAGATTTTCTATGGGATTAAGGTCTGGAGACTGGCTAGGCCACTCCAGGACCTTAATGTGCTTCTTCTTGAGCCACTCTGTTGCCTTGGCTGTGTGTTTTGGGCCATTGTCATGCTGGAATACCCATCCACAACCCATTTTCAATGCCCTGGCTGAGGGAAGGAGGTTCTCACCCAAGATTTGACGGTACATGGCCCCGTCCATCGTCCCTTTGATGCAGTGAAGTTGTCCTGTCCCCTTAGCAGAAAAACACCCCCAAAGCAAAATGTTTCCACCTCCATGTTTGACGGTGGGGATGGTGTTCTTGGGGTCATAGGCAGCATTCCTCCTCCTCCAAACACGGTGAGTTGAGTTGATGCCAAAGAGCTCGATTTTGGTCTTATCTGACCACAACACTTTCACCCAGTTCTCCTCTGAATCATTCAGATGTTCATTGGCAAACTTCAGACGGCCCTGTATATGTGCTTTCTTGAGCAGGGGGACCTTGCGGGCACTGCAGGATTTCAGTCCTTCACGGCGTAGTGTGTTACCAATTGTTTTCTTGGTGACTATGGTCCCAGCTGCCTTGAGATCATTGACAAGACCACCCATGTAGTTCTGGGCTGATTCCTCACCGTTCTCATAATCATTGCAACTCCACGAGGTGAGATCTTGCATGGAGCCCCAGGCCGAGGGAGATTGACAGTTATTTTGTGTTTCTTCCATTTGCAAATAATCGCACCAACTGTTGTCACCTTCTCACCAAGCTGCTTGGCGATGGTCTTGTAGCCCATTCCAGCCTTGTGTAGGTCTACAATCTTGTCCCTGACATCCTTGGAGAGCTCTTTGGTCTTGGCCATGGTGGAGAGTTTGGAATCTGATTGATTGATTGCTTCTGTGGACAGTTGTCTTTTATACAGGTAACAAGCTGAGATTAGGAGCACTCCCTTTAAGAGTGTGCTACTAATCTCAGCTCGTTACCTGTATAAAAGACACCTGGGAGCCAGAAATCTTTCTGATTGAGAGGGGGTCAAATACTTATTTCCCTCATTAAAATGCCAATCAATTCATAACATTTTTGACATGCGTTTTTCTGGATGTTTTTGTTGTTATTCTGTCTCTCACTGTTCAAATAAACCAACCATTAAAATTATATGCTGATCATTTATTTGTCAGTGGGCAAACGTACAAAATCAGCAAGGGATCAAATATTTTTTCCCTCACTGTATGCACGCACCACTTTTCCATTATTTATTTTGTATAATTTTTTGAAACAAGCAATTTTTTTCATTTTCACTTCACCAATTTGGACTATTTTGTGTATGTCCATTACATGAAATCCAAATAAAAATCCATTTAAATTACAGGTTGTAATGCAACAAAATAGGAAAAACACCAAGGGGGATGAATACTTTTGCAAGGCACTGTATGCTTATCACTTGTTGGCTGCTTTTCCTTTACTCTGCGGTCTGACTCATCCCAAACCATCTCAATTGGGTTGAGCTTGGGGGATTGTGGAGGCCAGGTCATCTGATGCAGCACTCCATCTCTCTCCTTCTTGGTATAATAGCCCTTACACAGCCTGGAGATGTGTTGGGCCATTGTCCTGTTGAAAAACAAATGATAGTCCCACTAAGCACTAATCAGATGGGAGGGCGTATCATTATAGAATACTGTGGTAGCCATGTTGGTTAAGTGTGCCTTGACAGTGTCACCAGCAATGCACCCCAACACCATAACACCTCCTCCTCCATGCTTTACGGTAGGAAATACACATGCAGAGATCATCCATTCACCACACCGTGTCTCACAAAGACAGGGCGGTTGGAACAAAAAATATCCAATTTGGACAAATTTCCACCTGTCTGATGTCCATTGCTTGGCCCAAGCAGGTCTCTTCTTCTTATTGGTGTCCTTTAGTAGTGGTTTTGTAGCTCCTCCAGTGACAGGCATGAGGCAAGAGGTCTTGATTTGAATACAGGGCTTTAATGCTGGTCAACCCGTGAGAACTGGTTTAAAGAAAGAAAAAATACATTAACAAAATAATGCCATATGCATGTCTCGCACATCTGGCGTTATAATCAAGCTCATACAGCTAGACACTTTATGTGTATTTTACACCAAAAAATGACGCACGTAAACACAAACACCCTCATAGCAAAATAAATAGTGAACAAACCTCATTGCTGCTTATCACACAGAGGTGCTAAACATCCTTTTAAATGTCCTTTATCTTCTTCTGTATACTTTCTTTGTAAGTATGCACTTAAACACGATAACAGTGGAAAAATAATTCGCTTTTGGCGGTAAAGTTTCCTCGGTGCGTCGCTAAAGGCGCTCGGGTGACAACACTCGGGCGGAACCAATAATTAGTTCCGTCTTGCTGTAAACGTACAATTCAGAAGAAATTAAATAATAAAAAGTGCAAATACATGAACTAAACTGGCGACAGAGGCAGTTACACTCCCACCAAAGCATGAGAGGACTTAGTGCATTGGGATTTGATACTTATCTTGTCTGAGGCTACAGACTTGAATATAGACGATGTCGCCCTGTTGCCTCGTTGTTCATCTCCTCCACCGTTATCTGCTGTCTCCAAACGATCCTTTGCAGTTTGGATGATCTTCCTGGTTACTGCATCACAGGTGTCAATTCTGCGACGTGTGTCATGGTCAGGGTTGTCTATGCGCCTTAACTCATCATAAGCAATGTTCAGATTCTCTGAGGCAGCACTTATTTTGCTTATGTGTTCATGTAGCAGGTTGTTTGAGCATTGTCCACTCAAAGCTTGCTTGGCGTCTTTAGCAATAGCCTTCCACTCCTCATAGCTCACAGTGAAACGGTGAGCAAATCTTCTTATTTGCTCATTGTACAGTTCTTGGCCCTTTTCTGTTAACTTTCGGTCTCTTTGGCTTCTTCGTGGTTCTTGTGAGGAAGTGTGGTCATTAGCTCTTGTGCCTTTAGTAGCCTGTGGTTGCATGTCTATGCACTGCTGCTCTATACTTTCACCTACATTAACCTGCTTTCTCCCAGAGGTAAGACTAGGCTCTGACATTGTTACTTGGTGTACTTAAATTTGGGTTAAATCTAATTTGGCCTGTTGCTAAGTGATTCAGCTCCCATTAGCTATTCACATTTATACTATTTTTACCACTAATATTATTTTTTAGAACATATTCACTTCTACTTCACACAAATCAATATCACGTTGTTCTATGAAATGCAAAATTCAGTCTCTTGGTTGTAGCTTAGTTAACACTTAAACATACACACAACTATACCGTATGAATATGAAGGCAAAAAATGTGTCAGTCTCTTGTGGGAAATAGTTTAAGCTTCTTTGCATCAGCTGGATTCATGGTAAGGCGCCTGGATTCTTCTGTGGATGCTGCGGCTGTGTAAATGTCAGGGGCAGATGCACACTCTTGGATGTAGAGATGTCCCTTCTTGTCCATGGATCACGGCTCTTTGGTACTGTCTTCCTCGTCTACTCATGCAGAGCAGATGAGTTCTCACTGTAGCTCCTCCAGTGACAGGCATGAGGCAAGAGGTCTTGATTTGAATACAGGGCTTTAATGCTGGTCAACCCGTGAGAACTGGTTTAAAGAAAGAAAAAATACATTAACAAAATAATGCCATATGCATGTCTCGCACATCTGGCGTTATAATCAAGCTCATACAGCTAGACACTTTATGTGTATTTTACACCAAAAAATGACGCACGTAAACACAAACACCCTCATAGCAAAATAAATAGTCAACAAACCTCATTGCTGCTTATCACACAGAGGTGCTAAACATCCTTTTAAATGTCCTTTATCTTCTTCTGTATACTTTCTTTGTAAGTATGCACTTAAACACGATAACAGTGGAAAAATAATTCGCTTTTGGCGGTAAAGTTTCCTTGGTGCGTCGCTAAAGGCGCTCGGGTGACAACACTCGGGCGGAACCAATAATTAGTTCCGTCTTGCTGTAAACGTACAATTCAGAAGAAATTAAATAATAAAAAGTGCAAATACATGAACTAAACTGGCGACAGAGGCAGTTACAGGTTTCTTTTCAGCAATTTGACCATGAAGGCCTGATTCACACAGTCCCCTCTGAACAGTTGACGTTGAGATGTGTCTGTGACTTGAACTCTGTGAAGCATTTATTTGGGATGCAATTTCTGAGGCTGGTAACTCTAATGAACTTATCCTCTGCAGCAGAGGTAACTCTGGGTCTTCCATTCCTGTGGCGGTCCCCATGAGAACCAGTTTCATCATAGCGCTTGATGGTTTTTGCGACTGCACTGAAATTTTCCATATTGACTGACCTTCATGTCTTAAAGTAATGATGGACTGTCATTTCTCTTTGCTTATTTGAGCTGTTCTTGCCATAATATGGACTTGGTCTTTTACCAAATAGGGCTATCTTCTGTAAACCGCCCCTACCTTGTCACAACACAACTGATTGGCTCAAATGCATTAAGAAGGAAAGAAATTCCACAAATTTTACTTTTAAGAAGGCACACCCGTTAATTGAAATGCATTCCAGATGAGTACCTCAAATCAAATCAAATCAAATTAAATTGTATTTGCCACATGTGCCGAATACAACAGGTGTAGACATTACCCGTGAAATGCTTACTTACAGCCCTTAACCGACAATGCATTTATTTTTTATAAAAAGTAAAATAAAACAACAACAACAAAAAGTGTTGAGAAAAAAGAGCAGAAGTAAAATAAAATAACAGTAAGGAGGCTATATATACACGGGGGTACCGGTGCAGAGTCAATGTGCGGGGGCACCGGCTAGTTGAGGTAGTTGAGGTAATATGTACATGTGGGTAGAGTTAAATGGACTATGCATAAATAATAAACAGAGTAGCAGCAGTGTAAAAAGATGGAGTGGGGGGGCAGTGCAAATAGTCTGGGTAGCCATGATTAGCTGTTCAGGAGTCTTATGGCTTGGGGGTAGAAGATGTTGAGAAGCCTTTTGGACCTAGACTTGGTGCTCCGGTACCGCTTGCCGTGCGGTAGCAGAGAGAACAGTCTATGACTAGGGTGGCTGGAGTCTTTGACAATTTTGAGGGCCTTCCTCTGACACCGACTGGTATAGAGGTCGTGGATGGCAGGAAGCTTGGCCCCAGTGATGTACTGGGCCGTACGCACTACCCTCTGTAGTGCCTTGCGGTCGGAGGCCGCACACACCCCTGAGGGGCCCCCGTGTTGAGGATCAGCGTGGCAGATGTGTTGATACCTACCCTTACCACCTGGGGGCAGCCCGCCAGGAAGTCCAGGATCCAGTTGCAGAGGGAGGTGTTTAGTCCCAGGATCCTTAGCTTAGTGATGAGCATTGAGGGCACTATGGTGTTGAACGCTGAGCTATAGTCAATGAATAGCATTCTCACGTAGGTGTTCATCGTAGGTGTTCCTCTTGTCCAGGTGGGAAAGGGCAATGTGGAGTGCAATAGAGATTGCATCATCTGTGGATCTGTTGGGGCGGTATGCAAATTGGAGTGGGTCTAGGGTTTCTGGGATAATGGTGTTGATGTGAGCCATGGCCTTTCAAAGCAATTCATGGCTACAGACGTCAGTGCTACGGGTCGGTAGTGATTTAGGCAGGTTATCTTAGTGTCCTTGGGCACAGGGACTATGGTGGTCTGCTTGAAACATGTTGGTATTACAGACTCAGTCAGGGACAGGTTGAAAATGTCAGTGAAGACACTTGCCAGTTGGTCAGCACATGCTCGGAGTACACATCCTGGTAATCTTTCTTGCCCTGCGGCCTTATGAATGTTGACCTGCTTAAAAGTCTTACTCACATCGGCTACGGAGAGCGTGATCACATAGTCAGCTGGTGCTCTCATGCATGCTTCAGTGTTGCTTGCCTCGATGCGAGCATAGAAGTGGTTTAGCTCGTCTGGTAGGCTTGTGTCACTGGGCAGCTCGCGGCTGTGCTTCCCTTTGTAGTCTGTAATTGTTTTCAAGCCCTGCCACATCCGACGAGCGTCAGAGCCGGTGTAGTATGATTCAAATCTTAGTCCTGTATTGACTCTTTGCCTATTTGATGGTTCGTCGGCGGGCATAGCAGGATTTCTTATAAGCGTCTGGGTTAGAGTCCCGCTCCTTGAAAGCGGCAGTTCTACCCTTTAGCTCAGTGCGGATGTTGCCTGTAATCCATGGCTTCTGGTTGGGGTATGTACGTACGGTCACTGTGTGGACGACGTCATCGATGCACTTAATGATGAAGCCAGTGACTGATGTGGTGTACTCCTCAATGCTATCTGAAGAATCCCGGAACATGTTCCAGTCTGTGCTAGCAAAATAGTCCTGTGGCTTAGCATCTGCGTCATCTGACCACTTTTTTATTAACTGAGTCACTGGTGCTTCCTGCTTTAGTTTTTGCTTATAAGCAGGAATCAGGAGGATAGAGGTATAGTCAGATTTGCCAAATGGAGGGCGAGGGAGAGCTTGCCAAGCTTGTTGAGAGAATGCCAAGAGTGTGCAAAGCTGTCATCAAGGTAAAGGGTGGCTACTTTGAAGAATCTCAAAAATATAAAATATATTTTGATTTGTTTAACACTTTTTTGGTTAGTACATGATTCTATATGTGTTATTTCATAGTTTTGATGTCTTCACTATTATTCTACAATGTAGAAAATAGTAAAAATAAAGAAAAGCCCTTGAATGAGTAGGTGTGTCCAAACTTTTGACTGGTACTTTACATAACATAACACATAAATACATACATATACACATCCTTACATACATACATACATACATACATACATACATACATGTAAATACATATACATATCCTTTAAAAATATATATTTTCCTTTATTACTTTCTAACCCTACCTCCCCTGTCACGCCCTGGCTCTGGGGACACTGTTATGTTGAGCCAGGGTGTGTAATTCTATGTTTGTATTTCTATGTTGGCCTGAGTGACTCCCAATCAGAGGCAACGAGTGTCAGCTGGTTGTCTCTGATTGGGAGCCATATTTAACTGTCTGTCTTTCACTTTGTGTTTGTGGTTTCTTGTTCTTGTTTGGTTTGTGTTAAACCGTAGACATCACGTTATCGTCCGTTGTTTTGATCGTGTGATCATTCTATTAATAAATATGTACGCATTCAACGCTGCGCCTTGGTCTCTCCCTGACGTTCGTGACAGAAGAAACCACCAGAACTGGACCAAGCAGCCTAGTGAGGAGCAGAGTGGGTGGACTTGGCAACAGTGGAGGCAGAGCTTCGACTGGGTCAAGCCGAATGAGGAGCTGAATGGCGGAGATTGGAAGCAGAAGAGCGAGAGTTGGGCGAGAATTATCGAGGCCTGGCCCACGGGGAAGAGAGACTCCCAGAAAATTTTTAGGGGGGGGGCTCACGACGTCGGACCAGCAGGAGGCCGCGATAGAGTGGCCCAGCGGGTTGCCAGAGGAGGCCGCCAGGTTACGGGGGCCACTGGTCGAAGAGGGGATGGAGGATGTTGAGGCACGGCGAGAGGTACAGGGGTGTGTTACCAGTCCGGTCCGGCCCGTTCCAGATCCCGGTGTAGGGCCAGTGGTGTGTGTCCCCAGTACGGTCCGGTCTGTTCCTGCTCCCCGCACCAAGTCTGTGGTGCGTTTCGTCAGCCCTGTCCGGTCCGTTCTTGCTCTCCGCACCAAGTCTGTGGTGCGCGTCGCCAGCCCAGTCCGGCCCATTCCTGCTCCCCGCACCAAGTCTGTGGTGCGTCTCGTCAGCCCGGCTCGGCCCGTTCCTGCTCCCCGCTCCAAGTCAGTGGTGCGCTTCGTCAGCCCTGCTCGGCCCATTCCTGCTCCCCGCACCAAGTCTGTGGTGCGTTTCGTCAGCCCGGCTCGGCCCATTCCTGCTCCCCGCACCAAGTCTGTGGTGCGTTTCGTCAGCCCTGTCCGGCCCGTTCCTGCTCTCTGCACCAAGTCTGTGGTGCGCGTCGCCAGCCCAGTCCGGCCCATTCCTGCTCCCCGCACCAAGTCTGTGGTGCGTTTCGTCAGCCCTGTCCGGCCCGCTCCTGCTCCCCACACCAAGCCAGTGGTGTGCGTCGTCAGTCCAGCACGGCCCGTGCCTGTTCCCCACACCAAGCCAGTGGTGTGCGTCGTCGGTCCGGCACGGCCCGTGCCTGTTCCACTGGTGCCTGGTCCGGCACAGGTCAGATGCGTTACGCCGGAGCTAGAGCAATCCGCTCCATCAGTGTGCAGTCCAGCTCCGGCCAGCGGGGCCAGACCGGACCAGGGGTACTTTGGGGGGTTGGAGAGGGAGTGGGGATCAGGCCCGGAGCCGGATCCGCCGCCAAGGCGGAGTGCCCACCCGGTCCCTCCCCTGTGGTATTTAGTTGGCGCGGTCGGAGTCCGCGCCTTTAGGGGGGGGTACTGTCACGCCCTGGCTCTGGGGACACTGTTATGTTGAGCCAGGGTGTGTAATTCTATGTTTGTATTTCTATGTTGGCCTGAGTGACTCCCAATCAGAGGCAACGAGTGTCAGCTGGTTGTCTCTGATTGGGAGCCATATTTAACTGTCTGTCTTTCACTTTGTGTTTGTGGTTTCTTGTTCTTGTTTGGTTTGTGTTAAACCGTAGACATCACGTTATCGTCCGTTGTTTTGATCGTGTGATCATTCTATTAATAAATATGTACGCATTCAACGCTGCGCCTTGGTCTCTCCCTGACGTTCGTGACATCCCCTCCCCTAATTGGAGTAAACTAGTGAACAACAACGCTTAAGCCTCTACTTCCACCTTATACATACTATATACATTTTATGGACACAGTCAATTTTACAATAGTTCTATTTTGTTTGTTTTTACTCCTGAACTTCCTCTACCCTCAACCTCTCTGATCATTTTCATGATGTCCATCCGGTTTGCTTCTATATGCCATATCTTTCAAACTGTGCTCTTTCTCAAAAGTTCTTAACCTATAACCTACACTGCTCAAAAAAATAAAGGGAACACTTAAACAACACAATGTAACTCCAAGTCAATCACACTTCTGTGAAATCAAACTGTCCACTTAGGAAGCAATACTGATTGACAATAAATTTCACATGCTGTTGTGCAAATGGAATAGACAACAGGTGGAAATTATAGGCAATTAGCAAGACACCCCCAATAAAGGACAGGTTTTGCAGGTGGTGACCACAGACCACTTCTCAGTTCCTATGCTTCCTGGCTGATGTTTTGGTCACTTTTGAATGCTGGCGGTGCTTTCACTCTAGTGGTAGCAAGAGACGGAGTCTACAACCCACACAAGTGGCTCAGGTAGTGCAGCTCATCCAGGATGGCACATCAATGCGAGCTGTGGCAAGAAGGTTTGCTGTGTCTGTCAGCGTAGTGTCCAGAGCATGGAGGCGCTACCAGGAGACAGGCCAGTACATCAGGAGACGTGGAGGAGGCCGTAGGAGGGCAACAACCCAGCAGCACGACTGCTACCTCCGCCTTTGTGCAAGGAGGAGCAGGAGGAGCACTGCCAGAGCCCTGCAAAATGCCCTCCAGCAGGCCACAAATGTGCATGTGTCTGCTCAAACGGTCAGAAACAGACTCCATGAGGGTGGTATGAGGGCCCGACGTCCACAGGTGGGGGTTGTAGTTACAGCCCAACACCGTGCAGGATGTTTGGCATTTGCCAGAGAACACCAAGATTGGCAAATTCGCCACTGGCGCCCTGTGCTCTTCACAGATGAAAGCAGGTTCACACTGAGCACGTGACAGACGTGACAGAGTCTGGAGATGCCGTGGAGAACGCTCTGCTGCCTGCAACATCCTCCAGCATGACCGGTTTGGCGGTGGGTCAGTCATGGTGTGGGGTGGCATTTCTTTGGGGGGCCACACAGCCCTCCATGTGCTCGCCAGAGGTAGCCTGACTGCCATTAGGTACCGAGATGAGATCCTCAGACCCCTTGTGAGACCATATGCTGGTGCGGTTGGCCCTGGTTTCCTCCTAATGCAAGACAATGCTAGACCTCATGTGGCTGGAGTGTGTCAGCAGTTCCTGCAAGAGGAAGGCGTTGATGCTATGGACTGGCCCGCCCGTTCCCCAGACCTGAATACAATTGAGCACATCTGGGACATCATGTCTCGCTCCATCCACCAACGCCACGTTGCACCACAGACTGTCCAGGAGTTGGCGGATGCTTTAGTCCAGGTCTGGGAGGAGATCCCTCAGGAGACCATCCGCCACCTCATCAGGAGCATGCCCAGGCATTGTAGGGAGGTCATACAGGCACGTGGAGGCCACACACACTACTGAGCCTCATTTTGACTTGTTTTAAGGACATTACATCAAAGTTGGATCAGCCTGTAGTGTGGTTTTTCACTTTAATTTTGAGGGTGACTCCAAATCCAGACCTCCATGGGTTGATACATTTGATTTCCATTGATAATTTGTGTGTGATTTTGTTGTCAGCACATTCAACTATGTAAAGAAAAAAGTATTTAATAAGATTATTTCATTTATTCAGATCTAGGATGTGTTATTTTAGAGTTCCCTTAATTTTTTTTGAGCAGTGTATATATGTACTACTGTCAATCCTTTGGTACTTAAATGAAACTGGTATACTTTTTTATCACAATTTTCTTTAACCAATTATGTTCTTTAATGCAGGGCCGACAGACAAGCTCCTTACCTTTTCTCCCTTACACTTTCCTCTTCCATTTTTGCGGTAATGCTGCAATTATTTGTTTGTAATTGTGGGTAGAGCAGACATTTCCATATGTTTTTGTTAGCTGCATAACTCCACCAGTCCTACCTACAATATCATTTACGAAGATTATACCTTTTAAAAACATTTTTTCCAAAAATAATGTTTTTTTTAATCAATTAGTATATTTGAGTTTAACCACAATATTTGTTGTATTATTTGTTCTGTCGTTTCTGGAGGATTAAATAGAAATTGCAACCAACTTCTATGGCTTGTTTTAGAAATAGTGATATTTGGGAGATGATTTCCTTTTCAAATAACTGAAAGTGAAAGGTTGTAATCTGAATAAAGGGAAAAAGGCCATTCTTGAACATAGGGCGAGACAATCTTACTAATTTGCTAGAGAACCAGTTTGGATTTAAGTATAACTTTTGTATGACTAAAGCTTTTAGTGATAGGTATAATGCTTTAATATTTAATAATTACCTGTCCTCCAAATTCATATTCATTATATAAATAAGCCCGTTTCATTTTGTCTGGCTTGCCGTTCCAAATAAAATGGAATATTGTTTTCTCATATAATTTAAAAAACCGTTCGCTTGGCGTAGGCAAGACCATAAGCAAATAGGTAAACTGGGATAGTACTAAAGAGTTAATCATGGTGATTTTTCCACAAATAGACAGGTATTTACCTTTCCATGGTAGCAAGATCTTATCTATTTTTGCTAACTTTCTATAAAAATTCATTGGAGTGAGATCATTCATTTATTTTGGGATATGTATACCGAGTATATCCACATCACCATCAGACCATTTTATTGGTAAACTACACAGTAATGTAAAAGTTGTATTTTTTAGTGATCCAATACGTAATATAGTACACTCATCATCATTTGGTTGTAATCCAGAGAGGTTAGAAAATGTATCTACATCCTCTATGAGACTGTGGAGGGATTCAAGTTGTGGATTTAAAAGAAAACATGAATCATCAGCATACAATGACACCTTTGTTTTTAAGCCCTGGATGTCTAATCCCTTGATATTATTGTTGGATCTGATTTTAATAGCTAACATTTCGATGGCCATAATAAATAGATATGCCGATAGTGGACAACCTTGTTTTACTCCTCTTGACAGTTTAAAACTTTCGGAGAAATAGCCATTATTTACTATTTTATACTTAGGGTTCCTACATGATTTTAACCCATTTTATAAGAGATTCTCCAAAATTCTAATGCTCCAGGCATTTATATATATAGTCCAGTTGTACTTCATCAAAAGCCTTTTCAAAGTCAGCTATGAATAGCAGGCCTGGTTTCCCAGATGTTTCATAGTGTTCTATTGTTTCCAGTACTTGCCTTATACTATCTCCAATGTATCGTCCATGTAAAAAACCTGTCTGATTAGAATGAATAATGTCCAACAATACCTTTTCAATTCTATGCACTATACATTTTGCTAGAATTTTTGCATCACAACACTGAAGTGTAAGGGGCCTCCAATTTTTTAAATGGACTGGATCTTTATATTTCCCACTTGTATCCTGTTTCAATAATATTGAAATCAGACCTTCTTCTTGACTGTCTGATAATCTACCATTTACATACGAGTGGTTAAAACATGCTAATAACGGTCCTCTGAGTATATAAAAAAATATTTCGTATGCCTCAACTGGTATGCCATCCAACCCTGGAGTTTTCCAGGACTTAAAGTCTTTAATTGCATCCAGAAGTTCCTCCTCTGTCATTTCACTTTCACATGAGTCTTTCTGTATGGCTGTTAATTTTACATTATCAATAGAAAAAAATCCATACAATTAGCTTCGGTTAGAGGAGATGGAGGCAAGTGAAATGAGAACATATGCCTAAAGTACTTTGCTTCCCCCTTCAAAATATCATTTGGTGAATCAAGGGTGACTCATTTGTAACCAGTTTCAGTAAATTATTTTGAAGATGAAAAAATAATTTAGTGCATTTTTCCCTATATTCCATCCAGTTTGATTTATTTTGTATAATATATTATACTTGATCTTTCTTGAATAAGTTCCTCCATTTCTTTTTCTTTTCCCTCTAACTTATTCTGAGCCTCTATGGTACAGTTTTTATTGCTATCTATCTGTTCTGTTAGACCTTCTATTTCAATTGTTAGTATGGACTCTTTTGACCTAAATTGCTTTTGTTTTCGAGATGAGTACTGAATTGCATGGCCTCTAAAGGCACATTTAAAAGTGTCCCATACAATAAGGGGATTTGCTGTACCCATGTTATGTCGGAAAAATTCAGTTATAAATTCCTCTGTCCTAGTTAAAAACAAGTTATCATCCAATAGGCTTTGATTACATTTCCAATATCCTCGCCCACGTGGAAGTTCAGTATGAGTAATGTATATGCCAATTATCTGATTGTCCGACCGCATAATGTCCCCTATCAACAATGTTTTAACTTTATACTGCCACATTGTTTATTTGAAATATATATTCAAAGGTGGCTAACAGAGAAATAGTGTCATTCATCTACCATTGTCTTCTTTGACACATCTGGTAGCAAGGGTTAGTAAAATACTTTTAGTCAAGGGAGATTGTAAACCAGACCTACCTTTTGCTATTTGAAGTGGTTTCAGACCTGAAAACACATTATCAACAAACCATAAATTCTGTGAAAGTATTTCACCACAACCTGTAACAGTATTTCAATTTATATTGTGACTGCACAGTGTGACCTCATTCTTATGTTATTCCTTATTATACATTTAATTTCTCTTCATCAGACTGGTAACAATTTCCTTGCTGTCGACAATGATTACATCAGTATGCTGTTTTATCTGTTAGGCTACTTTCATTCCCTTCTTTTATTAATTTCCTGCTCATCATTTTTTTTCTCCTAATGCAGAATGAAGACATGAATATTCAAAACATGTATTTAATCACAACAGAAGACGCAACATAGTTTCTACTGTACAGTGCATTCGGAAAGTATTCAGACCCCTTGACTTTTTCCACATTTTGTTATTCTAAAATGGATTAAATAGTTTTTTTCCCTCATCAATCTACACACAATACCCCATAATGACAAAGCAAAAACTGGTTTTTGAAAGTTTTGTAAATGTATAAAAAAAAAAAAAATACATAAAAGCATTCAGACCCTTTACTCAGTACTTTGCTGAAGTACCTTTGGCAGCGATTACAGCCTTGAGTCTTCTTGGGTATGACGCTACAAGCTTGGCACACCTGTATTTGGGGAGTTTCTCCCATTCTTTGCTGCAGATCTCAAGCTCTGTCAGGTTGGATGGGGAGCATTGCTGCACAGCTATTTTCAGGTCTCTCCAGAGATGTTCGATCGGGTTCAAGTCTGGGCTCTCGCTGGGCCATTCAAGGACATTCAGAGACTTGTCCCGAAGCCACTCCTGCGTTGTCTTGGCTGTGTGCTTTGGATCGTTGTCCTGTTGGAAGGTGAACCTTCACCCCAGTCTGTGGTCCTGAGTGCTCTGGAGCAGGTTTTCATCAAGGATCTCTCTGTACTTTGCTCTGTTCATCTTTGCCTCGATCCTGACTAGTCTCTGAGTCCCTGCCGCTGAAAAACATACCCACAGCAATGCTTCCACCACCATGCTTCACCATAGGGATGGTGCCAGGTTCCTCCAGACTTGACGCTTGGCATTCAGGCCAAAGAGTTCAATCTTGGTTCAATCCAGGGCGTAGAAGGATTACTTTATCCTATCCCAGGTATTCCTTAAAGAGGTGGGGTTTCAAATGTCTCCGGAAGGTGGTGAGCGACTCCGCTGTGTGTGTGTGGGGGGGGGGGGGGTAGAAGGATTACTTTATCCTATCCCAGGTATTCCTTAAAGAGGTGGGGTTTCAAATGTCTCCGGAAGGTGGTGAGCGACTCCGCTGTGTGTGTGGGGGGGGGGGGGTAGAAGGATTGCTTTATCCTATCCCAGGTATTCCTTAAAGAGGTGGGGTTTCAAATGTCTCCGGAAGGTGGTGAGTGACTCCGCTGTCCTGGCGTCGTGAGGGAGCTTGTTCCACCATTGGGGTGCCAGAGCAGCGAACAGTTTTGACTGGGCTAAGCTCACTCTTAATCTCCCCCAATGTGTTTTTGGGCAGGTGTTTTCATTAAAACCAGTTGAACACACCAAGATCAAAGCACACAAACAGTCTTTAAACTCTGTCACATCATACAGTATTCATAGAAAGATGACCCAAAAGCTATTTCTCTCTGTGTGCGTTGGTGTAAAATCAGGCACATAGGGATATATTTGTGTTTTGACAGGGCTGAAAGCCATCAAGACACCATGAGACTGCCCTGACCTTAATAAAATGTGATTATTTTCATAAATACATCAAAGCGCTCTCAAAGTGTGTTTATCTAGTCCTCAATCAGACAGTTTTACTCAGTGACGTATCAGCTGGAAATAAAATCAACTGCTCTGTTGTCAAAGATTTGACAATTACCTACACTGGAAATAAGCTTGATTCTCTCTCTCTCTCTCTGTCTCTCTCTCTCTCTGTCTGTCTGTCTCTCTGTCTCTCTCTCTGTCTCTCTCTCTGTCTCGCTCGCTCTCTCTCTTTCTCTCGCTCTCTCTCTTTCTCTCTCTCGCTCTCTCTCTCTCTCTCTCTCTCTCTCTCTCTCTCTCTCTCTCTCTGTCTCTCTGTCTCTCTCTCTCTCAATTCAATTCAATTCAATTTAAGGGCTTTATTGGCATGGGAAATGTATGTTAACATTGCCAAAGCAAGTGAAGAAGATAGTAAACAAAAGTGAAATAAACAATAAATATTAACAGGAAACATTACACTCAGAAGTTCCAAAAGAATAAAGAAATTTCAAATGTCATATTATGTATATATACAGTGTTGTAACAATGTGCAAATAGTTAAAGTACAAATGGGAAAATAAATAAGCATAAATATGGGTTGTATTTACAATGGTGTTTGTTCTTCACTGGTTGCCCTTTTCTTGTGGCAACAGGTCACAAATCTTGCAGCTGTGATGGCACACTGTGGTTTTTCACCCAGTAGATAAGGGAGTTTATCAAAATTGGGTTTGTTTTCAAATTCTTTGTGAATCGCTTTAATCTGAGGGAAATATGTATCTCTAATATGGTAATACATTTGGCAGGAGGTTAGGAAGTGCAGCTCAGTTTCCACCTCATTTTGTGGGCAGTGTGCACATAGCCTGTCTTCTCTTGAGAGCCAGGTCTGCCTACGGCGGCCTTTCTCAATAGCAAGGCTATGCTCACTGAGTCTGTACATAGTCAAAGCTTTCCTTAAGTTTGGGTCAGTCACAGTGGTCAGGTATTCTGCCACTGTGTACTCTCTGTTTAGGACCAAATAGCATTCTAGTTTGCTCTGTTTTTTTGTTTGTTCTTTCCAATGTGTCAAGTAATTCTCTTTTTGTTTTCTCATCATTTGGTTGGGTCTAATTGTGTTGTTGTTGTTGTTGTTGTCCTGGGGCTCTGTGGGTCTGTTTGTGTTTGTGAACAGAGCCCCAGGACCAGCTTTTTTTTTTTTTTTTTTTTTTTTCAACGAGGCGTTCGCGAAGGATATTCTACAGACTCCAGACAAGGCCCAGATCCCCGTCATTCGCGTGAGGAAGAGACGGAGATACCGTGGACGTAGGTCGGGGTGCCTTGTAAAGATCCGACGGCGAACGAGTAAACTGCCTCTCCCATCAATCCTATTAGCCAACGTTCAAGCTTTGGATAATAAAATGGACGATTTAAGATTACGGTTATCCTACCAACGGGACATTAAAAACTGTAATATCTTATGTTTCACGGAGTCGTGGCTGAATGACAACAATGACAACATTCAGCTAGCAGGCTATACGCTACATCGGCAGGACAGAACGGCAGACTCGGGTAAGACGAGGGGTGGCGGTCTCTGTATTTTTGTAAACAACAGCTGGTGCACAAAATCAAATACTAAGGAAGTCTCAAGGTTTTGCTCGCCTGAGGTAGAGTATCTTATGATAAGCTGTAGACCACACTATTTACCAAGAGAGTTTTCATCTATACTTTTCATAGCTGTCTATTTACCACCACAAACCAATGCTGGCATTAAGATTGCACTGAATGAGTTGTACAAGGCCATTAATCAACAGGAAAACGCTCATCCAGATGCAGCGCTCCTAGTAGCAGGGGACTTTAATGCAGGGAAACTTAAATCCGTTCTACCTCATTTCTACCAGCATGTTAAATGTGCAACCAGAGGGGAAAAAACTCTAGACCACCTTTACTCCACACACAGAGACGCATACAAAGCTCTCCCTCGCCCTCCATTTGGCAAATCTGACCATAACTCTATCCTCCTGATTCCTGCTTATAAGCAAAAACTGAAGCAGGAAGCACCAGTGACTCGGCTAATAAAAAAGTGGTCAGATGACGCAGATGCTAAGCTACAGGACTGTTTTGCTAGCACAGACTGGAACATGTTCAGGGATTCTTCAGACAGCATTGAGGAGTACACCACATCAGTCACTGGCTTCATCAATAAGTGCATCGATGATGTCGTCCCCACAGTGACCGTACGTACATACCCCAACCAGAAGCCATGGATTACAGGAAACATCCGCACTGAGCTAAAGGGTAGAGCTGCCGCTTTCAAGGAACGGGACTCTAACCCGGACGCTTATAAGAAATCCCGCTATGACCTCCGACGAACCATCAAACAGGCAAAGAGTCAATACAGGTCTAAGATTGAATCATACTACACTGGCTCTGACGCTCGTCGGATGTGGCAGGGCTTGAAAACTATTACAGACTACAAAGGGAAGCACAGCCGCGAGCTGCCCAGTGACACAAGCCTACCAGACGAGCTAAACCACTTCTATGCTCGCTTCGAGGCAAGCAACACTGAAGCATGCATGAGAGCACCAGCTGTTCCGGACGACTATGTGATCACGCTCTCCGTAGCCGATGTGAGTAAGACTTTTAAGCAGGTCAACATTCACAAGGCCGCAGGGCCAGACGGATTACCAGGACGTGTACTCCAAGCATGTGCTGACCAACTGGCAAGTGTCTTCACTGACATTTTCAACATGTCCCTGACTGAGTCTGTAATACCAACATGTTTCAAGCAGACCACCATAGTCCCCGTGCCCAAGAACTCTAAGATAACCTGCCTAAATGACTACCGACCCGTGGCACTGACGTCTGTAGCCATGAAGTGCTTTGAAAGACTGGTCATGGCTCACATCAACAGCATAATCCCAGAAACCCTAGACCCACTCCAATTTGCATACCGCCCCAACAGATCCACAGATGATGCAATCTCTATCGCACTCCACACTGCCCTTTCCCACCTGGACAAGAGGAACACCTACGTGAGAATGCTATTCATTGACTACAGCTCAGCATTCAACACCATAGTGCCCTCAAAGCTCATCACTAAGCTAAGGATCCTGGGACTAAACACCTCCCTCTGCAACTGGATCCTGGACTTCCTGACGGGCCGCCCCCAGGTGGTAAGGGTAGGTAACAACACATCTGCCACACTGATCCTCAACACGGGGGCCCCTCAGGGGTGCGTGCTCAGTCCCCTCCTGTACTCTCTGTTCACCCATGACTGCATGGCCAGGCACGACTCCAACACCATCATTAAGTTTGCCGACGACACAACAGTGGTAGGCCTGATCACCGACAACGATGAGACAGCCTATAGGGAGGAGGTCAGAGATCTGGCCGTGTGGTGCCAGGACAACAACCTCTCCCTCAACGTGACCAAGACAAAGGAGATGATTGTGGACTACAGGAAAAAAAAGAGGACTGAGCACGCCCCCATTCTCATCGACGGGGCTGTAGTGGAACAGGTTGAGAGCTTCAAGTTCCTTGGTGTCCACATCACCAACGAACTATCATGGTCCAAACACACCAAGACAGTCGTGAAGAGGGCACGACAAAGCCTATTCCCCCTCAGGAGACTAAAAAGATTTGGCATGGGTCCTCAGATCCTCAAAAAATTCTACAGCTGCACCATCGAGAGCATCCTGACTGGTTGCATCACCGCCTGGTATGGCAACTGCTTGGCCTCTGACCGCAAGGCACTACAGAGGGTAGTGCGTACGGCCCAGTACATCACTGGGGCAAAGCTCCCTGCCATCCAGGACCTCTATACCAGGCGGTGTCAGAGGAAGGCCCTCAAAATTGTCAAAGACTCCAGTCACCCTAGTCATAGACTGTTCTCTCTGCTACCGCACGGCAAGCGGTACCGGAGTGCCAAGTCTAGGTCCAAAAGACTTCTCAACAGCTTCTACCCCCAAGCCATAAGACTCCTGAACAGCTAATCATGGCTACCCGGACTATTTGCACTGCCCCCCCACCCCATCCTTTTTACGCTGCTGCTACTCTGTTAAGTATTTATGCATAGTCACTTTAACTCTACCCACATGTACATATTACCTCAACTAGCCGGTGCCCCCGCACATTGACTATGCAACGGTACCCCCCTGTATATATAGCCTCCCTACTGTCACTTTATTCTATTGTATATATAGCCTCCCTACTGTCACTTTATTTTTTACTTCTGCTCTTTTTTTTCTCAACACTTTTTTGTTGTTGTTTTATTCTTACTTTTTTTGTTTAAAATAAATGCACTGTTGGTTAAGGGCTGTAAGTAAGCATTTCACTGTAATGTCTGCACCTGTTGTATTCGGCGCATGTGACCAATAAAATTTGATTTGATTTGATTTGATTTGAGCTTACTTAGGGGACTCTTCTCCAAGTTCATCTCTCTGTAGGTGATGGCTTTGTTATGGAAGGTTTGGGAATCGCTTCCTTTTAAGTGGTTATAGAATTTAACGGCTCTTTTCTGGATTTTGATAATTAGCGGGTATTGGCCTAATTCTGCTCTGCATGCATTATTTTGTGTTTTACGTTGTAAACTGAGGATGTTTTTGCAGAATTCTGCATGCAGAGCCTCAATTTGGTGTTTGTCCCATTTTGTGAATTCTTGGTTGGTGAGCGGACCCCAGACCTCACAACCATAAAGGGCAATGGGTTCTATAACTGATTCAAGTATTTTTAGCCAGATCCTAATTGGTATGTCAAATTTTATGTTCCTTTTGATGGCATAGAAGGCCCTTCTTGTCTTGTCTCTCAGATCGTTCACAGCTTTGTGGAAGTTACCTGTGGCGCTGATGTTTAGGCCGAAGTATGTATAGTTTTTTGTGTGCTCTAGGGCAACGGTGTCTAGATGGAATTTGTATTTGTGGTCCTGGCAACTGGACCTTTTTTGGAACACCATTATTTTTGTCTTACTGAGATTTACTGTCAGGGCCCAGGTCTGACAGAATCTGTGCAGAAGATCTAGGTGATGCTGTAGGCCCTCCTTGGTTGGTGACAGAAGCACCAGATCATCAGCAAACAGTAGACATTTGACTTCAGATTCTAGTAGGGTGAGGCCGGGTGCTGCAGACTATTCTAGTGCCCTCGCCAATTCGTTGATAAATATGTTGAAGAGGGTGGGGCTTAAACTGCATCCCTGTCTCACCCCACGGCCCTGTGGAAAGAAATGTGTGTGTTTTTTGCCAATTTTAACTGCACACTTGTTGTTTGTGTACATGGATTTTATAATGTCGTATGTTTTCCCCCCAACCCCACTTTCCATCAATTTGTATAGCAGACCCTCATGCCAAATTGAGTCAAAAGCTTTTTTGAAATCAACAAAGCATGAGAAGATTTGCCTTTGTTTTGTTTTGTTTGTTTGTCAATTCGGGTGTGCAGGGTGAATACGTGGTCTGTTGTACGGTAATATGGTAAAAAGCCAATTTGACATTTGCTCAGTACATTGTTTTCACTGAGGAAATGAACTAGTCTGCTGTTAATGATAATGCAGAGGATTTTCCCAAGGTTGCTGTTGACGCATATCCCACGGTAGTTATTGGGGTCAAAAATGTCTCCACTTTTGTGGATTGGCGTGATCAGTCCTTGGTTCCAAATATTGGGAAAGATGCCAGAGCTAAGGATGATGTTAAAGAGTTAAGTATAGCTAATTGAAATTTGTGGTCTGTATATTTTATCATTTCATTGAGGATACCATCAACACCACAGGCCTTTTTGGGTTGGAGGGTTTGTATTTTGTCCTGTAGTTCATTCAATGTAATTGGAGAATCCAGAGGGTTCTGGTTGTCTTTAATAGTTGATTCTAAGATTTGCATTTGATCATGTATATTTTTTTTGCTGTTTGTTCTCTGTTATAGGGCCAAAAAGATTGGAGAAGTGGTTCACCCATACATCTCCGTTTTGGATAAATAGCTCTTTGTGTTGTTGTTAGCTCAGAAGTGGTTAGAGTCTATGGATTCTTCAATTACATTGAGCTGATTTCTGACATGCTGTTCCTTCTTTTTCCGTAGTGTATTTCTGTATTGTTTTAGTGATTCACCATAGTGAAGGTGTAGGCTCAGGTTTTCTGGGTCTGGGAGAGTGTCTCACTGGTCAGGGCGGGGTGTCTGTTGATCTGTTGCTCCTGTGTGAGGTGTTGGGTCTGCGATATTGAGGGCAATATCCTTTAGGGTCCGGGCGAAGGTGGGCACTGCTGCCTTGTATAGGTGGACCTGGTCGTAAAGGCTGTTCACGTCCAGGGTGGAGTGGTGGGCCAGGTAGACATTTGGTTTTGATGCACAGTCACGGGAAATACTTGCGTTTACCTGCTGTATGGTAGCAGGGTGGAAGTATTTTCGTGGTAGCAGGGTTGAGATAACCACTTGTGCGTTGGGGAAAGTAGAATAAGCTTTTTCTATCACTCCCTTGAGTGCTGTGACCACCCTTTCCTTCTGTGTCCTCAGGTCGTTTGTGCCTGTGTGTATTATTATGTGGCTGGGTGATCCTAGTTGGTCCTCAGACAGAAGGTCTAGGGCGCGCTGGGTGTCTGGACACCAGAGTTTAGACACTGTGTGTTTGGGAAAAAGTTTATTTTCTTGTATGTATTTCCCGTTTGAGTCCATAAGGAGTACAATCTGTGGCTTGTTTATGTCCTCAGTGGGTGTGGGGGGGTCGTCATGAGGGCTATCAGGGTGGCTGACAGGGGGGGTGCTCAGAGGGGTTGGGATCCCCAGGGCTTGGGGTTCTTCATTTGTTTATCTGGCTGTGATGTCGAGGCTATGGTCAGGGTCTAGGGTGTACTGTTCTGCTGCGGTGTCAAGACTTTGGCCAGGATCTGAGGTGGGCTGTTCTGCTGGCTTCTCTGCGGGGGTGGCCAGCTCTCTAATGGGTTGTTCTCTGTCACCCGTCATCGTTCTCACCTTCTCCTCCAGCACTCTGATCCTCTCCTCTAGTGCTCTGTTCTTCTCCTTCTCCTGCTCTTTCTCCTGTTGATGTTGTCTCACCACAGTCCAGAGTGCAGACATGTCTCTCTCTCTACCTCCAGCTCTCCAGGTCTAGTTAAGGGGGTGTTGTTGTGCTGGACTGTTGTCTGGGTCTGTGCTGACTGGAGTGTGTTCACCTGCTGTTCCAACTCCACCTGCCTTACCTCCAGCTGGGTAGTACTCTGTGCTGGGAAGTTGACTTTCCGCTTGGGGTTGCTCTGTGGGGTTATTTAATGAAGAGGTCTGGTCTGACCCGCTTGGGGTGGGGGTATCTTTCTCAAGGGAGAGCTTCTCCTGCTGAGCTATTTCTTTGATTAGGTGAAAGTCCAGCTGGAACTGTTTGGTGTTGCCCTGTACCAAAACTGTTCCAGATTTATAGAGATTTATATTAGACGACTCAGAGTCCTCGTTGTCTAGTATCCTGAGTTTCCACCCATTGCTACCCCCCCCACCCCCCCCCCCCCCCACACACCCCCTGAACAGAGGAAGGGTGCTTCTAAGGCCTCTCCATTTGGTTGGTTGGGGTAGACTGTGCGACTCTCCTGCCATTGTTGGCCTCAAGGGCTTTAACACCTCTCACTTCACACGTCAGTGCTAATTGAAGTTGTATCTCTTTGTACTAGCATGCTTGGTAGCCTTAGCATTCAGTCCTTATAAAGTAAAATATATAATTGTAATGTATTTTTCTTCTTGGTTTTTGAAAGTAAAAAATTGCTTCAGACTAAACATTACTCACTCAGTTCCAGGTTGGATGGTGTTTTCAGGTTTCTGTTTGTTTGCCAGAGCATTTGCTGTATAGCTTGGGAATAGTAATCCTTGGTAGTAGAAAGCCTTCCAGGTAATTCCAGGTAATTCCGTCCAAAGTCAGGTTGTAGGTTTGGAGTTTTGGTTTGGAATGAAGGTTATGTTGTGGAGGGTAGCACCCTGTATATGTCCCTGCCCAAAAACAATCCAAGTTTATCTAACTCTAAATCTATATTTTTTGTAAAAACATGCAGAAAAATGCAGGAGCAATGTCTTTGAGCTCTCTCTCTCTCTTTCTCTCTCTCTCTCTCTTCCTCTCTCTCTCTCTCTCTCTCTCTCTCTCTCTCTCTCTCTCTCTCTCTCTCTCTCTCTCTCTCTCTCTCTCTCTCTCTCTCTCTCTCTCTCTCTCTCTCTCTCTCTCTCTCTCTCTCTCTCTCTCTCTCTCTCTCTCTTCTTCCTCTCTCTCTGTCTCTCTCTCGCTCTCTGTCTCTGTCTCTCTCTCGCTTTTGAAAAAAGCTGTCTAAAAAACCTGCACCATTGGCTTATAAATGATGGAGTGTCCAATGGACATATAATACTCCTCTCAAACACAGCCTGGGTAATCAGAAATAGATTTGATTCCACAACACTGAAAAACACCTCTCTCTTGATGAGAGAAAATGACCATTTGCTGCCCAAACATTTCTCCAATGAGCAGAATCAAATGGATTCCTGCTTGTCATTACAAGTGTCAGAATCCCAAAAGCAATCACTTGTGTGTGAGGTATCTGCCAAGCATTGACTGGTGGTCGGTTTGTATTGCAGGTTGTATCCCAACAGAAAACAAATCAGAGGGATGGCCATATGCTCCTGTCTGCATGATTACCTGCAGCAGGGGTGGCTGATTACTTTGAATAATAACTTCTGTCTAAAGAGGGCTACTGTCATATCTGCAATGCAGTCATCCCTGCCTGTTTGAATTGACATTATCACTACATAGCTGTCTCTTATGGGCATTAGTTATTGTAGTTACACTTTTGCTAATCAACCCATATACTGTACAGGACATTCAATGGATTGAACATGGGGTTGTAATGGGGTACATTTGGTATTCTCATGTCATCACAGCAAAGCCATCTCCTGAGGAATTGTCCATCAAGAGATGTCATATCAAATAGTGCAATATGTTTTCATTATTTGCCTTCCTTTGCATTTGATTGTGTGATTCTATTGGCAGGTTGTCACATTTTTTGCACCTACTTGGTTTCATACAAGCTTGTTGAACATCAAAGCAACATCAAAAGCGTTCAAAGGCATTTTAGAATAAACTACTTATCAGCACATAAAATGTATGTTCCAGGTCTGGATATTGACACATGCACAATGTTTGATGCAAGAAGGACTCAGAATTCGGCTTTCTATAAACATTCCAATGAAACAATTTTGTGAAATCTGTGAAATTGCCATTTGATATGCAAGGACTGTAATTTTCCCCTACGTCTTCAAAGAGGGCCAGCGCTTTTTCTGGTAAAGAATGCATTGATGTGTACTGAACCTGTCATCCGTAATAAAAAGAAGTGTGCTATGGTAAACTGCAACTCACAGCTTTAATGAAGTGGCAGGTGCATTCATATAGATGATGTCGCCATAGTCCAGGACCGGTTGATTGAATGACCTGCTTTAGCAAATGGCAGGACCTATATCTATAGATGAGCCTATTTTTATTCTCAGCTTCTTCACTCGCTCATCAATATGCTTTCTAAAAGACAGACCATCGTCTATCCAGATTCCCAGATATTTGTAAGCAGGGATACATTAAGACATGGCAATTTAAATGAATGGATTCTGAGGTAATGTTCCAGACTTTTCAGCATAGAAAACACTAATCTGAATATACCATCTGTACTCATCTGGATCCCCCCCCCGGGTGATGTGAGGGGACGGCTAACCCTGCTAGTTTACACCCCCCCCCCCCCCCCCCCCCCCCCCCCCCCCTTCCCGCCTGTATGGGTGATGTGAGGGGACGGCTAACCCTGCTAGTTTACACCTCCCCCCCCCCCCCCCCCCCTCCCGCCTGTATGGGTGATGTGAGGGGACGGCTAACCCTGCTAGTTTACCAGACAGATGGAAATGTTGTTTTCTATTTACATGCTGGACATGACACACAAACACCCTGGAGCAGATGTAGCCAGAGCCAGAGATGGGGAGTGAAAGGGGAAGAAGACCAAGCAGTGTTTGACAGTAATTATTCTCTTCTAAGTAGAGGAGGGTGGGTATGAGAACAGTTTCATTGCAGCTGTTTATCCAGGGATTCTGTCACTGCTGGGCTGCCTCACTCCCGACACTTACACAATCCCTTCTGACAAATTGAGGCTACTGGGAAATAAAAATGCAGCCGTGGGTACAGAACTATGACATGCTGCACTGAACCAAGTGTCTGGACTGTTAACAATTTTGGTGCCCCCACATTGGACTCCACTTTAGTATTCGTTCAGCATGTCCCACTCTCTCTGGTTCATTCCTGTCTCTCTCTCTCTGGGCCCTGGATTAGATTCATTGGAAGGCAAGGAACTCCCCAGCTCAGACCTCTCAGAGATGCTGAAGAAACTGAACATACACTGTATATCCCTCTCCAGTGGTTACGACCAGAGACAACTAATGATATAGGAAATTAGGTTAAATATCACAAACCAAAATGAAGTGGGAAAACTCACATTGAGGAATATTTTCTTCTATTTGATTTATGCTACTACACTGCCACTGGTGACTGCAGTCAGATTTTAATCCACTTGATGGCCCAGCAGCAGGCACTTGATAGGTTAAAGGCTGAAATGGACCTTTAGTGTTTTGTGTAGGTCAGGTCTCTCTGAGTAGAACATTAACCCATATTACAGCATAAAGCTGGTTAGAGCACTTGGCACAGGGCCTCCACAGGCACAGAGAACACAGGAGAGCACTTGAGTGAATATACTCTGCTTTTACGCAAGTAATACAATGCCGTGTATCAATAGCTTCCCTACATGTGTCTTTATGGTTATTTATTTTTATAGGCTACACTAACTTACACTGGGGGCCGAGCAATTTGGCTGACCTGTGGAGTGGTAACTACTAGCTGGAGTGCTGCAAGACAATACCTGAGTCAAGGCACAAGAGATTCAATTTCACCTGCCTGGACAAAGCCACTCCATCATTCCTTCCTGGACACTGCAATCACACTAACATCAGAGAAAAAGACACCCCAACAAACTAGGCTTGGGTTTAGATGGGTTTTTAATTTACTGAAATGTTTTTTTTGTACTGTGTTTTGCTTCCTCATTCCCCCCCTGCCACCCCCCCCCCCCCCCCCCCCCCCCACACACACACACACACACAGACACAGAGCTTTTAACTCTATTTCGTGAACTAGGGTGTAGTTGGTCTGCAAAGTTTTTGACTTCTAACTAAAAGTGGAAACTGTAAAGTGTAAGTGTGGAGAAACATGTTGGACAGTTTGTCTGACAGCTGTGATACGTACTTGTCTTGCTGTTGGCAGCACCAGTCTGAGAGTTAGAGCTAATGGGAAAAGCCTTCCTCTGCCAGGTTGCTGTCAGGGTGCAGGATGGAAGCAGATACTCAGTGACATCTAAGAGAAGTCCTTTATATTCCAGTGACACAGACGACCACATTCACAGGAAAGGTCAGAGCCAACCTATTGGTGTGCGCAAATGGCAGCAAGACCTCACAGTGTACGAAGGAAACAGGATTCTCTAAGTACAGTACATCACATCCTTATCAGCCATTTCCTCATTTGTCGGAGGCGAGAGTTGAGGCAGTGAAGTTCAGGGGATTAATGTCCGCTGTGATAACGGGACAGGATGTGGTATTGGACCTGCAGCCTTAGGGCTCAAAATCCACAATGCCGCTGGCGCATGACGCACCACTCACAGGGTAATTCATTTTGATTTAAGAAAAAAAATAGATACATAAATTAAACAAGTAATTGAAAAATGTTCTACATCACCAGCTCATAAAAGTGAGGGGGAGGCAGATTGAGTTGCTCATAGGTCTACATATTTCAAGGGAGACTTCCTGTCCATGGTCTGACTGGTTTGGACTGACAGTATCTAACACAATGAGGACACATTAACACACAGGACACACATGTTCATTTCAGCCAAATTATTCCCATTCAGGGCAGAGCCACTCAGCCAGTTGATAAAGGTCAGCCTTGATGAGCTCCAGGTGTGTTTCATCAAGCTCTACAATCTGCTCCTCCTCTTTCATCCTCAAAGCCATGCTTGGCCATTAGCTGGCTGCTGTCCGTGGTGCTGAACCTCCCAGTTGCTGTCTGTGGTGCTGAACCTCCCAGATGCTGTCTGTGGTGCTGAACCTCCCAGTTGCTGTCTGTGGTGCTGAACCTCCCAGTTGATGTCTGTGGTGCTGAACCTCCCAGTTGCTGTCTGTGGTGCTGAACCTCCCAGTTGATGTCTGTGGTGCTGAACCTCCCAGTTGCTGTCTGTGGTGCTGAACCTCCCAGTTGCTGTCTGTGGTGCTGAACCTCCCAGTTGCTGTCTGTGGTGCTGAACCTCCCAGTTGATGTCTGTGGTGCTGAACCTCCCAGTTGCTGTCTGTGGTGCTGAACCTCCCAGTTGATGTCTGTGGTGCTGAACCTCCCAGTTGATGTCTGTGGTGCTGAACCTCCCAGTTGCTGTCTGTGGTGCTGAAGATACCATGTCTGCCTGGACTACTACAGCATAAGGAAATGGGTAGTGAAGTGCTGATCTCGTCCATGTTGGCAGCTCTGCAGGCCCTCAACATTTAATTTAGTTTTGATGATTTTCACATGACGACAAATCCAACTACATTTCCTTGGGAAGATAATGGTATTGTTGTAAACATTTGTTTACGACAACAGCGGGCCATTCAAAATAAATTAATTCTGGGTCAGGAGATATGGTTTGTTGTGCTCAGTCAATTTGGCTGAATGCTACAGGTGCATAGATCCACTAATATGCAATAGAAGAGGGAGTGCTATCTGCACACTGCAGGAAATCAAATAGTCATGTCATCAGCGTTGAAAATTGTCATTCTAATTCTCACATGATAAAGGAATGTGTATTAGAGTGCTCAAGTGCAAATGGAACAAATGCTTACATCACTATTGGCCTGCAACTGAGCTGAGCATATAAATCCACTGTTATAGCTCTCCATAAAGAACTAAAAGAGAATTGATGATGGAAGCAATTAGTGCAATTTATTTTAATTGTCCACGTATTCATATTTAATTGCCCTTCTCATGCATATCAGTCCTTGGGTTCTAAAGAACTGCATATGTACAGTATACTAAATTGATGGGAGAGCCATTGCAATACATTTACAATGGCTAGGAATGGCTCTGAAAAACATAAACTAGTTTTATAGTTCGAGTTATTGTTTTCATGTACAGGCTTGTTAGATGTGAAAAATAATCATACTTGGGAAATGCAGACATGGAAGAATGCTCCAGCTAGATACTGTATGTTATAATATATGCAGATGAGTTTACTATTAAAACAACTAATGCTTTGTTTACAGGCATATCTATTATTTAATTCATCATATTATGCTTATCAGCACTCCAGAAGCTCCCCATGTTGAAAATGATATGCAGAAGTGCTTTGTTAACGATTGGAATGAAACATTAAATTTGAACATGCATGATAATCTACAGAGTGATTAAATAAAAGTGTACATTTCTGGCTGTGACTTCCTAAAAGCCTTTTTGTCTCAGTTGAAGTCATTTAATAATCCTCAACTAAGACAGAACACACCTCCTCTCCATTCTTTCCCCCGCACAGGAAATAGAACACAATGTGAGGACAAACACCAGAACTGGAGTCATTGTTCTTTTCTGTTTTGGGGCATGAGGAGAGAAAACTCTGAATCTACTGTGATGCCACAATTTGATAAGCTGAACTGCACTGCAACAGGAAATCAATTCTGTCCGTAGGTTTGCATTTCATGTTTTATTTTTGCTCCCCGTCATATGTTTTTTTCCCAGCTTGGTGAAGAAACTGTTCATTTTATTACGTTTATACAGTTGTATCCCACTTTTCTTGGCAGACAAAGGCTTGAGTTTTTTCATATTTCACGCTATTTACGTAATTACAAATTCCTCACAATCCTCACCTCCTTCATAAAATCTAGCGCACCTTGAAATTCTTGGCGCACTCTCTCATTAATGAATTTTCACTGCGGAAACTAAATGTAGCATAACATCAATCATCACTGGCTAGTAAATCACACTGTATCAAATAAGGGATAGCTTTATTAAAACATATTGGTGGCCCATAAACAGATAAGGGATTTTGACTATCAATAATTGTCATTGCATTTTTTAACAGTAGTAAATCAGGTGAATCCATGTTTGTGGTGCTGAGTCCCTATTGGAAAGAGTTCAGGATGAAATATTGGCATTGCTGCTGTGGGGCTGGAGAGATGCTTGTTTCAGCATGTTCTGCATGTCACCCTCTGAACCACAGCCCCAAATCAATGATACCTTGACAAATCTCTCCTCGAATGGGAATCCCATCTACTAGTGGCTGAAGGGTGTTGGCTTACCCTGGCCCTGACAGTGACTCCTCTCCTGCAATCCATGAGCTTCTCACCAGCATCCCTCCCCCACCACTCTTTAAACAAATGAGATTTTCATCAGCCTAACACCCCCCCCCCCCCCCCCCCCCCCCCACTGTTAAGATATTGATGCAGCAAGCCATTGTATTTCATTCAGTGAGCTGAAGTATTTTCTCCCAATACAAATCAGTTAAAACTATTGTGTGAGCGTTTAAATGTTCTCAGAGCATCTAGGCCATATGATATGGAGGACAAAGTTGAAAGAAGAGCTACAGCACATGGTGACTCAATATTGCTGCTTACAGTTCTTTCCAATATCAAACCAACCATTCTGATCTAAGTATAGTTCTGAAAGAATGGGCAGATAGAACATCAGGTTTAATGGTCAGTAGCTAGTTTTGCAAATAAAAGTATTGTGTCTGTTCAATTCACCAATAGATGAATGCCAAACAGGTGATATTGCTGATTCATATTTGATTTATTTTAGTTGTTTATATCAGTCACAGAAGCACAGACTGGATAATTGACTGTTGTAAAAAAAATGATTGACTTAAGATGTGGGCTCAATGTTTGTCACGGTTTTGGCCGAGGCTGCCTCTCTTCCTTGCTCGGGCAGGCTTCGGCGGTCGTCGTCTCCGGAGTACTAGCTGCCACCGTTGTATGTTTCGATGTTCGTTTGGTTTTGTCTTGATGTTGTACACCTGTTTTCGTTTAGCGTTCGTTAGTGTCCTATAAGTTCTCGTTGTGTTTGTCAGGTGTTGTGTGTGATTGTACTTGCTGTCGTGTTTGTGCGCTACTGTTGGTTGTCTGTGCTTCGTTGTTTTCCTCCTCTGTTAGGGAGGGTTCTCGCACATGTTAGTGCGCATTTTGTTTTACGCCTGTGTGCGTATTTTCTCGCCTCCGGGCTTTTGGCTCGTGTTATGCGTGAGTGTTCACTAAAGTCTTTTGGACTAAGTTTCTGCGTCCTGCGCCTGATTCCTGCACCACACCCACCTACAGCACCACCTGACAGAATCACACACCATAAAGATGGAATCAGCAGGAGCCGCAGCAGCACCTGAGTCTCTGGAGGATAGGGTCCGTGAGCAGAACGATCAGATCCTTCGTATCGGGACCGCCCTTCAGGACGTGATTAACACCCTTCAACGCTGGGAGACCAGAGGGACACCCACAACTCCACCTCCCGTGCCATCACCATCGGCCAGTCAGCCCATTCAAGCTCCGGAACCCAGGGGAATTCGGCTCTCGCTCCCGAGGGCCTATGATGGGACCGCGGCCGGGTGTCAGGGCTTCCTTCTGCAGGTGGAACTATACCTGGCCACCGTACACCCGGCGCCCTCGGGACACGAGAGCGTGTCCGCCCTCATCTCCTGTCTTACTGGCAAGGCGTTGGAATGGGCCAACGCCGAGTGGAGGAGAATAGACGCCTCCACTATCACCTACTCTAAGTTCTCCCGCCGCTGATTGAAGTGGCTGTGGTCGGGAGAGGTTGTGTTTTCTCTAGCAGGAGGTAAGCTTGGCTTCTTATATGGTGTTGAGTAAAGCTTAAACCATGTATTTAGATCGTAGGTAGGTAGTTGTAGTTAGGTATTGTAGGTAGTTTATTTAGGTAGTTATTTAGGTAGTTATTGTAGGTTTCCATAGGTAATTATTGTAGGTAAGTATTGTTTACGGCGGAGCCCGGCGAAGCACGAGGCTAGCTAGCTAGCGGGTAGCTACTGGTAACGTTTAGCAACGGTGGAGAGTTGTTTCCAATGTTATTTCACGCTTAAGAGTACCTGTAATTAAGCCAGCTAGCTACCTACCATTCAGCCGTTTTTCTAACCTCATTATCTGAGCCATCAACGTTAGGTAGTTAGTAGCTACTGTACTTACTTACACCTACTGATTGCAGAAGACAAATGTTAGCTGGCGTCGGGTAAGTTTGGCGTTATACATAGCTTGGGCTTTGTCGAGTAAGGCTTAATTATGTATTTAGATTGTAGTTAGGTATTGTAGATAGGCCCGCAGCACGAAGCTAGCTAGCTAGCCGTTTTTTCAAACAAAGTCAACACAGTAGCCATTGCTAGCTAGCCAACACGACCAGCTAACTGTACTGCAGTAGCTAAATACAATATATTTGTGCTAGCTAGCCAACGTTTAATTTTTGCTGCGTTATGAAAGGAACTAGACACGGACACAAATTATCTGTTTAGTGTGTTAACACACTATTGGTAGTTTGTTGTAACCAAGTATTGGTGCTAAACTGTGTGTTATTGGATGCTAGCATGCTAGTTAGCTATGGCGTCATAGTTAGGCATCGTGGGCTGTTGTGGGTAGTTATTGTAGGTTAGCATTGTTTTCGGCGGTGCCGGGTGTAGCACGAAGCTAGCTAGCTAGCCGTTTTTCAAACAAAGTCAACACAGTAGCCATTGCTAGCTAGCCAACACGACCAGCTAACTGTACTGTAGTAGCTAAATACAATATACTTGTGCTAGCTAGCCAACGTTTAATTATTGCTGCGTTATGAAAGGAACTAGACACGGACACAAATTATCTGTTTAGTGTGTTAACACACTATTGATAGTTTGTTGTAACCAAGTATTGGTGCTAAACTGTGTGTTATTGGATGCTAGCATGCTAGTTAGCTATGGTGTCATAGTTAGGCATCGTGGGCTGTTGTGGGTAGTTATTGTAGGTTAGCATTGCTTTCGGCGGTGCCGGGTGTAGCACGAAGCTAGCTAGCTAGCCGTTTTTCGAACAGAGTCAACACAGTAGCCATTGTGTGCTGTACTGTGGCAGCTAAATACAATTTATTTGTGCTAGCTAGCCAACGTTTAATTATTGCTGCGTTATGAAAGGAACTAGACACGGACACAAATTATCTGTTTAGTGTGTTAACACACTATTGGTGGTTTGTTGTGACCAAGTGTTGGTGCTAAACTGTGTGTTATTGGATGCTAGCATGCTAGTTAGCTATGGTGTCATAGTTAGCTAGCTGAATAAAGTGGGTTGAGTCTATTCCTTGAAACATTGAACCGCTGTGGTTCACAACAATTCTGATTTCTAAAGGTGGAAGTTGGGAGAGTTTTTGTTCGGGTGGTTCAGTGAAACAATTATAGTTTCTGAGGTGGAAGTTTTGGTGAGGGAGGCCCTGCTCTCTCCTCTCCCAGATGTTTAGTTCATTTCATTCCGATCTCCTCTGCATTATTGTAGCCATTTGCTACAGCCTGTCAACTATGCCTCTGCCTATCCCTGTTCTCTCCTCTCTGCACAGGCTACACAAACGCCTCACACCGCGTGGCTGCTGCCTCTCTAACCTGGTGGTCCCTGCACGCACCCCACACCTGGAGTTCCAGGTCTCAGGCAGCCTCTGGAACTGCCGTTCTGCTGCCAACAAAGCTGACTTCATCCCAGCCTATGCTAACCTCCAGTCCCTCGACTTCCTGGCGCTGACGGAAACATGGATTACCACTGAAAACACTGCTACTCCTACTGCTCTCTCCTCGTCTGACCATGTGTTCTCGCATACCCCGAGAGCATCTGGTCAGAGGGGTGGTGGCACAGGAATCCTCATCTCTCCCAAGTGGACATTCTCAATTTTTCCCCTAACCCATCTGTCTATCTCCTCATTTGAATTCCATGCTGTCACAGTCACTAGCCCATTTAAGCTTAATATCCTTGTCATCTATCGCCCTCCAGGTTCCCTTGGAGAGTTCATCAATGAGCTTGACGCCTTGATAAGTTCATTTCCTGAGGATGGCTCACCCCTCACAGTTTTGGGGGATTTCAACCTCCCTACGTCCACATTTGACTCATTTCTCTCTGCCTCCTTCTTTCCACTCCTCTCCTCTTTTGACCTCACCCTCTCACCGTCCCCCCCTACTCACAAGGCAGGCAATACGCTTGACCTCATCTTTACTAGATGCTGCTCTTCTACTAATCTCACTGCAACTCCCCTCCATGTCTCCGACCACTACTTTGTTTCCTTTTCTCTCTCGCTCTCCTCCAACACTACTCACTCTGCCCCTACACAGATGGTAATGCGCCGCCGCAACCTTCGCTCTCTCTCTCCCACTACTCTCTCCTCTTCCATCCTATCATCTCTTCCCTCTGCTCAATCCTTCTCCCTCCAATCTCCTGATTCTGCCTCCTCAACCCTCCTCTCCTCCCTTTCTGCATCCTTTGACTCTCTGTGTCCCCTATCCTCCCGGCCGGCTCGGTCCTCCCCTCCAGCTCCGTGGCTTGATGACTCATTGCGAGCTCACAGAACAGAGCTCCGGGCAGCGGAGCGGAGATGGAAGAAAACTAAACTCCCTGCCGACCTGGCATCTTTTCACTCCCTCCTCTCTACATTTTCTTCATCTGTTTCTGCTGCTAAGGCCACTTTCTACCACTCTAAATTCCAAGCATCTGCCTCTAACCCTAGGAAGCTCTTTGCCACATTTTCCTCCCTGCTGAATCCTCCCCCCCCCCCCCCCCTCCTCTCTCTCTGTGGATGACTTCGTCAACCACTTTGAAAAGAAGGTTGACGACATCCGATCCTCGTTTGTTAAGTCTAATGACACTGCTGGTCCTACTCACACTGCCCTACCCTATGCTTTGACTTCTTTCTCCCCTCTCTCTCCAGATAAAATCCTGCGACTTGTGACTGCAGGCCGCCCAACAACCTGCCCGCTTGACCCCATCCCCTCCTCTCTTCTCCAGACCATCTCCGGTGACCTTCTCCCCTACCTCACCTCGCTGATCAACTCATCCTTGACCGCTGGCCATGTCCCTTCCGTCTTCAAGAGAGCGAGAGTTGCACCCCTTCTCAAAAAACCAACACTCGATCCCACTGATGTCAACAACTACAGACCAGTATCCCTTCTTTCTTTTCTTTCCAAAACTATTGAGCGTGCCGTCTTTAGCCAACTCTCTTGCTATCTCTCTCAGAATGACCTTCTTGATCCAAACCAGTCAGGTTTCAGGACTGGTCATTCAACTGAGACTGCTCTTCTCTGTGTCACGGAGGCTCTCCGCACTGCTAAAGCCAACTCTCTCTCCTCTGCTCTTGTCCTTCTAGACCTGTCTGCTGCCTTTGATACTGTGAACCATCAGATCCTCCTCTCCACCCTCTCCGAGCTGGGCATCTCCGGCGCGGCTCACTCCTGGATTGCGTCCTACCTGACCGGTCGCTCCTACCAAGTGGCGTGGCGAGAAGCTGTCTCCGCACCACGTGCTCTCACCACTGGTGTCCCCCAGGGCTCAGTTCTAGGCCCTCTCCTATTCTCCCTATACACCAAGTCACTTGGCTCTGTCATATCCTCACATGGCCTCTCCTATCATTGCTACGCTGATGATACACAACTAATCTTCTCCTTTCCCCCTTCTGATAACCAGGTGGCGAATCGCATCTCGGCATGTCTGGCAGACATATCAGTATGGATGACGGATCACCACCTCAAGCTGAACCCTGGCAAGACGGAGCTGCTCTTCCTCCCGGGGAAGGACTGCCCGTTCCATGATCTCGCCATCACGGTTGACAACTCCGTTGTGTCCTCCTCCCAGAGTGCGAAGAGCCTTGGCGTGACCCTGGACAACACCCTGTCGTTCTCCGCTAACATCAAGGCGGTGACCCGATCCTGCAGGTTCATGCTCTACAACATTCGGAGAGTACGACCCTGCCTTACACAGGAAGCGGCACAGGTCCTAATCCAGGCACTTGTCATCTCCCGTCTGGATTACTGCAACTCGCTGTTGGCTGGCCTCCCTGCCTGTGCCATTAAACCCCTACAACTCATCCAGAATGCCGCAGCCCGTCTGGTGTTCAACCTTCCCAAGTTCTCTCACGTCACCCCCCTCCTCCGCACACTCCACTGGCTTCCAGTTGAAGCTCGCATCCGTTACAAGACCATGGTGCTTGCCTATGGAGCAGTGAGGGGAACGGCACCTCCGTACCTTCGGGCTCTGATCAGTCCCTACACCCAAACGAGGGCATTGCGTTCATCCACCTCTGGCCTGCTGGCTCCCCTTCCTCTGCGGAAGCATAGTTCCCGCTCAGCCCAGTCAAAACTGTTCGCTGCTCTGGCACCCCAATGGTGGAATAAGCTCCCTCACGACGCCAGGACAGCGGAGTCACTCACCACCTTCCGGAGACATTTGAAACCCCACCTCTTTAAGGAATACCTGGGATAGGATAAAGTAATCCTTCTATGCTTCAGGGCTGTGTTTGACCATCCACCTGAGGGGAAAGCGGCGGGGGAGCGTCTGTTCTACCTCCGGCAGGGGAGGAGGAGCGCCCAGGAGTTCGCTTTAGAATTCCGAACTCTAGCGGCGGATGCAGGGTGGAATGAGCGGGCCCTCATCGATCACTACCGCTGTAGTCTACGAGAGGACGTCCGTCGGGAGCTGGCCTGCAGGGATACCAGCCTCTCTTTCGATCAGTTAGTGGACATGTCCATCAGGCTGGACACCCTGCTGGCTACCCGCGGACGTTCCGAGGGGGGTCCGTCCATTCCATCCTCCAGCACCTCCGAGCCGAGCCCTATGGAGCTCGGGGGTGCTGGCGCTAGAGAGAGGAGGGGTCGGAGCACGAGGGGGGCCGTCCTCTGCACCAACTGTGGCCGTGGAGGACACACCGCGGCTAGGTGCTGGGGAGGGTCTCCTAGGGGAGAAGACGACGGGCTCCGCACTGGGGAGTCCTTCCAGGTGAGTAGGCGCCCCACTTACCCAGAGCTCTCTGTTGCGCACCTCTGTATACCTGTGCGATTTCCACAGGTTGCACCTCATTCCCAGCATAAGGCGCTAGTAGATTCAGGCGCGGCTGGGAATTTTGTTGATAGAAAATTGTTTAGAATTAGGGATTCCCCTTCTTCCTGTTGACGTCCCATTCCCCGTTCATGCCCTAGATAGCCGTCCGTTGGGATCGGGCTTGATCAGGGAAGTCACAGCACCACTTAGGATGTGTACGCAGGGGGGTCATGAGGAGATTATCCAGCTATATCTGATCGACTCTCCTGCGTATCCGGTGGTGCTGGGAATGCCCTGGTTGAGTATCCATAATCCATCTATTTCGTGGCAGGAGAGGGCTCTGATGGAGTGGTCTGCCCAGTGTGTGGGGCGATGTTTAGGTGTTTCCGTGGGGGCTACCTCGGTGGAGAGTCCAAACCAGGTGCCCGCATTGCACATTCCCCCCGAGTATGAGGATTTGGCTATTGTGTTCAGTAAGTCGAGGGCGACGCAGTTACCTCCTCATAGGCAGGGAGATTGTGCGATAGACCTCCAGGCAGGAGCTGCGCTCCCACGGAGCCATGTGTATCCTCTGTCTCAAGAGGAGAAGAGAGCTATGGAGACTTACATAGACGAATCTCTGAGACAAGGATACATACGGCCATCCACTTCCCCTGCGTCCTCAAGTTTCTTTTTTGTGAAGAAGGATGGAGGGTTACGCCTGTGCATTGATTACCGTAGTCTCAATCAGATCACGGTGAAGTACAGTTATCCACTTCCTCTGATTGCGACCATGACGGAGTCATTGCACGGGGCGCGTTTTTTCACAAAATTAGATCTCAGGAGTGCTTACAACTTGGTATGCATTAGAGAGGGCGATGAATGGAAGACAGCGTTTAGTACCACCTCGGGTCATTACGAGTATCTTGTCATGCCATACGGGTTGATGAACGCTCCTTCAGTTTTCCAATCATTCGTGGATGAGATCTTCAGGGACATGCAGGGGCAGGGGGTGGTCGTGTACATAGATGACATTCTCGTGTACTCGTCTACCCGAGTCGAGCATGTGGCCCTGGTGCGCCGAGTGTTGAGGAGGCTGTTGGAGCACGACCTGTATGTCAAGGCAGAGAAATGTCTGTTTTTCCAGGAGTCGATCTCCTTTTTGGGTTATCAGTTGTCTGCGTCAGGGGTGAAGATGGAGGTTGACCGGGTGTCAGCCGTGCGTAATTGGCAGACTCCAACCACTGTTAAAGAGGTGCAGCAGTTTTTGGGGTTTGCAAATTACTACCGTAGGTTTATCCGGGGTTTTGGACAGGTGGCAGCTCCCATAACGTCTATTTTGAAGGGGGGTCCGGTGCGTTTGCAGTGGTCAGCCGAGGCGGACAGGGCTTTTGGGAGACTGAAGGACCTGTTTACTTCGGCTCCGGTGCTGGCGCATCCGGATCCCTCTTTACCATTTCAGGTAGAGGTGGACGCGTCAGAGGCCGGTATAGGGGCCGTGCTTTCGCAACGGTCCGGCACGCTACCTAAACTCCGCCCCTGTGCCTTTTATTCCAAAAAGCTCAGTCCGGCGGAGCGAAATTATGACGTAGGGGACAGGGAGCTGTTAGCCGTGGTACAGGCCCTAAAGGTGTGGAGGCATTGGCTTGAGGGGGCTCAACACCCTTTTCTCATTTTGACTGACCACTGTAACCTGGAGTACATCCGGGCAGCTAGGAGACTGAACCCTCGCCAGGCGCGGTGGAACATGTTTTTGGCCCGGTTCGTATTTAAGATCACGTACATCCCTGGGTCACAGAACGGTAAGGCAGACGCACTGTCTCGGCGGTATGACACGGAGGAGAGGTCCGTGGAGCCCACTCCCATACTGCCGGAGTCTTGTCTGGTGGCACCGGTAGTGTGGGAGGTCGATGCCGAGATCGAGCGGGCGTTGCGCACCGACCCTAGTCCTCCTCAATGCCCGGAGGGTCGGACGTACGTTCCGCTCGAGGTTCGGGATCGATTGATCTATTGGGCTCACACGTTACCCTCCTCTGGACATCCTGGTATTGGCCGGACAGTGCACTGCCTTAGTGCTAAGTACTGGTGGCCCACGTTAGCCAGGGATGTGAGGGTTTATGTCTCCTCCTGCTCGGTGTGCGCCCAGTGTAAGGCGCCTAGACATCTGCCTAGGGGTAAGTTACAACCCCTGCCCGTTCCACAACGACCATGGTCTCACCTCTCGGTGGACTTCGTCACTGACCTTCCCCCCTCGCAGGGGAATACTACTATACTGGTCATTGTGGACCGGTTCTCTAAGGCCTGTCGTTTGCTCCCTATGCCGGGCCTTCCCACTGCCCTACAGACCGCCGAAGCTCTATTCACCCACGTTTTCCGGCACTACGGGGTACCCGAGGATATTGTGTCTGATCGAGGTCCCCAGTTCACCTCCAGAGTCTGGAGAGCATTTATGGAGCGTTTGGGGGTCTCGGTGAGCCTCACCTCGGGTTACCATCCTGAGAGTAATGGGCAGGTGGAACGTGTGAACCAGGATGTGGGTAGGTTTCTTAGATCATACTGCCAGGACCGGCCGGAGGAGTGGGCACGGTACGTTCCCTGGGCAGAAATGGCCCAGAATTCCCTACGCCATTCCTCAACTAACCTAACCCCTTTCCAATGTGTGTTAGGTTACCAGCCGGTTCTGGCACCATGGCAGCAGAGCCAGATCGAGGCTCTTGCGGTGGATGAGTGGGTGCGGCGCTCGGAGGAGACGTGGAACGCTGCACACGTCCACCTGCAGCAGGCCCTCCGTCGTCAGAAGGCGAGCGCCGATCTCCACCGCAGTGAGGGGCCGGTGTACGCACCTGGTGATCGAGTCTGGCTCTCTACCAGAAACCTGCCCCTCCGCCTGCCCTGCCGGAAACTGGGTCGGTGGTTTGTGGGGCCGTTTAAAGTCCTGAGAAGATTGAACGAGGTGTGTTACAGATTACAACTGCCTATTGATTATAAGAATATTAACCCCTCATTCCATGTGTCTCTTCTCAGGCCGGTGGTAGCTGGTCCACTCCAGGAAGATGAAATCAGAGAGACTCCTCCGCTCCCATTGGACATCGAGGGGGCACCGGCGTACACCGTGCGGTCCATCTTGGATTCGAGACGTCGGATGGGGGGTCTCCAATATCTCGTGGAGTGGGAGGGGTACGGCCCGGAGGAACGGTGCTGGGTGCCGAGGAGAGACATTTTGGACCCGTCTCTCCTGACAGAATTCCACCGTAGTCACCCGACGCGCCCTGCTCCGCGTCCTCCTGGTCGTCCCCGAGGCCGGAGTCGGCACACGTCTGGAGCCGCGCGTCAAGGGGGGGGTACTGTCACGGTTTCGGCCGAGGCTGCCTCTCTTCCTTGCTCGGGCAGGCTTCGGCGGTCGTCGTCTCCGGAGTACTAGCTGCCACCGTTGTATGTTTCGATGTTCGTTTGGTTTTGTCTTGATGTTGTACACCTGTTTTCGTTTAGCGTTCGTTAGTGTCCTATAAGTTCTTGTTGTGTTTGTCAGGTGTTGTGTGTGATTGTACTTGCTGTCGTGTTTGTGCGCTACTGTTGGTTGTCTGTGCTTCATTGTTTTCCTCCTCTGTTAGGGAGGGTTCTCGCACATGTTAGTGCGCATTTTGTTTTACGCCTGTGTGCGTATTTTCTCGCCTCCGGGCTTTTGGCTTGTGTTATGCGTGAGTGTTCACTAAAGTATTTTGGACTAAGTTTCTGCGTCCTGCGCCTGATTCCTGCACCACACCCACCTACAGCACCACCTGACAATGTTCTCCCGACAGTAGTAAAGTTAATGTTTATTCTGGAGGAAGCCATTGTCTTTGGAGGAAATTAAAGCACAGAGTTCTATTTTCCTGACAGCAGCTATTTTGGGGATTGCACTTTGTTGACAAATAGGCCTTGGTTTTACATGGGAATGAGTGGCTGCATTTAAACCTTTTTACAAACAAACACGCAATGCCTTAGTAAATCTAACCCAGTGTTTCAAATCATAACTAATTTATGTAAATCCTTATTTATGGAAAGACTCATAGCAAAATGTCCATCATCTCTCTTAAGTGATGCCATGCACATGAGTGTAGCTGAAATGTGGATGAACACGGTTGGCTGTGTGTTCAAGAGTAATACTAAAAAGCTTCTGACCCATGATAATCAGCTAGACTTCTAAGCTACCTCTGAGTTTCAGTCTTCTTGTGGCAATAGTGTGGTCACTTCTCCTGATAATGTTTGACATGCGCTAACCTTTCTAATGTGAATAATTGAAAGGCCATGTGGAAGCATCAGAAGTGTGGAGCAACCTGAGGGCAGAGAGGGCCACACCACTCATTCAGATGATTCGTCTGTGTCCCCTGAAAACCATAAATGATTTTTATCAATACTGCATATTGTAATGCACAGGTATCCCCTCTAACACCTCATCAAAGTGAAATCAAACATATTTTAGATTGTGGAAAGGTACATTATTCACTCCATGAAACTGCTGTCATCTTTCGGACGTCTCAAAATACTTTTGCGATATTAAGGCTGACACAGACTGTCTCTTGCTGTTTGCTGGACGGGGTTCATGTCACATGTACCTAGTGGTGAAGTAAACTGAAATAAACGGTGCTCTGGTGAAATAGATGGTGAGTGACTACAAACATATGACAAGGAAAATGTGAGGAGGAATATTCTACTAATCATTACCGTGGTACTATCAGGCAGGATAAACCAGAGGATTGCTGTATTCTTTTTCAAAGGGTATGAAGTCTGATTCTATAATATGTACTGAAAGGCGTAATGTCTCAAATTATTTTGGGACAAGGATAAGTCATTGCTGTATTCCTTATCCAAGAGTATGACGTCTAAATCTATTGTACAGAATGTACTGATAAGCCTTCTGTCAAATTAATTTGGGACCAAATAATTTTTGTCCGATCTGTTGCAATAATATGTTATTTATACCCCATACAATGACTCAAATTATTGAGGTTGATTGCTAACAATGTGGCAAGTATCACTTTAGCACAGCATATTAGATGTTCCCACGACTGTTCTTCACAGCTCAGACCCACAGCTAGAGTGCTGTATAGAGCGTGGGTTTGGTTATACCCACCTATACTCACACTGGTAGTTAAATTCACCCTGTGAGAACATGTGTGGAAATGAAGGACAGGATGGGAGCCATCTGGTTGATGTTATGCACATGTATAGCTCAGGTGAAAGTATCTTAGCTCCATTTGCAGCTCTAAAGAGCATGAGAGTTCCAGTCTGGCTTGTGGGTATTGGAAGAGGTCCCTGAAACATTCTTCACACTCACAGTACATCAGAGGCCCAACAATACTGATGGCAATGATACAGCCAAGACTATAGAGATACATACTTCTTCCAAGTCTATCATGATATAGTTTTAGCCCTCCCAGTTAGACCCTTTCCTTCCCCATGGGAGATTGTGATCCTAATCAATATACAAGCAGAGGCATACAACTGCCATCACAAGTAACATGCAGAAGAAACAGAGCAGTTTATGACCTAAACAAGGAGGAAGAATGGTAAGGGAAGAGCCTTACTTACATAAGATAGGACATGATAACTCCAGACTTCCCTTGGCAAGCTAAGGTTGACGAGGCTGCCAGCCTCTCTCTAAACTTTCAAGGTGAGACCTGATCCTTTGTATCAGCGGGAAGCCGTTGCCAAGGGAACATAAATACTTGACTGTTGATAAAGAATGTCAGTCAATCAAGGAGGGAGCTGGAGGCACTGAGGCAGACTCTGAGAGGGCTGCACCTCCACCTCCTCTCTCTACCTCCTCTCTGACTGAACATGCATCTGTCTGTAGCCTCAATATAGGTGAGAATTAAATACCAGCGATGCCCAGCGGCATCGCTCCATCGCTCTTTCCGTCCCTCCCTCCTATATCAACATTGAGGCTTTTTGCTACATGGATCACAGGTTTGTCAAAGCATGGCCGCATGGAGCTGTGTGTGTCACATTTTGAATGTCAATCATTACCCCACCAGATAATGGCTGCTAGAAGGTGGGTAGCAACAGAGTGCAAGGCTGAGTCTGAGTCGGCCAATAACAGACAGCATGAAACCGGATGCACTCAGATGTCCTTGACTGTGAGTGTGAAGTAACATAATCAGGAATATGCCTCTGTTCTCTGCATAGCTGCTCTTTCAACCAGATTTGATTTTCATCTAATTCCAACCAAACCATGGTTACAATTCTTAATATAAATCATTTTTTAAAAGTAGGGTAGAAATGTATTTTAAGACTGCCATGTGTTTTTAGTGAGTGTCTCCATTTCATTTCCCAGGCGTTAAATCCATTACCCGCCAAGCACAAGTGTCCATACCACAAGCTGTTGTTTGTTCTCTGATGAGCACTTTTCTGTCAAACACAAATCGTTTCTTCAGCTCTATCGAAAGTATCTCCACAACATCTCTGCATCCGCCACTTTGTTTTTAAAACTGCAATGAAATACTGAGGATCACCCAATGTCACCTCTTCAGTCCATATCTATCCTCTGGCAATCTATTCTAAAGCTTTTGGAGGAATATTCACATACAGTGCTCTCTATCTAAGAGCATTCTGGACATGTAGGGACAAATACCATGACATATATACTACCTCTAGAACTGCATTAGGTCAGAATCCTAAACTGAAATATGCATGCTTAACTCGAGCCATTGTGTGATTCTTCCATTGACATCAATTCATATGTGTCAGTTATACTTGCAAGCATCTGAAGTTAAGTTGCTGTGATCAGGAACAGTATCTTGTTTTGGTTCTGAAGGTGGGTGGCAGCCTACGGTAATAGAAAGCACATCTATATGTAGCTGTAGTTGTAGTACATTACTAATACAAATAAACCCACAAGTCCCTAAGGCTTTTCTTTTCCATTTTGACTGTTTCATCAGCTTTAGCACATTTTTGTGTCTCTGTTGAAGTATAACTAATGTGTATTCTGGTAATGAGCTGTGGAGAGATTTTCATTAAAGGAGGACAATTAAATCAACGGAATAATCACTAGACATATTTCAAAAGTTACACACGAGTCGAAGACAAAAATACATTTTGACTCACAGATCAGCTGTTAGTTAGTAAGGGTGCTACCCTGACACTACTGAAAATGCTAGTTCTCTACGTTGTCACATAAAAACATCCAAAGCAACTTCAATACCTTTTATTTTGAACTTTCGCTGTGGCAATTTCCACTGTGGCAACTGACAACATCAAACGGAACACCAAATTCATCGAGGGTTAACAAGTAATCATGGAAATGAGAAACTCCAATATCTATTCATCTTTCAGTAGAGCAGCAGGAACATTGATAAGAATTTCAATTTAGAGAGAGTGTTTTAGACAAAGTGTTTCATTTAAGGTAAGAGAGCGAACCTGACAATGGCACACAGAAGCCAGCCTGTGAGTGGACAGTACAGCTGTTCAGGCCAAGAATAGTTTATTTTCACAGAACAATGCCAGCCTGTAAATTGAATTGTTATAGTCCATTTGCTGTGGAAGCAGCCTTATAACCACAGACTTATCTTTAATCCATAACGATGAATGGCAAAAATAGCATATTCCCATGCCACTATGGAAGGTTTACAGTAGTATAAATGAAATGAATGAATGAATTACATTTTATTTTCATGTCAAATCTTCAATTGGCAACCCATCCCTTATGGGATTAATTGACACATAAATAAACATTACAATAATTCACTTTGGTAATTCAATGATAATTCTTCTTCCGGTGTTCTCTGCATTGAGCATCGCATGAAGAGTGAAAAAAATGTAAGGTAGAAATCAATACATAATAGTAAATAAGGTTATCCAAACAATAATTTTATCCCTAGAACAGTAAAAGAATATACATACATATACAGTGCCTTGCAAAAGTATTCATCCCCCTTGGCATTTTTCCTATTTTGTTGCATTACAACCTGTAATTTAAATGGATTTTTACTTGGATTTCACGTAATGGACATACACAAAATAGTCCAAATTGGTGAAATGAAATGAAAAAAATAAATAATGGAAAAGTGGTGCGTGCATATGTATTCACCCCCTTTGCTACGAAGCCCCTAAATAAGATCTGGTGCAACCAATTACCTTCAGAAGTCACATAATTAGTTAAAAAAGTCAACCTGTGTGCAATCTAAGTGTCACATGATCTCAGTATATATACACCTGTTCTGAGCAAGGGGCACCACCAAGCAAGCGGCACCATGAAGACCAAGGAGCTCTCCAAACAGATCAGGGACAAAGTCGTGGAGAAGTACAGATCAGGGTTGGGTTATAAAAAAATATCAGAAACTTTGAATATCCCACAGAGCACCATTAAATCCATTATTAAAAAATGGAACGAATATGGCACCACAAACCTGCCAAGAGAGGGCTGCCCACCAAAACTCACGGACCACACAAGGAGGGCATTAATCAGAGAGGCAACAAAGAGACCAAAGATAACCCTGAAGGAGCTGCAAAGCTCCACAGCGGAAATTGGAGTATCTGTCCATAGGACCACTTTAAGCCGTACTCTCCACAGAGCTGGGCTTTACAGAAGAGTGGCCAGAAAAATACATTGCTTAAAGAAAAAAATAAGCAAACACGTTTGGTGTTTGCCAAAAGGCATGTGGGAGACTCCCCAAACATATGGAAGAAGGTATTCTGGTCAGATGAGACTAAAATTGAGCTTTTTGGCCATCGAGGAAAACGCTATGTCTGGCGCAAACCCAACACATCTCATCACCCTGAGAACACCATCCCCACAGTGAAGCATGGTGGTGGCAGCATCATGCTGTGGGGACGTTTTTCATCGGCAGGGACTGGGAAACTGGTCAGAATTGAAGGAATGATGGATGGCGCTAAATACAGGGAAATTCTTGAGGGAAACCTGTTTCAGTCTTCCAGAGATTTGAGACTGGGACAGAGGTTCACCTTTCAGCAGGACAATGACCCTAAGCATACTACTAAAGCAACACTCAAGTGGTTTTAGGGGAAACATTTAAATGTCTTGGAATGGCCTAGTCAAAGCCCAGACCTCAATCCAATTGAGAATCTGTGGTATGACTTAAAGATTGCTGTGCACCAGTGGAACCCATCCAACTTGAAGGAGCTGGAGCAGTTTTGCCTTGAAGAATGGGCAAAACTCCCAGTGGCTAGATGTGCCAAGCTTATAGAGACATACCCAGAGACTTGCAGCTGTAATTGCTGCAAAAGGTGGCTCTACAAAATATTGACGTGAATAGTTATGCACGTTCAAGTTTTCTGTTTTTTTGTCCTATTTCTTGTTTGTTTCACCCAAAAAAATATTTTTGCATCTTCAAAGTGGTAGGCGTGTTGTTTAAATCAAATGATACAAACCCCCAGAAAATCTATTTTAATTCCAGGTTGTAAGGCAACAAAATAGGAAAAATGCCAAGGGGGGTGAATACTTTCGCAAGCCACTTTACACATACATACAGTACTGTTACAGGAGGGGGTCAGAGTTCCGGAGCGACCCACTAGGTGTCATCCTCCGACAACCTTAGGCACCTCCTCACTCACAGTCTGGACTAATCATTATCCTATTGGTGTCACCTGTGTCTACCTGTTCACCTGTGTATTTATGCCCTCACTTCGCTGTGTTCCCTTGCTCTGTTCTCTCTGCTAATTTCTCGATGCCAAACAGTACTAATCAGTGTCTGATTGCAAGACCTATGTGCAGGTACTTGAGAAGTGTTCTCCCTGTTTCATTGTTGTTTTCAGTCGTAGTTAGTATTTCGTATGTTTGCTGTCAGCCTGTTTTTGGAGACCAATTTGCTCCTACTTTATTTTATTGTGACAAGTCCGTTATTTTGTATCCTGGTTTTGGGACCTTGTTTCACCATCTCTGCCTACTGCCTACTGTCTATCCTGCACCGCACCTGGGTCACACCTCACACCAATCCTTACAGAAAACAGAGCCAACATGGACCGAGTGGAGGCAGCACAGTATCGTGGCGCATTGGCAACGCAGGGAGCTATGCTGAACCAGCACGACCGCAGCCTGCAGCAGATCACAGAGAATCTCTGCCAGAGCCGGGTGGACACCCGACCAGCCCCGGCAGCCGGCGGAGCAGAAGCCACGGCAGCAGGCATCAACAGTCTCGCCTGCGACATCGTGGGAACCCCGCCTACCACCTCCGGAGAGGTACGACCAGAGGGCTACAGGGAGTTCCTCACCCAGTGTTCCCTTGTATTCAGCCTACAACCCTCCTCCGTCACGACGGAGCAGGGCTGGGTGGCCTACATTATCACTCTGTTGACCCTTTCCTGGGCTACCACGGAGTGGGAGAGCCAAACTCCGGCGTGCTCCGACTCCTACTAATTCACCCGGGAGCTATGCAAGGTGTTCGACACCTCTCGGGTGGTGTCGGGGCACGAGGCCGGGAGGCGGCTCACGGCCTGTCGGCAGGGTGACCATTCGGTGGCGGACTACTCCGTGGAGTTCCGGACCCGGGCTCGAGAGGCAGGATGGGAGGAGGCCGCCCTGGTTGTCCTTTACGCGCAGGAGCTATCGGAGGGTATGAAGGACGAACTCTCCTTCAGGGAGCTGCCTGAGCGACTGGACGGCCTCGTCGACCTCTCGGTGCGGGTAGAAAATCGGCATCGTGAGAGGGCAATTGAGGGAGGGATGATGCAAGGCGCGCTTGTCCAGGATGGAGAAGCAGATACATCTGTGCCAGGGACGTTGCCTGTACTGTGGCCAGGCAGGTTACCACTGCGACTCATGCCCGGAGAAGCCGGGAAACGGGAGGGCTCGCTAATATCGGGAGGGGTGCTAGCGAAACCGAAACCCCAGAGACCCCCAGACTTTTCTCCCCGTTAGGGTTCAGTGGGTCCGTACTGCGCTCGGGCGCATGCACTGGTGGATTCGGGGGCAGCGGGAACCCTGATGGATGCGGGGCTGGTCCAAGGGTGGAGTGTTCCGTTCCTCTCCCTCTCCTAGCTGGTTCCGGTCATGGGCCTGGACGGCCGGCCGGCCGTTGTGGTCGGGCTTCATCACCCGGCGCACTGTCCCCATGCATGTCCGGGTGGCAGGGGGGCTATGGGAGGATATACAGTTTTTCATTGTGGACTCTCCGGAGTGTCCCCTCATCCTTGGGCACCCATGGCTGGTCGCCCACAAACCCCGGATAGACTGGTCCACGGGGCGGCTCATCCTGGAGGGAAGCTCCGCCTCCGTCCTGTTCCGGTCTCCACCGACCACTCATCAGCCCAAACCACCGTCCCAGACCACCGTCCCAGTCCTCACCTCTTCCCCAGGTCCCGCACTCTGAACCGCCTACCGCCCTAGCGGTGGTTGCCACCGGGAGGACGGCGGCTACAGACTCTGTCACCGGCCCAGACCTGGCAGGTGTTCCCCGGGAGTATTGGGATCTGGGGGAGGTGTTTAGTAAGAGCGTGCCAAGGGCCTACCTCCTCACAGGCCATATGACTGCGCTGTCAATCTACAGCCGGGCGCCATGCCCACACGAGGGCGATTGTTTTCAATGATGTGCTCCGGGACCTCTTCGAATACAGCGTCTTCGTGTATTTGGATGACATCCAAACATGAGTGAACACCAGCAGCACATTCGGTAGGTCCTCCAACGCCTTCTCCGTCACCAGCTCTACGTCAAGGCGGAGAAGTGCCTGTTCCAAACAGAGATAGTCTCCTTCCTGGGGTTCATTGTCACCCAGGGTGACCTACGGATGGACCCAGCCAAGGTTAGCGTGGTACTGGTACCCTCATCCCTCAAGCAACTACAACAGTTTTTAGGATTCGATTTATTCGCAATTTTATCCGCACCCCTGACAGCCCTCACCCAGACGAGCGCCTTCGCCTGGACCCCGGAAGCGGGGAACGCATTTGATGCGCTTAAGCAGCGCTTTACATCGGCCCCGGTCCTTGGGCATCCTGATCCGTCCCTGCTGTTCATTGTGGAGGTGGATGCTTCAGACGTTGCGGTGGGAGCAATCCTGTCCCAGCGGTTCCTTACGGACGGTAAGCCTCACCCCTGCGCGTTTTTCTCCTGTTGGCTGTCCCCGGCGGAGCGGAATAACGACGTGGGGAACCATGAGCTGCTAGCGGTCAAGCTCGCCCTGGGGGAGTGGAGGCATTGGCTAGAGGGGGCCGCCCATCCATTCGTCGTATGGACTAACCATAAGAAGTTAGCCTACATTCAGGGGGAGAAGAGGCTCAACTCGCGCCATGCCAGGTGGGCGTTGTTCTTCACCAGGTTCCGGTTCACGATCTCATAACGTCCGGGGTCGAAGAACACCAAGCCTGACGCCTCTCCCGGCAGTTCGACTACGTGGACCTGGTGGAGAGGGACGACTCCATTGTCCCCAACGCCCTGATTGCTGCCCAAGTTTCGTGGGGAATCGATAGGCTGGTCAGAGCAGCGCTACGGCGGGAGCCCGATCCAGGCGGAGGTCCATCGGGGAGAACGTACGTACCCAAGGCTGCGCGCTCGCGACTGCTTCAGTCGGCGCACGTGTCCGACCTCACCAGCCATCCGGGGGGCACCAGGAGGTTGGAATTCCTGCGTAGGAGGTTCTGGTGGCCGTCAGCTGAGGGGGATAGGCGCGCCTTTGTGGCGGCTTTCCCGGTGTGCGCGTGCACGAAGAGCTCACGTCAGCCAACAGCTGCCTATCCCCAAGCGCCCCTGATCCCACATCTCGTTGGATTTCATTTCCACCCTACCACCCTCTGATGGATACATAGTCATCCTGGTCATTGTGGACCGGTTTTCGAAGGCTGCCCACTTCATTCCCCTTCTCAAACTCTCTTCGGCCTGGGAGACGTCTAAGTTGGTGGTGCAGCACATTTTCCGGGTCCATGGCCTTCCCCAAGATGTGGTGTTGGATCGGGGTCCTCAGTTTGCCTCCAGGTTCTGGAAGGCATTCGCCATCTGCCTCGGAGCCTCCGTCAGCTTGTCCTCCGGCTTCCATCCCCAGTCGAATGGGCAGACGGAGCGCGTCAACCAGGATCTGGAGGGGGTGCTGAAGTGCTACACCTCCAGCAACCCAGTTACGTGGAGTCAGAGACTGGTGTTTGCCTCCAGGTTCTGGAAGGCCTGTCCCCCTTCCAGTGCCAATACGGTACTATTACCTGTGCACATAGAGATCTCTTGCTTTTAAGTAGGTTATACATAATATATCTCTCAAACACAAATTCACCCTTAATCAAACAAAAGGTTTTCAATTTCGGTTCATGATTAATCTCCTCCACCCATTGTTTTTCATATTGCATCAACAGTTGTTTTTTAATCATATCTATATTTCCCTTAATTTCGTACAGATGTTCACAGTCAGACTGTTGAAAAAGGTCAGACGTTTCCCAGGCTCCCCCTCTGAGTAGATCCCATTGAAAAACTTTACTAGCTATTCTGGCAGTTGGCATATCCAACAGTGTATTCCAAAGTCTCACCATACACGCTTTCCATCTCACCTCACAGGGTTCCCAGCCCATGTCCCCAGTTATTGCAAGTATGGGTGCAAACTTGTGGACACCTAAAAAGTACCGTACTGCTCTGTTATGGACGTGTTCGTTTTTAAGATACCTTTTAGCACCCCACACACGCATGTCTGATACAGTTTGGAATACGTAGCATAACCAATATCTTTGAGTGTTTTTGTTTTTCCTATAACTCCCCCAAGAGCTCTACTTGCTGAGTCAGCCAGGGCAGATGTTCCGTATAGAAAGGTAATATGTTCATCAATAAAAAGACCCAAATATTTATAATTGCTAGTAAACTCAAGAATGTCTTCACCAAAACAAAACTGAAAAACACTTCTCTTAGTACCTGGTTTTCTAAAATGCATTATCTGTGTTTTTGTCTGGTTGATCATGAGTCTCCATCTTTTACACCAATTGACTGCACATAATAACATGTTCTGCAGGTCTTGATCAGTTTCTGCCATCAAAATAATATCATCAGCATGTAAAAGGATACTTAGAATTTCATCATCATATCATACTCCAATATTTAACTGTTTAATTTATTTTGCAGAAATAATTTATAAACATACCAAACAAAGTCGGTGATAAGGTGTCTCCTTGTTTTACACCCGAGGGTGTGTGAAACCAATCTGTACGATATTCATTAACACACATAAAAACAATTGGTACTTTGTAAAGAGACTGGATTGCGAAATAAAATTTCACATCAACCACTGTCTTTAACAAACTATAGGCTAAAAGATCACTATTTACAAAATCAAAAGCTTTCTGGACATCAATGAAACATGCAAAAGTAGGCTTCTCTTCATGTAATCTATTTCTGATTATTGTACAGACCGAGAAGATATGATCTATACAGGCTCTGGATTTACGAAAACCATTTTGTTCTTCCACCAGAATGGTTTGATCCTCCAAAAAGGTCATTAGCCTATTGTTGAGGATGGATGAATTTAATTTATAAACCATACTTAATACACTTATGCCTCTATAGTTCAGTGGCACTCTCGGGTCATTTTGTTGAAGATTTGGGAATGGGATTCACTATAGACTTATACCAAGTGGATGGCAGTATACTGTACTAAAAACACATTTGAAGCAAATCATGTAGGAAGTCAATTAATTTAGGGGATTTAATAACTTCATTAGGCAGTTAATCAATGCCAAACGCTTTCCCATTTTTTGCAGCGTCAATCACTTCTGCCACAGACAGCTCCTCATTTAAGTACGGGTTACATATATAAGAGGGTTCTAACATTGGATTTTCCATTTTAGTTCTCAGGGAACATATGTCTTTATAAAATTCTTCCTCAAAATATGCCACATTTTTGCTACCTGAGAACAAACTAGCAAACCCCTTCTCCCACTCCTTAAGTACCTGTGTAATATCAGAGTTCAGCCCCCCCTGATCTTCCCTGACTTCCATTGGAAGTGTCTTATGTCGTTTTGGTCCTAACTTGTTTATTTGGCTCCAAAACTGTTGAGGATTTCTTGTCTGTATCTCCTCAAGGTGTAATAACTGCCCTCTCTGATATCTCCGTTTGAATAGGCGCAGTCTTTTATCAAACACATGCAGTTTTTTCTTAAATTCTTCCTAAAATGTTATCTTGTATTCCTATCTTTACACTGTAAAAATAAGTACTCAGCCTTGCGCATTACTAACCATAGATCCCTTAACTCATCATTCCAATAAGGCTTGTTCAGCTTGTAACCTTTCCTGGACTTGGGCGTGTATTCTTTATTCGCATAATTTCTTCCCATTTCAGAATATATAATATCACAAAAAATGTCATACCACACATCTAAATCAAATGTTGTTTCTTGGCATCTTTGTAGAGTTTCGATGAGTTCCACCAGAGCTCTACATGCCATTTCAGAACATAGAAAGTCATTTGGCAGTATATACAGTTGAAGTCGGAAGTTTACATACACTTAGGTTGGAGTCATTAAAACTCGTTTTTCAACCACTCCACAAATTTATTTTTAACAAACTATAGTTTTGGCAAGTTGGTTAGGACATCTACTTCCAACAATTATTTACAGACAGATCATTTCACTTATAATTCACTGTAGCACAATTCCAGTGGGTCAGAAGTTTACATTCACTAAGTTGACTGTGCCTTTAAACAGCTTTGAAATTACAGAAAATAATGTCATGGCTTTAGAAGCTTCTGATAGGCAAATTGACATCATTTGAGTCAATTGGAGGTGTACCTGTGGATGTATTTCAATGCCTACCTTCAAACTCAGTGCATCTTTGCTTGACATCATGGGAAAATCAAAAGAAATCAGACAAGACCTCAGAAAACAAATTGCAGACATCCACAAGTCTGGTTCATCCTTGGGAGCAATTTCCAAATGCCTGAAGGTACCACGTTCATCTGTACAAACAATAGTATGCAAGTATAAACACCATGGGACCACGCAGCCATCATACCGCTCAGGAAGGAGACGCGTTCTGTCTTCTAGAGATGAACGTACGTTGGTGCGAAAAGTGCAAATCAATCCCAGAACAACAGCAAAGGACCTTGTGAAGATGTTGGAAGAAACAGGTACAAAAGTATCTATATCCACAGTAAAACGAGTCCCATATTGACATAACCTGAAAGGCCGCTCAGCAAGGAAGAAGCCACTGCTCCAAAACCGCCATAAAAAAGCCAGACTACGGTTTGCAACTGCACATGGGGACAAAGATTGTACTTTTTGGAGAAATGTCCTCTTTTCTGATGAAGCAAAAATAGAACTGTTTGGCCATAATGACCATCGTTATGTTTGGAGGAAAAAGGGGAATGCTTGCAAGCCGAAGAACACCATCCCAACCGTGAAGCACGGGGGTGGCAGTATCATGCTGTGGGGGTGCTTTGCTGCAGGAGGGACTGGTGCACTTCACAAAATAGATGGCATCATGAGGAAGGAAAATTATGTGGATATATTGAAGCAACATCTCAAGACATCCGTCAGGAAGTTAAAGCTTGGTCGCAAATGGGTCTTCCAAATGGACAATGTTCCCAAGCATACTTCCAAAGTAGTGGCACAATGGCTTAAGGACAACAAAGTCAAGGTATTGGACTGGCCATCACAAAGCACTGACCTCAATCCTGTAGAAAATCTTTGGGCAGAAATGATAAAGCGTGTGCGAGCAAGGAGGCCTACAAACCTGACTCAGTTACACCAGCTCTGTCAGGAGGAATGGGAAATATTCACCCAACTTATTGTGGGAAGCTTGTGGAAGGCTACCGGAAACGTTTGACCCAAGTTAAACAATTTAAAGGCAATGCTACCAAATACTAATTGAGTGTATGTAAACTTCTGACCCACTGGGGATGTGATGAAAGAAATAAAAGCTGAAATAAATCATTCTCTCTACTATTATTCTGACATTTCACATTCTTAAAATAATGTGGTGATCCTAACTGACCTAAAACAGGGAATTTTTACTGGGATTAAATTTCAGGAATTGTGAAAAACTGAGTTTAAATGTATTTGGCTAAGGTGTATGTAAACTTCCGACTTCAACTGTATCTGTGTAGATATACTTTTGTAATATCAGTGAATATCTGGAGATTGTTGTTGAATGGGCATTGTGAGCATAGATTAAATTTGAAGACCCATGTATTACGCTCCTGGGCACTAGCCAAGGGATCTATATTTTAGCATTAGGCTGCCTGTATGTGGGGTCAGACTGTGCTGTACAGGTCCCTTTCATTTCGTTTTTTCTACTCACAGCGGGAACCTACAGTGGCTTGGCTTCTCAGACTTTTTTCTATCTCTGAGCATGAGCTCTCTTTTGTTGCCTGAAGTAAACACCTTTTGTGCCCCTGCAATATTCTGCCCGTGGTGAGAGTTCAGAAATAATTATTTAGTTCTTCACGAAGAGATGTGGAATTCATGAACTCACAGCAGGAGCTAGACCTTGAGCCTGTAATCTTGACAGTATATGAAGCTCTCCCCTGCAGAAGTATCCATGGACTGGGAGGAGGAACATCAACTGAGTCATGCCATAAAGAGAACAAAGTAGCACCGTGGGAAGCTGTGTCCTGATAAAACCAGACTTTAATTAATTAATCTCCAAAAATCTTGATGTTAGAATTGCACATAATAAATGTACAGTGTATAAGTAATGGTAAGGAAATGCAAAGAAGTTATGTGAACTTATACATTTAGAAGGCTTTAAGCACACATGCTAGACCTGAGATGGTACCATGGCTGCACTTCATCTGTGCTTCAAACAACTTGAATAAACCAGTTGAGGTTTACTCAAAAAGCCTATTATGTAATATTGAGACTGGCCTTTCATCCTGACCCAAATCTACTTTTACAAACACATTTACTTTTCTGTTCACAGTCTACAGTACAGGGACTCACAGTCTACAGTACAGGGACTCACAGTCTACAGTACAGGGACACCACAGTCTACACTACAGGGACTCACAGTCTACACTACAGGGACTCACAGTCTACAGTACAGGGACTCACAGTCTACAGTACAGGGACTCACAGTCTACAGAACAGGGACTCACAGTCTACAGTACAGGGACTCACAGTCTACACTACAGGGACTCACAGTCTACAGTACAGGGACTCACAGTCTACACTACAGGGACTCACAGTCTACAGTACAGGGACTCACAGTCTACACTACAGGGACTCACAGTCTACAGTACAGGGACTCACAGTCTACAGAACAGGGACTCACAGTCTACAGAACAGGGACTCACAGTCTACACTACCGGGACTCACAGTCTACAGTACAGGGACTCACAGTCTACACTACAGGGACTCACAGTCTACACTACAGGGACTCACAGTCTACAGAACAGGGACTCACAGTCTACAGTACAGGGACTCACAGTCTACACTACAGGGACTCACAGTCTACAGTACAGGGACTCACAGTCTACAGTACAGTGAGGAGAATGCATTAAAACGTGACATTGTACTTTCGGCTAATACAATATAATTTCCATTACAGTTAGTCTGAGTCCCATTCTGCTGCCATGTGACGTCAAGAATTGACACTTAAAACAACTTAGACACTGTCTCAGGCATAATCTCCTAACTTTACCCATGTAAAGTGTTCATCCAGTCACCCTTGAGAACAACCAGTCACACTAACAGGCAAGTTGAGTGTTGGCAGTGGAGGGCAGGCAGCCATTACCACTGGTGAGACAGTAAGTGTCACCTTATATTGTTACTGCCAGGATGAAGCTCCAGTGACTCTGGTCTTCTCTCTGACCACACAACAGTCTCAGAGAGAGAAAGTATAATCAGACGATGACCTGGCCTGTCAGTTGGTTCTCACTGCTTCCTATAAAGCACACCAACACCCTGAAAGTCTAGCTAGTTATCCATTTCTTATCTGGCCTTTCTATGACTTAGTCATTCTATCAGTTATTTTCTGAACTGTTAACACTTTCCTACTACAGTTATATTGGTTTACTGAATTATAACTAAAACATATTTTGACAGGATTTTACAGTTAAAAGTTCATTAATTGGTGCTAATTGGCTTTTTTAATTGTATATTGGTAGGCGGTTGAATAGAACATTTAGTGCATCGTTAGAATCTCTCACACTGTGTGAAATAGATTCTTGTTCATAGAATAAAACCAACACAATCAAAGATTCATTGTAATATCACAAAAGGGTTTTTCTGCATAGTTCAGAAATCTCTTCAAAGTTTGACATGTTCATTAACTTGATCAAATAATTAATTCCCTTTTTTCAAAGCATGAATAATCGTGACTGTATCCCTCTATCCCCAACCACAGCAGGTTCTGTTCCAGCTCTCAAAGAGCAGGTGATGCACCTTTGTCGAGGTGCCTGTCTGAGCATTGATGATATTGGATGGAGGAATGGAGGGAGGCAACATCAACTGCTTGATCCACAGTTGGAGCTGCAGAACAGTACCTATTGAATATTGAATGATGGGCGCCTGGGGAAATTAATGGGGTATTAAAGTGGAGGGGCTGGATCCCGGCTGTGGTAATAATGACGACGGCGGAAAGGAAAAAGTGCCACGGGCCAAAACATGGCTGATTGGACTGACTGTTATCTATTGAAGTTGCTGTGGAGGCCCACAGGGCTCCGGCTGGCTCCGCCTCTCCCACCTATTCAGCGCTCTCCCTCTTCCTGTGTACACGCTCTGTGGCACTGCGGAAAGAGCAACAACAGCTGTGTGACCTGAAGCACCGCTGTCCAACTGGGGATTCCTGGATAAAGGACTGTCAAATGCAGCACACAGCTGTGTGAAGCCTAGGTTCATTGTCAGTCAAGGAACATTTTGCACACGCTGCGCTACTGTATAACCAGAGAGGGAGCGCCATCTCTCTTTCTCTTTTTGCTAACAACTGCACCAACCCCTCTTTTGCATTTTGCATAACTAGAAACACCAAGAAACGGGTATGATGATGTCAGAGGGGAGTAGATGAACGTATATGACACATATAAGACAGAGAGATCCCAAGAAACCACGTTTTTTCTCTGGGTGTGTGAAGCAGGATAAGCTGTATGACTTGTTTTCCATAGCAGTGATGGAGTAAAAGGCTCTGAAACAGCTTGTCTCCCTGTTGGACAGCTGTACTAATGGAACCCTGAATTTTAGAGAGCGCTGTCTAAGAGCCAGTTGAAAGAAGACAAATGTCCTTTCAAAATCTGTCTGTTATCTGAGGTCCAAGAGAGATAGGGATACAGTGTGCTTTAGCACGAGAACATCATTTTTAGTAAACATAGTATTAGTAGAATATAGGCAATTTTTGTTATTATATAAGTGGAATGGGACTGTTCCTTAGTCCTCTTGTATAATTACAAAAAACGTCCATCTTACAATGCAATTACAATGCAATTACTAAAGTACAATGTTTGGAACAATTTTATTAGCATCCCTATTAGCTGTTGCGAAAGCAGCAGCTACTCTTCTTGGGGTCCACACAAAACATGAAACATGACATAATACAGAACATTAATAGACAAGAACAGTTCAAGGACAGAACTACATCAATTTAAAAAAGGCAAACGTAGCCTCCATCTCAATGCATACACACAAACTATCTAGGTCAAATAGGGGAGAGGCGTGGTGCAATGAGGTGTTTTTGAAACCAGGTTTGTTGTTCATTTGAGCAATATGAGCTGGAACGGAGTTCCATGCAATAATGGAAAGACCGCTTTACTTTTTCCCACATTTTGTTACGTTACAGCCTTATTCTAAAATTGATAACATTATTTTTTCCTCCTCATCAATCTACACACAATACCCCATATTGACGAAGCAAAAACTGGTTTTTATAAATCTTTGCTAAATTATTAAAAATAAAAAGCTGAAATATCACATTTACAAAAGTATTCAGACAATTTACTCAGTACTTTGTTGAAGCACCTTTGGCAGCTTGGCACACCTGTATTTGGGGAGTTTCTCCCATTCTTCTCTGCAGAAGCTCTGTCAGGTTGGATGGGGAGCGTTGCTGCACAGCTATTTTCTGGTCTCTCCAGAGATGTTAGATCAGGTTCAAGTCCGGGGTCTGGCTGGGCCACTCAAGGACATTCAGAGACTTGTCCCTAAGCCACTCCTGCGTTGTTTTGGCTGTGTGCTTAGGGTCGTTGTCCTGTTGGAAGGTGAACCTTCGCCCCAGTCTGAGGTCCTGAGCTCTCTGGAGCAGGTTTTCATCAAGAATCTCTCTGTACTTTGCTCCGTTCATCTTTCCCTCGATCCTGACTAGTCTCCCAGTCCCTGTCGCTGAAAAACATCCCCACAGCATGATTCTGCCACCACCATGCTTCACATTAGGGATGGTGCCAGGTTTCCTCCAGATGTGACGCTTGGTATTCAGGCCAAAGAGTTCAATCTTTCCAGATAATCTTGTTTCTCCTTTAGGTGCCTTTTGGCGAACTCCAATTGGGCTGTCATGTGCCTTTTACTGAGGAGTGGCTTCCATCTGGCCACTCTACCATAAAGGCCTCATTGGTGGAGTGCTGCAGAGATAGTTGTCCTTCTGGAATGTTCTCCTATCTCCACAGAGGAACTCTGGAGCTCTGTCAGAGTGACCATTGGGTTCTTGGTCACCTCCCTGACCAAGGCCCTTCTCCCCCGATTGCTCAGTCTGGCTTGGCGGCCAGCTCTAGGAAGAGTCTTGGTGGATCCAAACTTCTTCTATTTAAGAATTATGAAGGCCAGTGTGTTCTTGGGGACCTTCAATGCTGCAGAAATGTTTTGGGACCCTTCACCAGATCTCTGCCTCGACAAAATCCTGTCTCGGAGCTCTACGGACAATTCCTTCAACCCCTTGACTTGATTTTTGCTTTGACATGCACTGTCAACTGTGGGACCTTATATAAACAGGTGTGTGCCTTTCCAAATCATGTCCAATTAATTGAATTTACCACAGGTGGACTTAAATCAAGTTGTAGAAACATCTAAAGCAAGATCAATGGAAACAGGATGCACATGAGCTCAATTTCGAGTCTCATAGGAAAGGGTCTGAATACTTATGTAAAAGGTATTTCTGTTAAAAAAAACTCTGTCATTATGGGATATTGTGTATTTTTTTTATTTTTATTTTTTTATTTTTTTCACCTTTATTTAACCAGGTAAGCCAGTTGAGAACAGGTTCTCATTTACAACTGCGACCTGGCCAAGATAAAGCAAAGTAGTGCAATAAAAACAACACAGAGTTACATATGGGGTAAAAAAAACATAAAGTCAGAAATACAACAGAAAATATATATACAGTGTGTGCAAATGTAGCAAGTTATGGAGGTAAGGCAATAAATAGGCTATAGTGCAGAATAATTACAATAGTATTAACACTGGAATGCTAGATGTGCAAGAGATTATGTGCAAATAGAGATACTGGGGTGCAAAAGAGCAAAATAAATAACAATATAGGGATGAGGTAGTTGGGTGGGCTAATTTCAGATGGGCTGTGTACAGGTGCAGTGATCGGTAAGGTGCTCTGACAACTGATGCTTAAAGTTATTGAGGGAGATAAGAGTCTCCAGCTTCAGAGATTTTTGCAATTCGTTCCAGTCATTGGCAGCAGAGAACTGGAAGGAATGGCGGCCAAAGGAGGTGTTGGCTTTGGGAATGACCAGTGAGATATACCTGCTGGAGCGCAGACTACGGGTGGGTGCTGCTATGGTGACCAATGAGCTAAGATAAGGCGGGGATTTGCCTAGCAGTGATTTATAGATGGCCTGGAGCCAGTGGGTTTGACGACGAACATGTAGTGAGGACCAGCCAACAAGAGCGTACAGGTCACAGTGGTGGGTAGTGTATGGGGCTTTGGAGACAAAACGGATGGCACTGTGATAGACTATATCCAATTTGCTGAGTAGAGTGTTGGAGGCTATTTTGTAAATGACATCGCCGAAGTCAAGGATCGGTAGGATAGTCAGTTTTACGAGGGCATGTTTGGCAGCATGAGTGAAGGAGGCTTTGTTGCGAAATAGGAAGCCGATTCTAGATTTAACTTTGGATTGGAGATTCTTTATGTGAGTCTGGAAGTTGAGTTTACAGTCTAACCAGACACCTAGATATTTGTAGTTGTCCACATACTCTAGGTCAGACCCGTCGAGAGTGGTGATTCTAGTCGGGTGGGCGGGTGCTAGCAGCGTTCGATTGAAAAGCATGCATTTAGTTTTACTAGTGTTTAAGAGCAGTTGAAGGCTACTGAAGGATTGTTGTATGGCATTGAAGCTCGTTTGGAGGTTTGTTAACACAGTGTCCAATGAAGGGCCAGATGTATACAAAATGGTGTCGTCTGCGTAGAGGTGGATCTGAGAGTCACCAGCAGCAAGAGCGACATCATTGATATACACGGAGAAAAGTGTCGGCCCAAGAATTGAACCCTGTGGCACCCCCATAGAGACTGCCATAGGTCCAGACAACAGGCCCTCCGATTTGACACACTGAACTCTATCTGAGAAGTAGTTGGTGAACCAGGCGAGGCAGTCATTTGAGAAACCAAGGCTATTTAGTCTGCCAATAAGAATGCGGTGGTTGACAGAGTCGAAAGCCTTGGCCAGGTCGATGAAGACGGCTGCACAGTACTGTCTATTATCAATCGCGGTTATAATATCGTTTAGGACCTTGAGCGTGGCTGAAGTGCACCCGTGACCAGCTCGGAAACCGGATTGCATAGCGGAGAAGGTACGGTGGTATTCGAAATGGTCGATGATCTGTTTGTTAACTTGGCTTTCGAATACTTTCGAAAGGCAGGGCAGGATGGATATAGGTCTGTAGCAGTTTGGATCTAGAGTGTCACCCCCTTTGAAGAGGGGGATGACCGCGGCAGCTTTCCAATCTCTGGGGATCTCAGACGTTATGAAAGAGAGGTTGAACAGACTAGTAATAGGGGTTGCGACAATTTCGGCGGCTAGTTTTAGAAAGAAAGGGTCCAGATTGTCTAGCCCAGCTGATTTGTAGGGGTCCAGATTTTGCAGCGCTTTCAAAACATCAGCTGTCTGAATTTGTGTGAAGGAGAAGCGGGGGGGGCATGGGCAAGTTGCAGCAGAGGGTGCAGAGTTGGTGGCCGGGTTAGTGGTAGCCAGATGGAAAGCATTGCCAGCTGTAGCAAAATGCTTGTTGAAATTCTCGATTATTGTAGATTTATCGGTGGTGATAGTGTTTCCTAGCCTCAGTGCAGTGGGCAGCTGGGAGGAAGTGCTCTTATTCTCCATGGACTTTACAGTGTCCCAAAACTTTTTGGAGTTAGTGCTACAGGATGCAAATTTCTGTTTGAAAAAGTTAGCCTTTGCTTTCCTGACTGCTTGTGTATATTGGTTCCTAACTTCCCTGAAAAGTTGCATATCGCGGGGGCTATTTGATGCTAATGCTGTACGCCACAGGATGTTTTTGTGCTGGTCAAGGGCAGTCAAGTCTGAGGAGAACCAGGGGCTATATCGGTTCTTAGTTCTGTATTTTTTGAATGGGGCATGTTTATTTAAGATTGAGAGGAAATTACTTTTAAGGAACAACCAGGCATCCTCTACTGACGGAATGAGATCTATATCCATCCAGGATACCTGGGCCAGGTCAATTAGGAAGGCCTCCTCGCTAAAGTGTTTTAGGGAGCGTTTGACAGTGATGAGGGGTGGTCGTTTGACCGCGGACCCGTTACGGACGCAGGCAATAAGGCAGTGATCGCTGAGATCCTGGTTGAAGACAGCTGAGGTGTATTTAGAGGGTATGTTAGTCAGGATGATATCTATGAGGGTACCCATGTTTACGGATTTAGGGTTGAACCTGGTAGGTTCCTTGATAATTTGCGTGAGGTTGAGGGCATCTAGCTTGGATTGTAGGATGGCTGGGGTATTAAGCATATCCCAATTTAGGTCACCAAGCAGTACAAACTCTGAGGATAAATGGGGGGCAATCAATTCACATATGGTGTCCAGGGCACAGCTGGGGGCTGAGGGGGGTCTGTAGCAAGCGGCAACAGTGAGAGACTTATTTCTGGAAAGGTGGATTTTTAGAAGTAGAAGCTCAAACTGTTTGGGCACAGACCTGGATAGTATGATAGAGCTCTGCAGTCTATCTCTACAGTAGATTGCAACTCCACCCCCTTTGGCAGTTCTATCTAGACGGAAAATGTTATAGTTGGGGATGGAAATGTCAGAATTTTTGGTGGCCTTCCTGAGCCAGGATTCAGACACTGCTAGAACATCAGGGTTGGCAGAGTGTGCTAACGCAGTGAATAACTCAAACTTAGGAAGTAGACTTCTGATATTTATGTGCAAGAAACCAAGACTTCTGCGATTACAGAAGTCATCAAATGATAGCGCCTGGGGAGTAGGAGTGATACTGAGGGCTGCAGGGCCTGGGTTAGCCTCTACATCACCAGAGGAACAGAGGAGGACAAGAATAAGGATACGGCTAAAGGCTTTAAGAACTGGTCTTCTAGTGCGTTGGGTACATAGAATAAAGGGGGCAGATTTCCGGGTGTTATAGAAAAGATTCAGGGCATTATGTACAGACAAGGATATGGAAGGATATGAGTAAAGTGGAGGTAAACCTAAGCGTTGGGTAACAATGAAAGAGATAGTATCTCTAGAGGCATCAATTGAGTCGGTCTCTGAGTGTATGGGGGGAGGGACAAAGGAGCTATCTAAGGCAGGTTTAGCTAGGCTGGGGGGTCTACAGTGATATAGTACAATTAGAAATAACCGAAACAACAATAAACTAACCATGTTTGGGCTGAGGCTAAACATAAACAGGATGTAGTACCGTAAAAAGGAACAGTCCAGCAGATATCAGCTGTATAGCTGAGTTATCATAAGGTCCGGTGGTGAAGCACTTGTGAGTAAGAGGCCACGGCTAGCGTGTGCTAGCGGGCCAGGGCTAGCAGATGGATGGAATCTTCGTGGTTAACGTCGTAACCACATCAGACGATTTCGTCGGCAGACCAGTCGTGTAGGATCGGCGGGGCTTCGTGTCAACACTAGGTGGTCCCGTCCGGTTGACAGAGAGGTAGATAGCCGGGAGATGGGCCTAGCTCAGGATGATTAGCCAGACCACAGCGTCCGTTTCGTTGTAGCCAGCTGGTAGCGATGAATCCGGAGTTAAAGGTCCAGTGATTCAGTGATTCCGGCGGAAAAACTGATATGTTCTGGGTCGATAACGCGCTGTGCAGACTGGCCGAATATCCGGTGATCAATGTCCAATGATTAAAATTAATCCCGCGGAAAAAAATCCAATGTTCTGGGTGAAACACCGCTAGCTGTGGCTAATAGCAAGTAGCTAGTTCAGTAGCTAGTTCAGTTTAGTGAGTAAGAGGCCACGGATAGCGTGTGCTAGCGGGCCAGGGCTAGCAGATGGATGGAATCTTCGTGGTTAACGTCGTAACCACATCAGACGATTTCGTCGGCAGACCAGTCGTGTAGGATCGGCGGGGCTCCGTGTCAACACTAGGTGGTCCCGTCCGGTTGACAGAGAGGTAGATAGCCGGGAGATGGGCCTAGCTCAGGATGATTAGCCAGACCACAGCGTCCGTTTTGTTGTAGCCAGCTGGTAGCGATGAATCCGGAGTTAAAGGTCCAGTGATTCAGTGATTCCGGCGGAAAAACTGATATGTTCTGGGTCGATAACGCGCTGTGCAGACTGGCCGAATATCCGGTGATCAATGTCCAGTGATTAAAATTAATCCCGCTGAAAAAAATCCAATGTTCTGGGTGAAACACCGCTAGCTGTGGCTAATAGCAAGTAGCTAGTTAGCTGGCTAGCTAGTTTCAACTGGAGATTCTAGATTCTAGATAAAAGGTAAGTCAATAATAGAATCCGTTCCACATTGAGTGAGGCGGGTTGCAGGAAAGTATATTTTGTAGAAGGATGAAAAGTCTGATAGGGAAATATGTACGAAAAATACAAAAAACAGGGTATTTACAGGCTATTTACAGACACACGACAGAAACAGGACTGCACTACTTCGCCATCTTGGAAGAGATTGTATAGATTGATGAAAAAGATGTAATCCATTTTAGAATAAGGCTGTAACGTAACAAAATGTAGAAAAAGTCAAGGGTTCAGAATACTTTCCGAATGCACTGTAATACTGTACACTTTCTTGAATTTGTTATGGATTTGGGGACTGTGAAAAGACCCCTGGTGGCATGGCTGATGGGGTAAGTGTGTGTGTCAGAGCTGTGTGTAAGTTGACTATGCAAACAATTTGGGATTTTCACACATTAATGTTTCTTATAAAAAGAAAAAGTGATGCAGTCAGTCTCTCCTCAACTCTTAGCCAAGAGAGACTGGCATGCATAGTACTTATATTAGCCCTCTGATTACAATGAAAAGCAAGACGTGCTGCTCTGTTCTGGGCCAGCTGCAGCTTAGGTCTTTCCTTGCAGCACTTGACCACGCGACTGTACAATAATCAAGATAAAACAAAACTAGAGCCTGCAGGACTCACTTTTTGGAGTGTGGTGTCAAAAAAGCAGAGCATCTCTTTATTACGCATAGACCTCTCCCCATCTTTACAACCATTGAACCTATATGTTTTGACCATGACAGTTTTGTTTACAACGACTGTGTGTTGTTACATTCTCACGTGTGAAATCGATTTGAATCGCATGGACTATTTTACTTGCTTGTATGGTGTGCTGTGTTTCCACAGATTGGCATGGACTATAGTGACATTGAGACAGCTGTTGCCAATTCCCTATCAAATCAAATCAAATCAAATTGTATTTGTCACATAGACGTGTTTAGCAGATGTTATTGCGGGTGTAGCGAAATGCTTGTGCTTCTAGCTCCGACAGTGCAGTAATATCTAACAAGTAACATCTAACAATTTCACAACATATACCCAATACACACAAATCTAGTAAGGAATGGAATGTAAGAATTTATACATATATGGACAAGCAATGACAGAGCGGCATGGACTAAGATACAGTAGAATATCACCTCCTCCCTCCCCAAACAAATTGCTAAACATGCCCCAGAACTGGAGTCAAAAGGAACTGGACCTCTCCCCATCTTAAATTTTTTTTTTTAACCTTTATTTAACTAGGCAAGTCAGTTAAGAACAAATTCTTATTTACAATGACGGCCTACCAAAAGGCAAAAGGCCTTTTGCGGGGACAGGGAATGGGATTAAAAATAAAACTATAGGACAAAACACACATCACGACAAGAGAGACACCACAACACTACATAAAGAGAGTGTCACACCCTGGCTCTGGGACTCTATATGTTGAGCCAGGGTGTGTTCATTCTATGTGTTCTATTTCTATGTTGGGGGTTCTAGGTTGTGTATTTCTATGTTGGCCTGAGTGACTCCCAATCAGAGGCAACGAGTGTCAGCTGTTGGCTGGTTGTCTCTGATTGGGAGCCATATTTATACTGTCTGTTTTCCTTTTGTGTTTGTGGGTTCTTGTTCCGTGTTCGGTCATTGTCACCGTGGACTTCACGAGTCGTTTATTGTTTTTGTTCGTGCTTTAATATAATAAAGTACCATGTTCATTCATCACGCTGCGCATTGGTCTACTTCTCTCCCTGACGATCGTGACAGAAGAACCCACCATACCAGGACCAAGCAGCGTGTCCAGGAGCAGGCAGCCTGGACATGGGAGGAGATATTGGACGGGAAAGGGTCCTGGACCTGGGAGGAAATCCTGGCCGGGATGGATCGCCGGCCATGGAGTGAGACTGTAGAGAGGCGACGGAGAGAGGAGCAGCGGCGCCAAACGGGTCAACGTCGGACAGGCGAGAGGCAACCCCAATAAATTTTTAGGGGGGGGCACACGGCATGGACGACGGGGCTGACGGAGGCAGACAAGGGGCGAGTTCAGAGGGCCACCAGGTTACGGGAGCCATTGGTGAGAAGGGGGAAGGAAGATGTAGGGGTACGGCGAGAGGTACTGGGGTGTATTGCCAGTCCGGTCCGGCCCGTTCCTGATCCCCGCTTAAGGCCGGTGGTGTGTGTTCCCAGCCCGGCCCGGCCTGTTCCTGCTTCCCGCACCAAGCTAAGGGTGCGCGTCGCCAGCCCGGTCCGGCCTGTCCCTGCTCCACGCACCAAGCCTACGGTGTGCGTCGCCAGCCCAGCCCGGCCTGTCCCTGCTCCACGCACCAAGCCTACGGTGTGCGTCGCCAGCCCAGTCCGGCCTGTCCCTGCTCCACGCACCAAGCCTACGGTGTGCGTCGCCAGCCCAGTCCGGCCTGTCCCTGCTCCACGCACCAAGCCTACGGGGTGCGTCGCCAGCCCAGTCCGGCCGGTCCCTGCTCCACGCACCAAGCCTACGGTGTGCGTCGCCAGCCCGGTCCGGCCTGTCCCTGCTCCACGCACCAAGCCTACGGTGTGCGTCGCCAGCCCGGTCCGGCCTGTCCCTGCTCCACGCACCAAGCCTACGGGGTGCGTCGCCAGCCCAGCCCGGCCTGTCCCTGCTCCACGCACCAAGTCTACGGTGCGTATCGTCAGCCCGGTCCGGCCCGTTGCTGCTCCACGCACCAAGCCAGGGGTGCGCATCGTCAGCCCGGTCCGGTCCGTTCCGGCCTCACGCACCAAGCCAGGGGTGCGAGTCGTCAGTCCGGCACAACCCGTGCCTGGGTCATCGGTGCCAAATCAGGTACCGCTCAACTGCTCCACAACGGAGCTGAAGCTAGCCGTTCCTGCTACGTTCAGGTCAGCTCCTGCCAGCGGGGCCAGACCGGACCAGGGGCGCTATGGGGGGATTATTGGAGGATGGTGGGCAAGGCCGGAGCCAGAACCGCCGCCGAGGAGGTATGCCCACCCAGCCCTCCCCTGTTTTGCTCTTATTGAGGCGCGGTCGCAGTCCGCGCCTTTAGGGGGGGGGGGGGTACTGTCACACCCTGGCTCTGGGACTCTATATGTTGAGCCAGGGTGTGTTCATTCTATGTGTTCTATTTCTATGTTGGGGGTTCTAGGTTGTGTATTTCTATGTTGGCCTGAGTGACTCCCAATCAGAGGCAACGAGTGTCAGCTGTTGGCTGGTTGTCTCTGATTGGGAGCCATATTTATACTGTCTGTTTTCCTTTTGTGTTTGTGGGTTCTTGTTCCGTGTTCGGTCATTGTCACCGTGGACTTCACGAGTCGTTTATTGTTTTTGTTCGTGCTTTAATATAATAAAGTACCATGTTCATTCATCACGCTGCGCATTGGTCTACTTCTCTCCCTGACGATCGTGACAGAGAGACCTAAGACAACAACACAGAACGTCAGCAACACATGAAAACACAGCATGGTAGCAACACAACATAATAATAATATGCCATTTAGCAGACGCTTTTATCCAAAGCGACTTACAGTCATGTGCGCATAAATTTTTACGTATAGGTGGTCCCGGGGATCGAACCCACTACCCTGCCGTTACAAGCGCCATGCTCTACCAATTGAGCTACAGAGGACCACAACACGGTAGCAACACAACATGGCAGCAGCACAAAACATGGTACAAACATTATTGGGCACAGACAACAGCACAAAGGCAAGACGGTAGAGACAACAATACATCACGCAAAGCAGCCACAACTGTCAGTAAGAGTGTCCATGATTGAATCTTTGAATGAAGAGATGGAGATAAAACTGTCCAGTTTGAGTGTTTTTTGCAGCTCGTTCCAGTTGGTAGCTGTAGAGAACTGAAAAGAGGAGCGACCAAGGGATGTGTGTGCTTTGGGGACCTTTAACAGAATGTGACTGGCAGAACAGGTGTTGTACGTGGAGGATGAGGGCTGCAGTAGGCATCTCAGATAGGTGGAGTGAGGCCTAAGAGGGTTTTATAAATAAGCATCACCCAGTGGGTCTTGCGAAGGCATACAGAGATGACCATTTTACAGAGGAGTATATATTGCAGTGATGTGTCCTATAAGGAGCATTGGTGGCAAATCTGATGGCTGAATGGTAAAGAACATCTAGCCGCTCGAGAGCACCCTTACCTGCCGATCTATAAATTACGTCTCCGTAATCTAGCATGGGTAGGATGGTCATCTGAATCAGGGTTCCATCTAGTCATACTCCCAAGTACTTGAATGAGATGACTACCTCAAACTCTAAACCCTTAGAGGTAGTAATCACATCGGTGGGGAGAGGGGCAGTCTTCTTACCGAACCACATGACCTTTGTTTTGGAGGTGTTCAGAACAAGGTTAAGGACAGAGAAAGCTTATTGGACACCAAGAAAGCTTTGTTGTAGAGCGTTTAACACAAAATATGGGGAGGGGCCAGCTGAGTATAAGACTGTACCATCTGCATATAAATGGATGAGAGAGCTTCCTACTGCCTGAGCTATGTTGTTGATGTAAATTGAGAAGAGGTGGGGCCTAGGAACGAGCATTGGGGTACTCCCTTGGTGACAGGCAGTGGCTGAGACAGTAGATGTTCTGACTTTATACACTGCACTCTTTAAGAGAGGTAGTTAGCGAACCAGGCCAAAGACCCCTCAGAGACACCAATAATCCTTAGCCGGCCCACAAGAATGGAATGGTCTACCGATTCAAAAGCTTTGGCCAAGTCAATAAAAAATAGTAGCACAACATTGCTTAGAATCAAGGGCAATGGTGACATCATTTATGACCTTTAAGGTTGCAGCGACACATCCACAACCTGAGCAGAAACCAGATTGCATACCAGATAGAATACTATAGACGTCAAGAAAGCCAGTCAGTTGATTATTGACAAGTTTTTCCAACACTTTTGATAAACAGGGCAAAATTGGAATTGGCCTGTAACAGTTAGGATCAGCTTGATCTCCCCCTTTAAATAAAGGACGCACCATGACTGCCTTCCAAGCAATGGGAAACTCCCCAGAGAGGAGACACGGGTTAAAAAGGTCAGAGATAGGCTCGGAGATGATAGGGGCTGCAACCTTAAAGAAGAAAGGATCTAAACCATCTGACCCAGAGGTTTTTTGGGGGGTCAGGTTTAAGGAGCTCCTTTAGCACCTCAGACTCAGTGACCACCTGCAGGGAGAAACTTTGTAGCGGGGCAAGGGAAAAAGAGGGAGGAACATCGGGGCTAGTCGTATTAGAAGGGCTGGGAGAAGAGGAAATGTTGGATGGGCAGGGAGGCATGGCTGAGTCAAATAGGAATCCTGACTTAATGAAGTGGTGATTAAAGAGCTCAGCCATGTGCTCCTTGTCAGTAACAACCACATCATCAACATTAAAGGGACATGGGCAGCTGTGAGGAGGAGTGTTTATTCTCCAGGTCGTTCACCGCTTTCCAGAACTTCTTTACAACCATTGAATCTATAAGTTTGGATCATGACCGATCATGAAGGTAACACCAAATAATTTATTATCCTCAACTTGTTCAACAGCCACACCATTCATTACCAGATTCAGCTGAACTTAGGGAATAATTTGTACCAAATACAATGCTCTTAGTTTTAGAAATGTTCAGGACCAGTTTATTACTGGCCACGCATTCCAAAACAGACTGCAACTCTTTGTTAAGGGTTTCAGTGACTTCATTAGCTGTGGTTGAATCATCAGCATACATGGACATACAGTGGGGGAAAAAAGTATTTAGTCAGCCACCAATTGTGCAAGTTCTCCCACTTAAAAAGATGAGAGAGGCCTGTAATTTTCATCATAGGTACACGTCAACTATGACAGACAAAATGAGAAAAAAAATCCAGAAAATCACATTGTAGGATTTTTAATGAATTTATTTGCAAATTATGGTGGAAAATAAGTATTTGGTCAATAACAAAAGTTTCTCAATACTTTGTTATATACCCTTTGTTGGCAATGACACAGGTCAAACGTTTTCTGTAAGTCTTCACAAGGTTTTCACACACTGTTGCTGGTATTTTGGCCCATTCCTCCATGCAGATCTCCTCTAGAGCAGTGACGTTTTGGGGCTGTCGCTGGGCAACACGGACTTTCAACTCCCTCCAAAGATGTTCTATGGGGTTGAGATCTGGAGACTGGCTAGGCCACTCCAGGACCTTGAAATGCTTCTTACGAAGCCACTCCTTTGTTGCCCGGGCGGTGTGTTTGGGATCATTGTCATGCTGAAAGAACCTGCCACGTTTCATCTACAATGCCCTTGCTGATGGAAGGAGGTTTTCACTCAAAATCTCACGATACATGGCCCCATTCATTCTTTCCTTTACACGGATCAGTCGTCCTGGTCCCTTTGCAGAAAAACAGCCCCAAAGCATGATGTTTCCACCCCCATGCTTCACAGTAGGTATGGTGTTCTTTGGATGCAACTCAGCATTCTTTGTCCTCCAAACACGACAAGTTGAGTTTTTACCAAAAAGTTCTATTTTGGTTTCATCTGACCATATGACATTCTCCCAATCCTCTTCTGGATCATCCAAATGCACTCTAGCGAACTTCAGACGGGCCTGGACATGTACTGGCTTAAGCAGGGGGACACGTCTGGCACTGCAGGATTTGAGTCCCTGGCGGCGTAGTGTGTTACTGATGGTAGGCTTTGTTACTTTGGTCCCAGCTCTCTGCAGGTCATTCACTAGGTCCCCCCGTGTGGTTCTGGGATTTTTGCTCACCGTTCTTGTGATCATTTTGACCCCATGGGGTGAGATCTTGCGTGGAGCCCCAGATCGAGGGAGATTATCAGTGGTCTTGTATGTCTTCCATTTCCTAATAATTGCACCCACAGTTGATTTCTTAAAACCAAGCTGCTTACCTATTGCAGATTCAGTTTTCCCAGCCTGGTGCAGGTCTACAATTTTGTTTCTGGTGTCCTTTGACAGCTCTTTGGTCTTGGCCATAGTGGAGTTTGGAGTGTGACTGTTTGAGGTTGTGAACAGGTGTCTTTTATACTGATAACAAGTTCAAACAGGTGCCATTAATACAGGTAACGAGTGGAGGACAGAGGAGCCTCTTAAAGAAGAAGTTACAGGTCTGTGAGAGCCAGAAATCTTGCTTGTTTGTAGGTGACCAAATACTTATTTTCCACCATAATTTGCAAATAAATTCATTAAAAATCCTACAATGTGATTTTCTGGAGAAAAAAATCTCATTTTGTGTGTCATAGTTAACATGTGCCTATGATGAAAATTACAGGCCTCTCTCATCTTTTTAAGTGAGAGAACTTGCACAATTGGTGGCTGACTAAATACTTTTTTTCCCCACTGTATGTGCTTTGTTTAATGCCAGTGGCAGGTCATTGGTAAAAATAGAAAAGAGGGCGTAGAGAGCTGCCCTGTGGTACACCACACTTTACATGTTTGACATTAGAGAGGCTTCCATTAAAGAAAACCCTCTGAGTTCTATTAGATAGATAGCTCTGAATCCACGATATGGCAGAGGTTGAAAAGCCGTGACACATAAGTCTTCTCAACAGCAGGTTATGGTCAATAATATCAAAGGCTGCACTGAAATCTAACAGTACACCTAACAGAATCTTGTTATTAGCAATTTCTTTCAACCAATCATCAGTAATTTGTGCCAGTGCAGTACATGCTGAGTGCCCTTCTCTATAAACATGCTGAAAGTCTGTTGTTAATTTGTTTACAGAGAAATAGCTTTGTATTTTGTCTAACACCATTTTTTCCAACAGTTTGCCAAGAGCTGGAAGCAAGCTAATAGGTCTGCTGTTAGAACCAGTAAAGGCCGCTTTACCACTCTTGGGTAGAGGAATTACTTTGGCTTCCCTCCAGGCCTGAAGACAAAGACTTTCCTCTAGGCTCAGATTAAAGATATGACAGATAGGAGTGGCTATAGAGTCAGCTACCATCCTCAGTAGCTTTCCATCTAAGTTGTCAATGCCAGGAGGTTTGTCATTATTGATCGATAACAATAATTTTTCCACCTCTCCCACACTAACTTTACAAAATTCTAACTTGCAATGCTTTTCTTTCATTCTTTTTATTTTATGCATGAGTACAATGGCTCACTGTTCGTTGTTGGCATTTCCTGCCTAAGTTTGCTCACTTTGCCAATGAAGTAATCATTAAAATATTTGGCAACATCAAATGGTTGTGTGATGAATAAGCCATTAGATTTGATGAAATTGAAAATTGAATTTGTCTTTATGCCCATAATTTCATTTAAAGTACTCCAAAGTTTTTTTCCATCATTCTTTATACAGTGGGGAGAACAAGTATTTGATACACTGCCGATTTTGCAGGTTTTCCTACTTACAAAGCATGTAGAGGTCTGTAATTTTTATCATAGGTACACTTCAACTGCGAGAGACGGAATCTAAAACAAAAATCCAGAAAATCACATTGTATGATTTTTAAGTAATTAATTTGCATTTTATTGCATGACATAAGTATTTGATCACCTACCAACCAGTGAGAATTCCGGCTCTCACAGACCTGTTAGTTTTTCTTTAAGAAGCCCTCCTGTTCTCCACTCATTACCTGTATTAACTGCACCTGTTTGAACTCGTTACCTGTATAAAAGACACCTGTCCACACATTCAATCAAACAGACTCCAACCTCTCCACAATGGCCAAGACCAGAGAGCTGTGTAAGGACATCAGGGGTAAAATTGTAGACCTGCACAAGGCTGGGATGGGCTACAGGACAATAGGCAAGCAGCTTGGTGAGAAGGCAACAACTGTTGGCGCAATTATTAGAAAATGGAAGAAGTTCAAGATGATGGTCAATCACCCTCGGTCTGGGGCTCCATGCAAGATCTCACCTCGTGGGGCATCAATGATCATGAGGAAGGTGAGGGATCAGCCCAGAACTACACGGCAGGACCTGGTCAATGACCTGAAGAGAGCTGGGACCACAGTCTCAAAGAAAACCATTAGTAACACACTACGCCGTCATTGGATTAAAATCCTGCAGCGCACGCAAGGTCCCCCTGCTCAAGCCAGCGCATGTCCAGGCCCGTCTGAAGTTTGCCAATGACCATCTGGATGATCCAGAGGAGGAATGGGAGAAGGTCATGTGGTCTGATGAGACAAAAATAGAGCTTTTTGGTCTAAACTTCACTCGCCGTGTTTGGAGGAAGAAGAAGGATGAGTACAACCCCAAGAACACCATCCCAACTGTGAAGCATGGAGGTGGAAACATCATTCTTTGGGGATACTTTTCTGCAAAGGGGACAGGACGACTGCACCGTATTGAGGGGAGGATGGATGGGGCCATGTATCGCGAGATCTTGGCCAACAACCTCCTTCCCTCAGTAAGAGCATTGAAGATGGGTCATGGCTGGGTCTTCCAGCATGACAACAACCCGAAACACACAGCCAGGGCAACTAAGGAGTGGCTCCGTAAGAAGCATCTCAAGGTTCTGGAGTGGCCTAGCCAGTCTCCAGACCTGAACCCAATAGAAAATCTTTGGAGGGAGCTGAAAGTCCGTATTGCCCAGCGACAGCCCCGAAACCTGAAGGATCTGGAGAAGGTCTGTATGGAGGAGTGGGCCAAAATCCCTGCTGCAGTGTGTGCAAACCTGGTCAAGACCTACAGGAAACGTATGATCTCTGTAATTGCAAACAAAGGTTTCTGTACCAAATATTAAGTTCTGCTTTTCTGATGTATCAAATAATTATGTCATGCAATAAAATGCAAATTAATTACTTAAAAATCATACAATGTGATTTTCTGGATTTTTGTTTTAGATTCCGTCTCTCACAGTTGAAGTGTACCTATGATAAAAATGACAGACCTCTACATGCTTTGTAAGTAGGAAAACCTGCAAAATCGGCAGTGTATCAAATACTTGTTCTCCCCACTGTATCATTAATCTTTGCGTCATAATACAATTTCCTCTTCTTTTTGTTGAGTTTAGTCACATAAGTTCTCAATTTGCAGTAAGTCAGCCAGTCAGATGTGCAGCCAGACTTATTAGCCAGACTCTTTCACCATGTTATTACTATAGTAATTACAGTACTACTACTCAGGTATAAGAGCAACATGTAAAGTGTTTCAGAGCACATAAGTGGGAAACATTTCAACCCTTAGAAAGTGATATAAATGACGATAATAATTTCCTGTTTGCCAAGCCTGCCTGCTGTAAAAAGCAAGATTTTTTTTTTTTTTTTTTTTTTTTTAAATAATTAATTGTGCGAACAACTCATTTTTGGATCTCATTGTTTATTGGTTTTATGCACCAACTAAGACTATTTAAGTTTTAGGCAGAGCACGATGGTACCTGCTTTTTTCACTGTTTACTATACAGACATCAGAAGACCATTATATTCTAGTTGAAGACCTGTAATTTTCCATACAAGCTCAGTGTAAAAATACTCAATGTGCCCTGTTACCACTCTTGTATTATTTACAAATCAATCAATCAATCAATCAATTTTATTTTATATAGCCCTTCTTACATCAGCTAATATCTCGAAGTGCTGTACAGAAACCCAGCCTAAAACCCCAAACAGCTAGTAATGCAGGTGTAGAAGCACGGTGGCTAGGAAAAACTCCCTAGAAAGGCAAAACCTAGGAAGAAACCTAGAGAGGAACCAGGCTATGAGGGGTGGCCAGTCCTCTTCTGGCTGTGCCGGGTGGAGATTATAACAGAACCATGCCAAGATGTTCAAAAATGTTCATAAGTGACAAGCATGGTCAAATAATAATCAGGAATAAATCTCAGTTGGCTTTTCATAGCCGATCATTAAGAGTTGAAAACAGCAGGTCTGGGACAGGTAGGGGTTCCATAACCGCAGGCAGAACAGTTGAAACTGGAATAGCAGCAAGGCCAGGCGGACTGGGGACAGCAAGGAGTCACCACGGCCGGTAGTCCCGACGTATGGTCCTAGGGCTCAGGTCTCTCAGTTGGCTTTTCATAGCCGATCATTAAGAGTTGAAAACAGCAGGTCTGGGACAGGTAGGGGTTTCGTAGCCGCAGGCAGAACAGTTGAAACTGGAATAGCAGCAAGGCCAGGCGGACTGGGGACAGCAAGGTGTCATCATGCCCGGTAGTCCTGACGTATGGTCCTAGGGCTCAGGTTCTCAGAGAGAAAGAGAGAACGAGAGAATTAGAGAGAGCATACTTAAATTCACACAGGACACTGGATAAGACAGGAGAAGTACTCCAGGTATAACCAACTAACCCCAGCCCCCCAACACATAAACTACTGCAGCATAAATACTGGAGGCTGAGACAGGAGCGGTCCGGAGACACTGTGGCCCCATCCGAAGAAACCCCCGGACAGGGCCAAACAGGAAGGATATAACCCCACCCACTCCGCCAAAGCACAGCCCCCGCACCACTAGAGGGATATCCCCAACCACCAACTTACAATCCTGAGACAAGGCCGAGTATAGCCCACAGAGGTCTCCACCACAGCACAAACCAAGGGGGGGGCGCCAACCCAGACAGGAAGATCACGTCAGTAACTCAACCCACTCAAGTGACGCACCCCTCCCAGGGACGGCATGAAAGAGCACCAGCAAGCCAGTGACTCAGCCCCTGCAACAGGGTTAGAGGCAGAGAACCCCAGTGGAGAGGGGAACCGGCCTGGCAGAGACAGCAAGGGCTGTTCGTTGCTCCAGCCTTTCCGTTCACCTTCACACTCCTGGGCCAGACTACACTGTGAGAAAGTCAAAATGGTTCACTGGCACCCCTATGTCTGTACACACGGTGAGCACAGGAATATACTCATTTATGACTTCAACACCAAGCTTGAAAAACAAGGAGTTGTTTTTGCCAGGAGTTAAAAACAGATTTAATCTCTTTCATAATTGTTTACACTCCCACAATCAACCACAGGAAGCTTGTCGCTGTTCACAGATTGCACATGTCTCATTATACAGTCGTGGTCAAAAGTTTTGAGAATGACACAAGTATTGGTCTTCACAAAGTTCGCTGCTTCAGTGTTATGAAATATTTTTGTCAGATGTTACTATGGTATACTGAAGTATAATTACAAGCATTCCCTAAGTGTCAAAGGCTTTTATTGACAATTGCATTAAGTTTATGCAAAGAGTCAATATTTGCAGTGTTGACCCTTCTTTTTCAAGACCTCTGCAATCCGCCCTGGCATGCTGTCAATTAACTTCTGGACCACATCCTGACTGATGGCAGCCCATTCTTGCATAATCAATTCTTGGAGTTTGTCAGAATTTGTGGGTTTTGTTTGTCCACCCGCCACTTGAGGATCGACCACAAGTTCTCAATGGGATTAAGGTCTGGGGAGTTTCCTGGCCATGGACCCGAAATTTCGATGTTTTGTTCCCAGAGCCACTTAGTTATTACTTTTGCCTTATGGCAAGGTGCTCCATCATGCTGGGAAAGGCATTGGTCGTCACCAAACTGTTCTTGGATGGTTGGGAGAAGTTGCTCTCGGAGGATGTGTTGGTACTATTCTTTATTCATGGCTATGTTCTTAGGCAAAATTGTGAGTGAGCCCACTCCCTTGGCTGAGAAGCAACCCCACACATGAATGATCTCAGGATGCTTTACTAATGTTGGCATGACACAGGACTGATGGTAGCGCTCACCTTGTCTTCTCCGGACAAGGTGCTTTCCGGATGCCCCAAACAATCGGATAGGGGATTCATCAGAGAAAATGACTTTACCCCCAGTCCTCAGCAGTCCAATCCCTGTACCTTTTGCAGAATATCAGTCTGTCCCTGATGTTTTTCCTGGAGAGAAGTGGCTCTTTGCTGCCCTTCTTGACACCAGGCCATCCTCCAAAATTCTTCGCCTCACTGTGCATGAAGATGCACTCACACCTGCCTGCTGCCATTCCTGAGCAAGCTCTGCACTGGTGGTGCCCCGATCCCGCAGCTGAATCTACTTTAGGAGACGGTCCTGGCGCTTGCTGGACTTTCTCGGGCACCCTGACGCCTTCTTCACAACAATTGAACCTCTCTCTTTTAAGTTCTTGATGATCCGAAAAATGGTTGATTTAGGTGCAATCTTACTAGCAGCAATATCCTTGCCTGTGAAGCCATTTTTGTGCAAAGCAATGATGACGGCACGTGTTTCCTTGCAGGTAACCATGTTTAACAGAGGAAGAGCAATGATTTCAAGCACCACCCTCCTTTTAAAGCTTCCAGTCTGTTATTCTAACTCAATCAGCATGACAGAGTGATCTCCAGCCTTGTCCTCATCAACACTCTCACCTGTGTTAACGAGAGAATAACTGACATGATGGCAGCTGGTCCTTTTGTGGTAGGGCTGAAATGCAGTGGAAATGTTTTTTTGGGATTAAGTTCATTTTCATGGCAAAGAGGGACTTTGCAATTAATTGCAATTCATCTGATCACTCTTCATGACATTCTGGAGTATATGCAAATTGCCATCATCAAAACTGAGGCAGCAGACTTTGTGAAAATTAGTATTTGTGTCATTCTCAAAACTTTTGACCACTTTATACACTTGCTTGATTTGATTTTGCATTGCATCATTGAGTGTTAGTAATGTATAAATCACAGCCTTAGCCCAGGGGGGATAAAGTCACCGTCCTCCACCCTCCTCCACCCCTGAGCTTTTCCCCTGTGATTCAGCCTGCTTTGTCACTCACCCACTTGCCCTCCCAGGTGGAGGAACAGACCAGTGGCTGTAACCTTTGCTCAACCAGTGATTTAGCCTGCCTGCCTGCACTGATAACACACTCCTCCATCAGAGCGTCATCCCTGACAGGCCGCCCGGAGATCAGAGCTGCTCTGCTCCCAGGTAGGGCCCTCTGTCACCGTAGCATTCCTCTGTGTTAGCCAGCATCCTCCTGTACCTTCACCTTGCTCCCCTCTATTCCATACAGCCACTGAACCCTAACACTCATCTATTCTACTGGTCCATAAAACCACCATGATGAACCTTGAAGCTAACCTTCATCAGCTCAGTACAGAGGCAGCCCCCACATTTATCTAGTCAACTACAGATGTAGGATCTTAATTTGAGCCAGTTTGCTTGCAGGAAAATAATCCTGCAGTAACAGGAAATGTGAATTATTATGTGGATTATAATTAATGGACATTTTTGTAAGCGTTGATAAATTTTTTGTAAGGGAAAATCAAGTCTGAAATTTCAACGCGGAAATTCTAAACTTCAGAAGCCTTTTAAAATTTAAAATACACAAGTTTTACATTTCCTGCATCAAGTTAAGATCCTATATCTGTATCCTTTCTCTCACACTCCAGCTCAATCTGATATTTTAGGGAATAAAGTTACGTAGCTCACTCATTAGTAGCACCTCTCTAAACCTTTCAATAAGATGTGGCTTTCCTCTCGCTTTTCTGGTCAGACCTTAAATTATCTTTCTCCGAATTTTGAGTTAGCAGATAATAAGCACCTAACTAAAGGGTGTAAAATTTTTAAATATTAATACTGTTAGCTACAACTGTTACAATTATATACAACCACAGAAGGCTTGTTTTCACTGTGGGTGGTACAGCCTAGTACAGTGCTTTGCAAACGTATTCATCCCCCTTGGCGTTTTTCCTATTTTGTTGCATTACAACCTGTAATTTAAATTTATTTTTATTTGGATTTCATTTAATGGACATACACAAAATATTCAAAATTGGTGAAGTGAAATGAAAAAAATAACTTGTTTCAAAAAATTCTAAAAAATAAATAACAGAAAAGTGGTGCATGCATATGTATTCAACCCCTTTGCTATGAAGCCCCTAAATAAGATCTGGGGCAAACAATTACCTTCAGAAGTCACATAATTAGTTAAATAAAGTCCACCTGTGTGCAATCTAAGTGTCACATGATCTGTCACATGATCTCAGTATATATATATACACCTGTTCTGAAAGGCCCCAGAGTCTGCAACACCACTAAGCAAGGGGCACCACAAAGCAAGCGGCACCATGAAGACCAAGAAGCTCTCCAAACAGGTCAGGGACAAAGTTGTGGAGAAGTACAGATCAGGGTTGGGTTATAAAAAAATATCAGAAACTTTGAACATCCCACGGAGCACCATTAAATCCATTATTAAAAAATTGAAGGAATATGGCACAACAACAAACCTGCCAAGAGAGGGCTGCCCACCAAAACTCACGGACCAGGCAAGGAGGGCATTAATCAGAGAGGCAACAAAGAGACCAAAGATAACCCTGAAGGAGCTGCAAAGCTCCACAGCGGAGATTGGAGTATCTGTCCATAGGACCACTTTAAGCCGTACACTCCACAGAGCTGTGCTTTACTGAAGAGTGGCCAGAAAAAAGCCATTGCTTAAAGAAAAAAAAATAAGCAAACAAGTTTGTTGTTCGCCAAAAGGCATGTGGGAGACTCCCCAAACATATGGAAGAAGGTATTCTGGTCAGATGAGACTAAAATTGAGCTTTTTGGCCATCAAGGAAAACGCTATGTCTGGCGCAAACCCAACACCTCTCATCACCCCTAGAACACCATCCCCACCGTGAAGCATGGTGGTGGCAGCATCATGCTGTGAGGATGTTTTTCATCGGCAGGGACGGGAAAACTGGTCAGAATTGAAGGAATGATGTATGGCGCTAAATATAGGGAAATTCTTGAGGGAAACCTGTTTCAGTCTTCCAGAGATTTGAGACTGGGACAGAGGTTCACCTTCCAGCAGGACAACGACCCTAAGCATACTGCTAAAGCAACGCTCGAGTGGTTTAAGGGGAAACATTTAAATGTCTTGGAGTGGCCTAGTCAAAGCCCTCAATCCAATTGAGAATCTGTGGTATGACTTAAAGATTGCTGTACACCAGCGGAACCCATCCAACTTGAAGGAGCTGGAGCAGTTTTGCCTTGAAGAATGGGCAAAAATCCCTGTGGCTAGATGTGCCAAGCTTATAGAGACATACCCCAAGAGACTTGCGGCTGTAATTGCTGCAAAAGGTAGCTCTACAAAAATATTTTGCATCTTCAAAGTGGTAGGCATGTTGTGTAAATCAAATAATACAAACGCCCAAAAAAATCCATTTTTATTCCAGGTTGTAAGGCAACAAAATAGGAAAAATGCCAAGGGGGGTGAATACTTTCGCAAGCCACTGTAAACACAGAAATGCACTGTAGTTTGATGATCTAGAAGAAATGTTACTGCAGGTATGAAGGTGCAACATGTGATGGGATGACATTGTAATAGGCATAACTTATTTGAAATAAGGTCTTTATGCGCCCTACGCTCTCTTCACGTAACATCAGTCGTACATATTCATGCAACCAACTGGCATCACCAGTCAGGGAGGCTCAATGTGTTAACTTCAATGCAAATTAAGTTGTTACAGACATGACACATGAAACAACTGTTCATGAATGTTAACAAATGCTAATGTTGTTTCCTTTCAAAATGTTTATAGAGGGGGACTTTTAGCAAGCATGTGTTTCCACTGAAGAAGTCATCAACTGATAATATTCAGCTGAGGGTTGTATACTATTGACTTGTGTAAAAGGTGTTTAACCGTGGGTGTGTGTGGCATTTGTTCAGCCGGCTCTGTGCTGACAGACGGTCTTTGGATCTCAGTGTTGTGTGTGATTATATTTGTCAAGACCGCGTTCCCGTTTGCTGAGCACTGAGCAGTGAGATTGGATGTGTAAGAGAATGGCTGTCCAAGATAGACAGCTGGACCGTTATGCTGATTGCCACTTCCCCCCAATGCGATCTGAAATTGAGTTTCTCAAAAAGCACTGACTGGTCACCGCCCATTTACAGTAGCATGTGCAGGTTTTCATGCTGCAGCAATGCCAATCACATCTCAGTGTCCACCTCCCATCGCTATGCCAACACTTCAGTTGCTGTCTCAGTGTCCTTGATGCAACAGCAACCTGAACTGAGTACTTAATCTAAGGGAAATCAAGATGCTGCAGACTTCTCTCCTCCTCTGACAGATTATTGTGATAGGACGACAGCAGAAGACAACAGTGTTTTCGCTTATCCAGATAAGAACTATGGCAAAATACTTGTGTGTGAAATCAGGCTCTGTTACTGTTGCAATTGGGGTAACAAATGGTCTCCCTTGTCATCAGACTCTCCTTCCCTGCTGCTCTCATCAAAATTCTTTTGAATGCCCGGTTGCCATGGTACCCTGAAAAATGTAGTGCTGAGATTTTCCTCTCAGATAGTGATCCTGACTTCTTCTCTCTGTCTGCCTACTTCAGAAACAGACCTTTGGCTCCACTTGGGAGCCAGAATTAAAACACAATATGTGAGGAAAGGTAATTAGAAACAAAGTAATTGATGAACTACACCATCAACCAAATACACCTTCTGTTGCAGTATCGTTATTTAAAATGAATGAGGTATATGTATATACATCAATGTTGTTTGAGTGATGCTTAAAAACAAATTAAATCAACACTTGATTAGGCTCATGGTTTGTTAAAATCAGCACATGGTGTCACTGTGAGGCAGAGCTTATTTCATGTAATTGAGCCATAATTACTGAACCACACAATTAGCAACACAATAGAAGCAATCAATAAACAAGAATAATAAAATACAAATCTATCAAAACATCAGAATAGTACAGACAGAGATTCTAATGTGGTCCTCTGTAGCTCAGTTGGTAGATCATGGCGCTTGCAATGCCAGGATAGCGGTTAAAATGTATGCACACCTGTATGCACGTGTAGGTAAATTGCTTTGGATAAAAGCGTCTGCTAAATGGATTCACAATGTGTTAAGTATCTGTTATGGTCAATTTGTATTGCAGTAGCTACAGTTTTAACTGGCATGTCTGAGTCATTAGTGCTATGTCACATGGTTAGCCCCAGTTGCAAACCCTGTGGACTGCCCGCACACATCAAGCATAATATGGATAATGAATCTCTTAATGTTCCTATTGAAAAACACAATTGAGAATTGTATTTATCCACCAGGGTTTTGAGGCATGTGCTAACCCATAGACATAAATCAACAGAACCACATCCAGTCAGGCTGACCTCGGAGGATACACACTGTTCTGTTCTCTCTGAGGATGTATTTCTTCTGGGTGTGAACATCCCTGCTGACAAGCCAATTACAGGCTGTTATAATGAAAAACACAGGGAGGCTGCATGCTCTCATCATTAGGATAGGAGTTTTAAGTTGCATTAAGACAAACATCTCGCGCAATGGGACTGTATGTTGTAGGAGTGATTCAATAATGTGCTCACTGAGATACAGAAATAGATACAGTACCAGTCAAAAGTTGAGATGGTTTGGGATGAGTCGGACGGCAGAGTGAAGGAAAAGCAGCCAACAAGTGCTCAGCATATGTGAGAACTCCTTCAAGACTGTTGGAAAAGCATTCCAGGTGAAGCTGGTTGAGAGAATGCCAAGAGTGTGCAAAGCTAAAGCTGTCATCAAGGCAAAGGGTGGCTATTTGAAGAATCTCAAATATAAAATATATTTTGATTTGTTTAAACTTTTTTGGTTACTACATGATTCCATATGTGTTATTTCATAGTTTTGATGTCTTCACTATTATTCTACAATGTAGAAAATAGTAAAAAGAAAGAAAAACCCTTGAATGAGTAGGTGTTCTAAAACTTTTGACCTGTAGTGTAAGTTGTGTCAAAACTTGCATTTTGAGCCTGATCCACAACCATAGACATTGAAACCAGTAGATAGTGTTGAGAACGCGCAACCCTTTGATAGTGTTTATCCTGTGTTTCATACGGATTTATCACATGGTATGTGGTATGAGTTACATTGTTCAACAGATGTTACCTGCGTTAACATTAATAACATCTAGTTACAGTATATTCTCGTGAGCGAGCGGTGAGCGGTGCCAGCCTCCTCGTAGCCTGCCGGCTAGTGATTGGTCTGTGTCAGCACATGGTCCTGTGTGATGACAAATGTAGAAGTCAGAATGGATCACTATTTAATTAAGTATCTCGATTTGTAGCGAACTTTAAAATAATTCACCATGGGGATCGAACTTTAAAATAATAAAATAATTTTTGAGCCCAAAACGGCCATAAAAAAAATGTGTTTGGCCGTTCTGACGATCAAATTTACATAGGCTTTCTAGGGCAGACCAGGGCTTTTGGCACCGCTAGGTTGCTACGCAGTAGCCCACCAGAAGAGCTTGTGACTTCACGCTCCAGACCGGACACTGGGGGCCTGCACATATCAGGTACATGTGCGCCTGAACCCGGGCCAGGAAACATCAACTTCTAATATGTTCCAGAACATTAAGCACAGCCTCTAAGGATATTAGTGTCCGGGTGGTGAGTTCTGGATCTGTGCGTGTGTATTCGCCTCTTTTATGATCTGCACTTTAGGAAATGGCAAGGTTTCCGTATTAGAATAGATGGATAGCAATGACCTAATCTGCGATAATGCTTTCAAAGATCAGTGCACAGTAATTTCATCACGTTGGTGAGTGAAGACAGTTCAGATGGACAATCTCTCAATATCATACCAATCAATCTCTTTTACAGTGCATTACTGGGAGAGGTAGCATGGCCCCATGGGTTGAGGCCTGACATAAATAGTGGATTGGCTTTCCTCCTTTGCTCTCTTTCTATTTCTATCAGTATGCAGTGCATGAGCCCTATGCGTTCATCTACAACATCAACATACAGATATTCATGGACTTTAAATTCTGCAGGCTATACAGACTCTGAGTATGCAGATGATCAAAGGATATATTTGTTGGTAAAGGTACATACAGTGGGGAGAACAAGTATTTGATACACTGCCGATTTTGCAGGTTTTCCTACTTACAAAGCATGTAGAGGTCTGTAATTTTTATCATAGGTACACTTCAACTGTGAGTGACGGAATCTAAAACAAAAATCCAGAAAATCACATTGTATGATTTTTAAGTAATTAATTTGCATTTTATTGCATGACATACGTATTTGATCACCTACCAACCAGTAAGATTTCCGGCTCTCACAGACCTGTTAGTTTTTCTATAAGAAGCCCTCCTGTTCTCCACTCATTACCTGTATTAACTGCACCTGTTTGAACTCGTTACCTGTATAAAAGACACCTGTCCACACACTCAATCAAACAGACTCCAACCTCTCCACAATGGCCAAGACCAGAGAGCTGTGTAAGGACATCAGGGATAAAATTGTAGACCTGCACAAGGCTGGGATGGGCTACAGGACAATAGGCAAGCAGCTTGGTGAGAAGGCAACAACTGTTGGCGCAATTATTAGAAAATGGAAGAAGTTCAAGATGCCGGTCAATCACCCTCAGTCTGGGGCTCCATGCAAGATCTCACCTTGTGGGGCATCAATGATCATGAGGAAGGTGAGGGATCAGCCCAGAACTACACGGCAGGACCTGGTCAATGACCTGAAGAGAGCTGGGACCACAGTCTCAAAGAAAACCATTAGTAACACACTACGTCGTCATGGATTAAAATCCTGCAGCGCACGCAAGGTCCCCCTGCTCAAGCCAGCGCATGTCCAGGCCCGTCTGAAGTTTGCCAATGACCATCTGGATGATCCAGAGGAGGAATGGGAGATGGTCATGTGGTCTGATGAGACAAAAATAGAGCTTTTTGGTCTAAACTCCACTCGCAGTGTTTGGAGGAAGAAGAAGGATGAGTACAACCCCAAGAACACCATCCCAACCGTGAAGAATGGAGGTGGAAACATCATTCTTTGGGGATGCTTTTCTGCAAAGGGGACAGGACGACTGCACCGTATTGAGGGGAGGATGGATGGGGCCATGTATCGCGAGATCTTGGCCAACAACCTCCTTCCCTCAGTAAGAGCATTGAAGATGGGTCGTGACTGGGTCTTCCAGCATGACAACGACCCGAAACACACAGCCAGGGCAACTAAGGAGTGGCTCTGTAAGAAGCATCTCAAGGTCCTGGAGGGGCCTAGCCAGTCTCCAGACCTGAACCCAATAGAAAATCTTTGGAGGGAGCTGAAAGTCCGTATTGCCCAGCGACAGCCCCGAAACCTGAAGGATCTGGAGAAGGTCTGTATGGAGGAGTGGGCCAAAATACCTGCTGCAGTGTGTGCAAACCTGGTCAAGACCTACAGGAAACGTATGATCTCTGTAATTGCAAACAAAGGTTTCTGTACCAAATATTATGTTCTGCTTTTCTGATGTATCAAATACTTATGTCATGCAATAAAATGCAAATTAATTACTTAAAAATCATACAATGTGATTTTCTGGATTTTTGTTTTAGATTCCGTCTCTCACAGTTGAAGTGTACCTATGATAAAAATTACAGACCTCTACATGCTTTGTAAGTAGGAAAACCTGCAAAATCGGCAGTGTATCAAATACTTGTTCTCCCCACTGTACATGTTAAATCATGGTATGTTTGCTTTCATTTACAACATTTCATTATGAACAATTAACAAGTAAACTAAACAGTGCAAAATATCACAGGATTCAATTGCATAAATGACTGTTGTTGGTGGATGTTAGGTTGTTATGGTCAAATCAGTATGTGAGTATGAGAAACACACCACCATTGGTCTTTCTTGGATTGCTAACCTTGGATCTTTCTTTTGAAGTAAATTATTGAAGGGTTATTATAATAATATTTTAGATAAACACCCTTTATATGTAAACATAATGACCACAATGTGTGAAGGTGATAGGTAAATACACAATCTCATCTGCAGTAACGTATTGTTATAACATTTCGTATAAGCTTGTCGGATAAGCATGACCTGAAAAAGCAGCAAGCCTTTTTTCACGAGTACAGCTGGCAACAGTGGCAGAGGTTTTTTGTTGCCATAATCTTAGGTTTAGGACTTGGGTGTTGAGTTCTGTGGTAAATTACTTTAAAAACTCTCCACATATAAAAGACTAGAATAGATAACCACCACAAGATGGACACATTCCCTCAGTCGGCACTTTGCCCTGTATCCCATAAGGTTTGTTACATTTAACTGGTTTACAGGCATCAATAGCCTTTCGAGATGCAGAATTTTCAGATAGACAGAATACTCTTCCTCCTCTTACAAAGAGAGTGCAGAGAGCACACAACTATACATGCTCCCAATTCATTTCACCATGAGATGATGTGGCTGGTTGTAGCTCTGCAGCCCTGAGTGGATTACCCATTGCTTTTCTGGTGGGTTGGCTTTCCTTCACGAGATTGTCTCTTCATGCACTGTTTGGTCAGCTCCATTGATCCAGCACAGGACTGAGTGTGTCAGGAACTATGAGGTGTCTTAGAGACAGCATTATGGGGGTGTTACTGTAATCCTGATCCTGACCAATATACTTTTCTCAACCACATTTCCCTTACAGGGGTAGCTTTAAACCTCTAAAATAAAGATGATGTGTTCTATTTGTTCCATCAACATTCCATTAGATATGGATTAGGTGGAGAGTGACGTAGAAAGGGGTGATCTGTTACAGGAGGGGGTCGCAGTTCCTCCGACAACCTTAGGCACCTCCTCACTCACAGTCGGGACTAATCATCATCATATTGATGTCACCTGTGTGTCACGGTTTCGGCCGAGGCTGCTCCTCCTCCTTGTTCGGGCAGGCTTCGGCGGTCGTCGTCTCCGGAGTACTAGCTGCCACCGTTCTTTGTTTTCGATGTTTGATTGGTTTGGTCTGTTTAGTACACCTGTTCATGTTTAGTGTTGATTATGTGTCCTATAAGTTCTCGTTGTTTCTGTCATGTGTTGTGTGTAATTGTTTTTCCTGTCTGTTGGTGTTCTACTGTTGTTTGGACAGACGCTAGTTATTACCGTCGCACTTTTGTTCGTGCGTAGTCGGTTTTTGTATTTTACGCACTGTTGCGTATTGTTCGCCTCCGGGTTAGTTTGACCCGTTTATTTTGTGCCTTTCCAGTAAAGTCAAGTTTGACTGAGCTCCTGTGTCCTGCACTTGATTCCACACCACATTCGCATCAGAACCCTTGACAGAATTACACACCATCTATGGAATCAGCAGGAGCGACAGCAGCGCCTGAGTCGTTGGAGGAGCGCGTCCGCAGCCAGGATGATCAGATCCAGCGAATGGGGACCGCTCTGCAGGACGTCATCAACACCTTGCACCGATGGGAGTCCAGAGGGTTACCCACACCTCCACCTACCTCACCACCACCATCGGTCAGTCCGGCCGCCCAAGTTCCGGAACCCAGTGGGATTCGGCTCTCTCTCCCGAGGGCGTAAGACGGCACTGCTGCCGGGTGTCAGGGGTTCCTCCTGCAGGTGGAGCTCTACCTGGCCACTGTACACCCGGTGCCCTCGGGACACGAGAGCGTTTCCGCCCTCATCTCCTGTCTCACCGGCAAGGCGTTGGAATGGGCCAACGCCGAATGGAGGAGGATAGACGCCACCACCATCTCCTATGCGGAGTTCTCCCGTCGCTTCAGGGCCGTGTTCGACCATCCACCTGAGGGGAAAGCGGCGGGGGAGCGTCTATTCTACCTCCGACAGGGGAGGAGGAGCGCCCAGGAGTTCGCACTGGAGTTCCGGACTCTAGCGGCAGATGCAGGGTGGAATGAACGGGCCCTCATCGATCACTTTCGATGTAGTCTACGGGAGGACGTTCAACGTGAGTTGGCTTGCAGGGACACCACCCTTACGTTCGACCAGTTGGTCGACATGTCCATCCGTCTGGACACCCTGTTGGCCACCCGTGGACGTTCCGAGTGGGGTCCGTCCATTCCATCCTCCAGCATCTCCGAGCCGAGCCCTATGGAGCTCGGAGGTGCTGGCGCTAGAGAAAGGAGGAGAAGGAGCCCGAGGGAGGCTGTCCCCTGCACCACTTGTGGCCGTGGAGGGCACACTGCGGCCAGGTGCCGGGGAGGGTCTCCAAGGGGGGGGGACAACAGGCCACGCACTGGGGATCCATCCCAGGTGAGTAGACGCCCCACTTACCCAGAGCTTTCTGTTGTACATTTTTGTATACCTGTAAGTTTTCCACAGGTTGCACCTCATTCCCAGCATAAGGCGCTAGTAGATTCAGGCGCAGCTGGGAATTTTGTTGATCGGAAATTTTGTTTAGATTTAGGGATTCCCCTCCTTCCGGTTGACGCTCCATTTCCCGTTCATGCATTAGATAGCCGCCCGTTGGGTTCGGGGTTGATTAGGGAGGTCACAGCACCACTTAAGATGTGTACGCAGGGGGGTCATGAGGAGAATATTCAGCTATATCTGATCGACTCTCCTGCGTACCCGGTGGTGCTGGGAATTCCCTGGTTAAGTACCCATAACCCTTCCATTTCGTGGCAACAGAGAGCTCTCAAGGAGTGGTCTGCTCAGTGTGAGGGGCGATGTCTGGGTGTTTCCGTGGGGGCGACCTCGGTGGAAAGTCCAAACCAAGTGCCCGCAATGCACATTCCCCCTGAATATGGGGATTTGGCACTTGTGTTCAGTAAATCGAGGGCGACGCAGTTGCCTCCTCACAGACAGGGGGATTGTGCGATAGACCTCCAGGCAGGAGCGGCGCTCCCGCGGAGCCACGTGTATCCGTTGTCTCAAGAGGAGAAAAGGGCTATGGAGACTTACATAGCCGAATCTTTGAGACAAGGATACATACGGCCCTCCACTTCCCCTGCGTCCTCGAGCTTATTTTTTGTGAAGAAAAAGGATGGAGGGTTGCGCCCGTGCATTGATTACCGTGGTCTCAATCAGATTACTGTGAAATACAGTTATCCACTCCCTCTGATTGCGACTATGACGGAGTCATTGCACAGAGCGCGTTTCTTCACAAAACTGGATCTCAGGAGCGCATATAACTTGGTGCGCATTAGGGAGGGCGATGAATGGAAAACAGCCTTTAGTACCACCTCGGGTCATTACGAGTATCTCGTCATGCCATACGGGTTGATGAACGCTCATTCGGTCTTCCAATCCTTCGTGGATGAGATCTTCCGGGACATGCAGGGGCAAGGTGTGGTCGTGTACATTGATGACATTCTGGTGTACTCTCCTACCCGAGCCGAGCATGTAGCCCTGGTGCGTCGAGTGTTGAGGAGGCTGTTGGAGCACGACCTGTATGTCAAGGCAGAGAAATGTCTGTTTTTCCAGGAGTCGGTCTCCTTTTTGGGTTATCGGTTGTCCGCGTCAGGGGTGAAGATGGAGGTGGACCGTGTGTCAGCCGTGCGTAATTGGCAAACCCCAACCACTGTTAAAGAGGTGCAGCAGTTCTTGGGCTTTGCGAATTACTACCGGAGGTTTATCCGGGGTTTTGGACAGGTGGCAGCTTCCATCACGTCTCTTCTGAAAGGGGGTCCGGTGCGCTTGCAGTGGTCAGCTGAGGCGGACAGGGCTTTTGGGAAACTGAAGGGCCTGTTTACTTCGGCTCCGGTGCTGGCGCATCCGGATCCCGCCTTACCATTTCAGGTAGAGGTGGACACGTCTGAGGCCGGTATAGGGGCTGTTCTATCTCAACGGTCCGGCACGCCACCTAAACTCCGCCCCTGTGCTTTTTACTCTAAAAAGCTCAGCCCGGCGGAGCGAAATTATGACGTAGGGGACAGGGAGCTGTTAGCCGTGGTACAGGCCCTAAAGGTGTGGAGGCATTGGCTTGAGGGGGCTCAACACCCTTTCCTCATTTTGACTGACCATCGGAACCTGGAGTACATCCGGGCAGCTAGGAGACTGAACCCTCGCCAGGCTCGGTGGAACATGTTTCTAGCCAGGTTCGTATTTAAAATCACGTACATCCCTGGGTCCCAGAACGGTAAGGCAGACGCCCTGTCCCGGCGGTATGATACAGAGGAGAGGTCCGTTGAGCCCACTTCCATACTACCGGAGTCTTGTCTAGTGGCACCGGTTGTGTGGGAGGTCGATGCTGAAATCGAGCGGGCGTTGCGTACCGACCCTAGCCCTCCACAGTGTCCTGTGGGTCGGACGTACGTTCCGCTCGAGGTTCGGGATCGACTCATTTATTGGGCTCACACGTCACCGTCCTCTGGACATCCTGGTATTGGCCGGACAGTGCACTGTCTTAGTGCTAAGTACTGGTGGCCCACGTTAGCCAGGGATGTGAGGGTTTATGTCTCCTCCTGCTCGGTGTGCACCCAGTGTAAGGCGTCTAGACATCTGCCTAGGGGTAAGTTACAACCCCTGCCCGTTCCACAACGACCATGGTCTCACCTCTCGGTGGACTTCATCACTGACCTTCCCCCCTCGCAGGGGAATACCACTATACTGGTCGTTGTGGACCGGTTCTCTAAGGCCTGTCGTTTGCTCCCTATGCCGGGCCTTCCTACTGCCCTACAGACCGCCGAAGCGCTATTCACCCACGTTTTCCGGCACTACGGGGTACCCGAGGATATTGTGTCTGATCGAGGTCCCCAGTTCACCTCCAGAGTCTGGAGAGCATTTATGGAGCGTTTGGGGGTCTCGGTGAGCCTTACCTCGGGTTACCATCCTGAGAGTAATGGGCAGGTGGAACGCGTGAACCAGGATGTGGGTAGGTTTCTTAGATCATACTGCCAGGGCCGGCCGGAGGAGTGGGCACGGTATGTTCCTTGGGCAGAAATGGCCCAGAATTCCCTACGCCACTCCTCAACTAACCTAACCCCTTTCCAATGTGTGTTAGGTTACCAGCCGGTTCTGGCACCATGGCAGCAGAGCCAGATCGAGGCTCCTGCGGTGGATGAGTGGGTGCGGCGCTCGGAGGAGACGTGGAACGCTGCACACGTCCATCTGCAGCGGGCCATCCGTCGTCAAAAGGCGAGCGCCGATCTCCACCGCAGTGAGGGGCCGGTGTACGCACCTGGTGATCGAGTCTGGCTCTCTACCAGAAACCTGCCCCTCCGCCTGCCCTGCCGGAAGCTGGGTCGGCGGTTTGTGGGGCCGTTTAAAGTCCTGAGAAGATTGAACGAGGTGTGTTACAGATTACAACTGCCTATTGAGTATAAGAATATTAACCCCTCGTTCCATGTGTCTCTTCTCAGGCCGGTGGTAGCTGGTCCACTCCAGGAAGATGAGATCAGAGCGACTCCTCCGCCCCCATTAGACATCGAGGGGGCACTGGCGTACACCGTGCGGTCCATCTTGGATTCGAGACGTCGGATGGGGGGTCTCCAATATCTCGTGGAGTGGGAGGGGTACGGTCCGGAGGAGCGGTGCTGGGTGCCGAGGAGGGACATCTTAGACCCGTCTCTTCTGACTGAGTTCCATCGTGGTCATCCCACGCGCCCTGCTCCGCGTCCTCCTGGTCGTCCTCGAGGCCGGGGTCGGCGCACGGCTGGAGCCGCGCGTCAAGGGGGGGGGGGGTACTGTCACGGTTTCGGCCGAGGCTGCTCCTCCTCCTTGTTCGGGCAGGCTTCGGCGGTCGTCGTCTCCGGAGTACTAGCTGCCACCGTTCTTTGTTTTCGATGTTTGATTGGTTTGGTCTGTTTAGTACACCTGTTCATGTTTAGTGTTGATTATGTGTCCTATAAGTTCTCGTTGTTTCTGTCATGTGTTGTGTGTAATTGTTTTTCCTGTCTGTTGGTGTTCTACTGTTGTTTGGACAGACGCTAGTTATTACCGTCACACTTTTGTTCGTGCGTAGTCGGTTTTTGTATTTTACGCACTGTTGCGTATTGTTCGCCTCCGGGTTAGTTTGACCCGTTTATTTTGTGCCTTTCCAGTAAAGTCAAGTTTGACTGAGCTCCTGTGTCCTGCACTTGATTCCACACCACATTCGCATCAGAACGCTTGACACTGTGTCTATCGGTTCACCTGTGTATTTATGCCCTCACTTCCCTGTGTTCCCTTGCTCAGTTTTCTCTGTTAGTTTCTCTATGTCCAGCAGTACTACTCAGTGTCTGATCGGAGATCTATGTACAGGTACTTGAGAAGTGTTCTCCCTGTTTCGTTATTTGTTTTAGTATTAGGTAGTATTTCGTATTTTGGCTGTCAGCCAGTTTTTGGAGACTTATTTGCTTTGCCTTTCTTTTATCGTGATCAGTCCGTTATTTTGTATTTTGGCTTCGGGTCCACCAGTAAAGATCCTTGTTTCACCATCTCTGCCTACTGTATATCCTGCACCGCACCTGGGTCACACCTCACCCCAACCCTTACAGTGATCATGTGAAAAAGTGCAGCTCAACTCTCATTCAGACAACCCCCCACGCAGTATCTCATTATGTGCTGGTCACAACATCCAGCCCATCCTGAAGTCCCATCCCATGTCACTCTGGCATCCCACCAATATGGATACACTTTCCAGAAATCAGAGACCCTAATCAGCATCCCATCCGAGATCAGAATACGCATCCTTTGGTGTATTACCTTAATGACATCACATTGCTGCAATGCTGTGTTTGTCATAGAGAAGGTGTTGCAAAGTAATGTTATTCGTATAACATGAATTCGTCCATTGGCCACTTTGTAAAGATGTTATGTTCTGCATCTGTTCAAGACATCATGGTGAGGAAAATATTTTCATTTGTAAGCCTATCAGTCGTGATGCTCCTATTACGCAAGTGTTATGTTGTTGAGTAGAGACGCATTGCAAAATCTTGCCTGCTCGCTCTATGGAATGAAGCAGGATACATTCTGCCACTACCCTGCCCGGAAAAATCGACTGCATTGTCTTTGCTGAACGAGTGGACAAAGAAGCAAGCCATGTATGAAAACTAATTGCTCGCGTGTGTAAAGCATATATTGGCTATCATGAAAACATACACGCTTTAAACTATGCGTGGGTGGAATTCCTTCAAACGACAAGGGAAGTTAACGACCAACATTATCAAGGAGCGCGGTATGTTTGTCAACCTTGATTTGATTGTCAGAAAATGAAATAAATACTGGTTATCTATTCTAGGCTATCATTGTAGTCGTCGACCTTCCACGACCATCTCAGACTTTTAGATAAGCAGAGTAGCAGAAACCGCGTGGCTGAATTTAACACCAACCCCAACGCGTCGATTCCATTTACGTGTCTGTTCAACAACACTAGCCTGCCTACCCATTGCTTCAAAGGATCCTTAACTGCATGGCTTTCTACCTTCATCATTCATAATGCCAATATTGGTACATGCATATTGCACTATATGAATATACCTCTGATACAGTCCAACGTTTCTTATTCAAAGTGTCAAGGCTCATTTGACTGAGGCTACTCCGACACTTTCCTGGGACGATAGCTCTGGATTTCAAATTCGGTTTTTCGTTTGCACATCTTTTTCTGTCTCACTTGGACAGTATTGGGATTAAGGTGAGGTTTTTAACCCGATGCAGGCAACAGGGAGATATCTTTCCCATGGCATTTGTCTTGGTCACTGGATATTTGATAGTGATGGTTTAAGAAAACACTTCGCCTACCAATTTGACGACTAATTTCTGAAGTAAAAGTCAACCCGTTGTTGGTTACAACCTCTCTCGCCAATTTCACTCCTTTTCGATTCAAAATGCTTCAGTAAGACAATGTTTGAACAGTGGAAATAACGCCCATGTGTCTACCCCTAAATATCCGCGGCGTATCCTATTAATGACAACGGTAAAGGTAAGTCCGTTATGTATTTTATCTTTGATCATAGCAATTGCATGCTCAATAAAAAGCAAATGAGTGTTGTGCTATAGACTTTTTTCGGCCTTGCACTTTGGTGCATGATTTGTTATTGTGTGCAGTGTTTACAGATATCTTGATAGGTATATAATGTTCAGGTGATGTTATTTTGAATAACATAATCTAATTTGTCAGTATAGGCTATTAATGCATTCATGCCGTATAGGCTATTCAATCTAAAGTATTGCCTGACTAATTGCATTATGATATATTTGACGTTTGATGTTCTGGACCAGTTTTGTTGAATTATTTTGCTAATTTAAGTCACGTAGCCTGTAGCCTACGTCTGTATAGGTCCAAAAGCGCGCTATCAAAATGATAAATAGGGATGATAAATAGTAGAGTGTAGCCTAAAACTAGTGCTGTGAGAACGCGCAGCTGGGTTAAAACAGACAAAATAATTGGATTTTTGGATGTTGATAGATGACTCATTCATTTTCATATGAGATGGTTGACATTGTAGCCTAATAACACACAAGGGTTTCAATTGACCTTTCGCAGTATTGGGTTATTCATCTGGTTTGGAATTTAATCTGTGTGGTAGAGAGAGTCATGCAGCTTCCTATAAGGATTCATTTCTAAGGAATACTTACCCTTGTATGGATTCGTTGTAATGGACCCTAATTAGGCTATTGCTACGTGATTTGTATAATCAAATTACCAGAGGGAACGAAATCAGAGAATAGATTGGTTCAAGGCCGGTCTGTGTCTGTAGAAGCAGCAAGCATTCTGCATTTATTATCATAGGTTTGTGTTGGCTACAACCGCTGAAGCTGTGTTGGCATTCAAATCAAAAGGAATACAGAACACACGGGCCACACATAGCTCGGTGAGTTGAATCCTCCATTGAAGTTGCTAACGTTGGTTGAGAGCACAGACCAGCCTGCTTGGAGCGCGAGTGGCACGGGCGTGTCCGCATCAGCACAACGTCGACATTCACAAGTTAGCAGCAGCACTGGAGAATATTTATCACTGCAGAAAAGTCCAATGGCCGCTTGGGGACACTGACTGCTAAGCTACAGCCGTCTATTATTCGGTTCAGTACTGACCAATCGAACTCATAAGGAACGAATTTGAATGTTCCGAATTTTATCCATGGGTTGCAAATCAAGGCACGCTTTTCTCATAGACCTAACGTTACCCATAGGCGGGATATTGAGAGGGAAGCATAGCTCAATGTAACGGAACATTTTCTGCTCAAATGTGTGTAAATGACATACAATATAATTCATGATCATGAGTAGGCTCGAATGCTACAGCGCGGCAGCAGAGCTGACCCTGTGTATTACGGTCGCTGTTCACTGGTCTGTTGTGCTGAACTTCCGGGATTCCGAGCTCATGGCTGTCCATGGTGCTGAATCTGGTTGTTAGTTTACATTAGCGCCACACACACTTTTACCACGTAACAAAGTCGCCACAGAAAACTACAGGTTGTGTTAGGTAGACTCCTGAAATTGACGTTATTATACAGGAAATAATTTTTTAAAATATGCAAATTAGTTAAGTAGCTCAACAATTAATGTGCTCATTAATGAGTTATGAGTGATGCAAGGTTAGAAATGTTAATTAAGAGTCTTTATTCAGTTCAAAAGAGAACACAGGACTTCAAAAAAAAGTAAGTTAAAAAACAATAGCAACACAATATTATCTCTTGCAGCTAGTAAAGGTATTATTCGCTGTCCAACCACTCTGATGGACCTCACTTTGAATGTAGTCTAATGGACAAAAGAGGTAATAACTGGCAGCCATTTTTCTAGAGTTATTTTCTCCTTTCTCTTTTTCAGGCATTCAATATTTATGTTGTTATTTTATGGAATAATAGGCTATGTCTCTGTGGGCACTCTCCAGAGACGGAGGTATTTGTGTCCTTGCCAATCCTAGCCTTCAAACTCAGTAGAGGGCTCAAAGAGGTCAGCATGTGGCTTTATAGGATTATATATTTTTACTCAGGGAATGTAGATGGGAGAAATAAGGTGCTCTCTCAGACGTAGACAGGGTAGTAGTGAAGGTTGTAAATCCATTAGAGAGGTGGAGGCAAAATATCTAAACGCTTACAGTTAAATGAAGGATACATCGCCTCATATCACTACCATTTTATTCGTACCACGCTCCTATGACATACAAAGGGGAAACTGTGTACATCGACTTGCTGAGTTGCTACATCAGTAGTACAGTATGCCGCATGCATTTTACATAGCAGCTTGCAGTCCCACTCCACCACTGGTTAGTACCGTTTACCAGGTGCAGCTGCGGTATCCACTCCTCCATCTCAATCAGGAATGGGACTCCATGTTCTGGCACATCAGGGGCACCACCTCTCCACAGCTGCCCAGCCTGCTCAGTGCAATCAAGCGCTGAGATGGAGAGGATCTGTCACATGGTTTATGTGTTGCAATGGCCACTCCCTGTCGGACAGATGCCTTCATAGGTGAAGATAAGAGACACACATTCAACACACAGATAAAACAACCTAGCCATGGGTGTAGAAAAGTACTGGGTCCTTTATGGGAATGAAGACCACAACAATAGGAGTCAATAGCCCCAGGTTTATAGAGTTTAGGAGATTTATTGCTTTGGGTGGTCCTGTTGAATATTTGAATGAGCTGTTGAAACATTTTTTTCAGTCAGAACCATTGACATTTGACGCTAAAGCACCAGGTTATGTATTTTAAATACTTGCTCCATGTCTGTACATAATAAGGGCCTGCTATAAGTGGCTTGTAAAGATATCTGAACACAGAGGTTAATGAGGTTTATTCTTAGGAGGGTTAATACGCTTGAGCCCTATTGGATTAGTAATTTGAATTAATTAACAAGTTCAACAGGCCTTCCTACTGAGCACAGATGTCAATTCAACGTCTATTCCACGTTGGTTCAATGTAATGTCATTGAAAAGACGAGGAAACAACATTGAGTCAACCAGTGTGTGCCCAGTGGGTTGTTGTGTATTTAGATTTTGACTGTCTATGCAGCGGTTGGGGTGAGATAGGTTATCACTGCTTCTCTTGCTTGTCAGCGCATTGGACCGTGATACAGTAGATACCCAGGGTTCTGGTGCTATGCCTTTGCCTAATGAAATCAGCCATCATGAGATCCTCATTATCACACACTGACTACATGGATTCCAATATTGATGCATGAATACACACAATATCAAGAAATATGTGAGGATAATGAGAATAATTTCAAATTCCAATAGGTAATAGTTAAACAGATCCACATGCAGATAGGTGGGAAGGCTGCTGCTGCTTTCTAGGTTGGCAGTATAGGCAGTAGGGTGAGATAAATGTAACCTCTCTGGCTTGTCAGTCTGTTGCATTGTGTTACAGCAGCTGCTCTGGTTGCTACTGTCATGTGTTAGCATTATGAAATCAGGGCTGATATGGGTATTATCAGCCACTGCAGAAACGAGAGGGAAGAGACACGCCAAAACCACCAGATCTGTATGGGGAGAATGAAAGAAAATCTGGATTTGAAAATGATTATGCATAGCCTACCCACTGTAGAGCTGCACTTAATGAGGTGTGGATGTCAAACAGCTGTATAAACAACATCTGTTTTGTTATGGGTAAGATAACTTCACAGGAAGCTATATAGCCACATACATTTACTTTTGGACTACTGCTCATAATAGAGTAGCCACAGTAGATTCAGTGCACAATTAATGAAAAATGTACCCACTGCCGGCAATTTGTGTTGGAAAAGTGTTAAGAAACATTTGCATACTGTTATACTAAAGATGAGTTATGACATTAAAAAAAATATATAATGGCAAAATATAGTTATACTCTCATTTCAACAAACAATTTAGCTTACACATACATCACAGACACTCAGTGGGGTGGGTGTTTATTTCAAACTAGATAATAGTGCTGGTTGACTTGCTCATGTAAAATGTGGTATTCTAACTAAGCAAACAACTTTTTGAATGATCGGTTGGTTGATACATTATTCTACCTAAGGGCTCTCCTTTAGCCGCCCGCAAAGTTGAGCTTAAAATCTGCATAAGGGGAAATTGCTGTTAGTACCCCCAGGGGATCTAGATGATGAGCATAGGCCTGGAGCATGCATCTCATCCTGGGACAGAGCAAGGCCTCTCCTGGCATTAGCAGATAAACCAGGCTGGGTCCTGGAGCTGGGGAGCCGAAGGGTTGACCTGGTACATGCGGCATGCAGAGCATCAGATGTAGGATAGAGCTCAAGGGCAACAGAGAACAATGGGGGTGGGCGCAAAGGTCACCACAGTCAGCAGGGAGGGAGCACACGGTAACAGAGGAGCAAAGGGCCATTGGATGGAGAGAAACAGAAACAGCCTCTATAGCTTGAAGATGAGAGTGAGCAGTTGATTACTGGGAAGCGAAGATGAGGACTCAAGGTAGAAGCAGATGGATTTCCAATGACAGGTAAGGGCAAGTTGAGCTAGGTTCATCAGTATCCTGATATCCTGATTCAGATGGAAGATGGACATATTGACCATGTCATTTTCTTTGGAGCATCTCATACCTTAACTGCTACTGCTAAAGAGAGTTATTATACCCAAACCATATGCCAGATTCCCAGCCTCTCTGTTGACTCTATGGCACACAGATAACAAGATTACAGGTAACACCTGTCTCCCCCAAGAACCTCTCCTATACAGTATGGCCGTTCCTCCATTGGCACAGCCTTAGACTACTGCTACAGGACATAGATGTCACTGTCTTTATAGGGGCATTAAAATGAAGAGATATGATATTATTATCCACACATGAACTAGTGTTTGCTGTACTGTAGTAGCCAGCCAAGCCAACCAGTCAAGCTATAGTAACTGCATCAGATTATATTGATTAGGCTGATCTCCCAGACTAGCACTTCTCTAAGCTCTTTGCGGCTCATTCACTAAGGCAGGGGTAGGCAACTAGCCGTGGGCCGTTTTCTTTTGGCGGAGCGGATGGTCGGGGGGCCGGAACATAGTTAGAATAATTTGCACACTGCAAATTGAACACAACTAAGCCCAAAAAGAGATTGCATTTGAAAATAACAATCATTTCATACCTTGATTTACATTGAGACATGTTCACATACACTGTATGTCTCCTTTTTTATTTGTGGGAATACCTGAACAGACTTCAGAAATGAAACACATTTTTAGCTGAACTCCTGGTGATTTTAGTCTTTTAATCACTCACGACTCAGTTTTGGCTACATGGTAACAATGATTGATGTTGTGGGAATCATCATTTGCGAACACTCACTCAATAAGGTCATTTTTTACACTTACTCTGCATTTTATGTGCTCTCTAATATGTTTGGTCGGCCAGGACTCCTTCGGCCCTATAAGTGCAGGATTGATCGTTTGCTCCAATATAATTTTATACTACATTATTGCCTTGAGCACAAAGTAGTGTTGTAGCAAGTTCTGTAGCAGACCTTGTAGCAGACATCTCTGCTGACCCTTCCCTGCAGTCAAACTAGAAAAAGCACAAACTATTCTGGTGCAACCAGCCCAGCTGCAACTGTCCATGACAGCACAACCACTTAATTTCCTCTGTTTGGATCGGATGGCTGTCTGATGTTAAAACAGGAGCCGATCCAGTCTGCCTGTAGACTTCCTCAGCAGGATAGATATGACAGGAATAATCTATGCCACTTGCAATACTTTTGTTAACCAATCGTCTCAAATGTGCCAGGTAGTTGTACTTCCTCATCTAAAGCAACTAAGCACACTGCATGTGAAGATAGTTTTTTGCTGGTTGAAGGAAATGTATCAGGAGATACTAATAAGCTACAAAGTTCTCTTTCATAGTCCCGCCATGTTCTTTGTGATTATTCCTTCATTTTGAATCTTTAATGAAACAGCATATTGGAGTTTGAAAGAGAGGTTGTCAGACTGACATTGCATCTTACTGGATAATTCTGAAGATTGTTCTAAAATACTCTCTGTAGAGCAAAAAGTATACTTATGTATATTATGAGTCTACCAGTGCTGCTGCATTGCTACGATGGACATGCTGTCCTCTGTGGTACCCCATTGAAGAACGATGCCAATAGGTCCTCTGTAGCTCAGCTGGTAGAGCACGGCGCTTGTAACGCCAAGGTAGTGGGTTCGATCCCCGGGACCACCCATACACAAAAATGTATGCACGCATGACTGTAAGTCGCTTTGAATAAAAGCGTCTGCTAAATGGCATATTATTTATTATTTTAGGTCATTAGTGGATTTGACAATCACAGAGAGAATGTATGATATAAGGGAATTGATAAATAGCTCAAAGGAACAGTACTGGAGTGGAGACACTTTTAGCATTAGAACTGAATATATTCAACAGACCTAAATCCATGTAATGGGTTGTACTTAAAATGATGTGTTGATGCCTGTATTATTTGATATGTATCTAAATTTCACTTAAGATCCTCCAGCTGATAATTTATTGCTTGTAGGCGTGTAGAAACAACAAGCTTGCTAGTTCAACACATGCTCTCAGTTCCTCTCAGTTATTGTGTCATGTTTCCAATAAGAGCCTAGAGCTGAAGGTCATTGATCAACTCTAGACTTATTAAACTGTAGACCGAGCTCATATATAATAGTTAAATAGGCCAAAAAACAGTATTTTGTTGCATGACTAACATTCCAAAGATGAATATACAGTATTTTTAGATACCTACCGTATGAGTGTCAGAAACAAAGAAGCAAAACTTTAAAGAAATGACAGATCTTGGGAGAATTTCGAACCTGTAAATATGTACTCAGTGAGTGACATTCTTGTATTTGATGTATCAGTCCATAGGGAAGGCGTGAGTGGTTTTAAAATACTATCCTCTCCGTATACAGGGTGCCAAGGGGCTCGAGCACAACACGGGTGGCTGACATTGACTTGCATGAGATGTGAATTGACAAAACAAAAGCACCAACCACCAACTCAGAACGAGTACACGTTGAAATAGAAAACAAGAGTGACATAACAGGTCCTGTCTGCCCACAGCAAACCTGTCTCTCAAAATGCATTGAGACATGGCAAGCTACCAGTCATACCTGTCAGGAGGAAATGTGTGGCTGAATACTGACAAGTAGAAGGTCAGCCATCATATTGATAAGAGTGATGCAAGCATGTCCCGGAGCATGCAAGCTTTGTGTTTAGATACCTGGAAAATAGCTATATAAGTACTTTCCATTGTTAGAATACCTAAACCAGAGCAGTCTATTTGACATTCAGAGCCAACAAATAATTGAAGATATGCTTCAAAAATGACTAGGGCTCTTGTCATAATTAGTGCACTATACAGGAAATAGGGTGCCATTTGGGATGCAGACAGGGTGACCAGGATTAGCAACAATTGATCTGCCAAGATGAATAAATACCTTCTCTCCACTTCACCACACTCCACCACAATCAAACCCACTATTCATGATTAATGACAGGCTCATTTAGTTATTTTATGCAGATAAAAATTAATTCAGTATGTTCATATTTATTTAAAAACAGATAATAGATGCAGTATTTGCATTCTATTTGGCTGAACAAAAGGGTTCATAAATTGTCACCAAACTGTTAATGAACTAAACAACTTACCAACAATTCACAATCAATAACAACAGTTATTCTGTAAACGCTCTGTTTCCCCTGGGCAATACAATGTTTCCTTTTATTGTAAATGTGACCCCTCCCTGTACATTTCCTCCCTGCATGATTTCATTGCATTTCATTAGCCCATAGCTGATGTATTACCATACACGGGATGGATCAATAATTCACAATACTGTATGCTGTTTTAGAGAGTCAGTGTGATAATCTATATGTCCTTGAGAAGATGAATGTTCCCAAACAGAAATGTCTGGCTTATTCAGTTAATGTTCTCTTTTTTTTTTTTACAGCTCTGTGTTTATTTTGCTGGGTGATTGGATGCCAGGCTGCAGTAAGCTTCTTTCTGATGAGGAAAAAGGCTTTCCTACAGGATAAATAGGAGCTAATGGCAGAGAAATCCTCTAACAGGACTGAGCATGTGGCATTAGCACAGTAATAGCACAAGGATACACCTTTGATCCATGGTAGGGGTGGAGAAGCCGATTAAGTGACTGTGATAGACATGCAGCTGCAGAGCCACGTCCCTTTATTTTTGGGACAGACTGGCATGCTGATAGCATTGTTTCGTTCTCTTTTACACAGGTCATTATAATGTAAAAACGTGGAAATGAATCAATCCACCATCATTAACACAATGGAAAAATCGCATGATTTATTATTGAAATATTGAAATAGCATGGGCAACCGAGAAAAATGTATTGGTGCAATTTACAGCCAAGTGGCAAACAATAATGCAGACACTAGGGATGGGGGTGTTAGCATGCGGGGCTGATGAGATGTAGTCATTGTTTGTGTTCGTTTGTTCGTATGTATAAGTTTGTATCTGGAGTAGATATTTACTTTAATTGTTTTAATTACATGTCAATCCCTATGGCATTGTTGTATACAGTACCGAAAGCCAGTCATTAGCCAACATTACTGAGTCAGTACTTGACATATTTAGTAATATACTGTAGGTTGACAAGCAATGAACATTTATCAAATCTCTAATGATGGTCTAATAAATAAACTATTATGCGCTGTTAACTGAAATAGTTTTTCGTTGTGGTTAACCTTTGTTTTTGCTAAAGCTAGCTAGCTATGTGATTGTAATGCACGGGGTAATCACATCATGAAGCTCTGAGGCCTCTAGTCTGTAAGTGTCTGTAAAGCATGTTGACAGTTCTGCAGATCTTTGAACTTTGACATGACAGTTATCCTCAGATCAGACAACTGAAGGAGGAAGACACTTGGCAGTTGTCTGTCAGCCCAATATTTTTAGGGGGCTGAGTCTTCTGCCAATGAGACAGTGAGATCTGTTGTGCATGTTACAGTCTTCAAAGATGCAATTTAAGTGGAAATCAGTGTGAAGAGAGGATTGCTGCCTAGCCATCCGACATTTCTATTTCAGTATCTCAGGTTTGAGGCTCCCCTTGAAATCTACATAGAACTCAGGTACAATATCAAATTATTCACAGAAATGCAGCTGGTGAAAAGGAGTGCCCACATCTGGGACAAGCTGCACATTATGTTGTGACGGCTGCTCTATAAAAGGTCTGAAGAGAATCACGCAATATGAATTGTGATGCTGCAGACTTCTAAATGGACTGTTTTAGCTATGTACCATTAACTTCTGTTTGTTTGATTATAAAAGCCAATTTTTCTCAGATTATAACCTTCTAAAAGTGTTGATGATTGTTGTGCTGAGGCTGTAGTAGGGGCAGTGGAAGAATCGTTAAAACTTGGTGTTTGCAGGTTTACAGCATAACATCAAACCAAATCTGCCCAGGCATTCAATCAATCATAGATTCTCACTGTGCTGCAGGAGATTGAGTTCTGAGTAGAGGACCCTGGAGTTATCAGATGGTGCAGCCAGGCTTGCAGGTAGATGACCCATTTTAAAGGACAAGTGAAGTGATTTTAACAAGATATTGGGGATGTGCATCAGGGGAAATTGTTGGTGTATTTGAGCATGCATAGAATCACAAACTATGAATAATACATCAATACAAGATACTACCTTCTATTAAAGTATCTTATCAAATATTCCAGAAGTTTGTTGGTACAGTATAAGCTGAAAGGAAACCATTCCACTCAGAGAAAATGCAGACATTTTCTGCAGAAACGTTTTGGGCTGTATTTAGTTAAAACCAGCTTTTTTACTACATGATTGACTGTGTGGTAACATTGGAATTTAACATGACTCATTTCTGAATGGATGCTTTGTTTTGAATCAATTATCACACTAATGTTGCCAGTTGTGACTAAGCTGATGCCTCTGAGAGGAGGGTACCTGTTAGTTAGTTAGTTAAGTGGACACCTGAATGAATTGTCCCCTTGAATCAGATAAGGACGTTGGAAAGATGTGGAACAAACCAAACAGATGCACCTCCATATTCTACTTAGGGGATGGTGTTCTTCTCAGCAAGGCTAAGCCCTAATCAGTGCCCTCACCATATGGCTGAGGAGCCCAAAGCTCCATCATTTTTTGTCTGAGCACAGATACGGACACAGCACAGCACTTTTTGGCTTAAATGAAAATGTAGCTTGGTCATACTGCCCTGGTTTGTAATGGTCTCTCAGAAATATCTTCTCTTGACACTCGGATAACAATAGCTTCCAGTCTCAAGTCAGTCTGATCTCCAGCTTTAGTGTTCGACATTTAAATGGTATTTTCTGAGACATTGTTCAGTGACAAGGCAAGGCTGGCATGGAGCTCCTAGACGTTTAGCTCTGGGCTGGATTCAACACTTCAAACCAACTTTTCAGACACATTGAATGTTTAATGATGGATACCATACCCTGTGGAAAGTGGTATAGGACTCATATTGTAGAGATAATCAAGAAACAGCTCAATTCCACTGTGGATGATCAAGAAACAGCTCTATTCCACCATGGCTGATCAAGGAACAGCTCTATTCCACCCTGGATGTTTAAGAAACAACTTTATTCCACCGTGGCTGATCAAGAAACAGCTCTATTCCACCCTGGATGTTTAAGAAACAGCTCTATTCCACCGTGGATGATCAAGAAACGGCTCTATTCCACCCTGGATGTTTAAGAAACAGCTCTATTCCACCGCGGATGATCAAGAAACAGCTCTATTCTACTGTGGATGATCAAGAAACAGCTCTATTTCAACCTGGATGTTTAAGAAACAGCTCTATTCCACCGTGGATGATCAATAAACAGCTCTATTCCACCGTGGATGCTCAATAAACAGCTCTATTCCACTGCGGATGATCAAGAAACAGCTCTATTCCACTGTGGATGATCAAGAAACAGCTCTATTCCACCCTGGATGATCAAGAAACAGCTCTATTCCACCGTGAATGCCAGTTGACATATTTCCTTCTGATGTGACCTTTTTCTGTATCCCACAGAAAAGTACATTTTGCATTCAGTTCTCTGATGGTGAATGGCTTTCTAAATATATGTACAGTAGAACCCAATTTGTATAAATACTGTTTATCATGTTACTCATTCAATTTAGTGGATAACAAATTAGGCTGTGCCATTCAGAGATGCTTGCATTACAAAGAAATACATTTTCAAATTATCTGAGCAAAAATATTTCACAGTCAAATTTCAGAGGAATTCACAAGGTTCACAAGGTTATTCATAAATATTTTATTTTATTTTATTTATTTCCCAGGTAAGTTGACTGAGAACACATTCTCATTTACAGCAACGGCCTGGGGAATAGTTACACGGGAGAGGAGGGGGGATGAATGAGCCAATTGGAAGCTGGGGATGATTAGGTGGCCATGATGGTATGAGGGCCAGATTGGGATTTTAGCCAGGACACCAGGGTTAACACCCCTACTCTTACGATAAGTGCCATGGGATCTTTTAGTGAACACAGAGAGTCAGGACACCCGTTTAACATCCCATCCGAAAGACAGCACCCTACACAGGGCAATGTCCCCAATCACTGCTCTGGGGCATTGGTATATATTTTTTTTGACCAAAGGAAAGATTGCCTCCTACTGGCCCTCCAACACCACTTCCAGAAGCATCAGGTCTCCCATCGGTCTCCCAAATATAGATGGCTCTGTAACTCTTGATTACAAGGATACTAACCATGAAATTATTTGAGCTATCACTTTGAGCCACTTGCTTTAGCTTGGCTGATTAATCAAAAACACTCAAAATAAATAGTAGCCTAACAGTAATAGAATTGTCATATCTGGCATCAAGAGGTAGCTAAGAATTAAACATAATTCTGGTGTTTTTCTACAAGTAAAAGTTTGGCTTCACACTTAATGGTCTAATTATCACGTGTTAAAGGGTTACATTTACATTTACATTTACGTCATTTAGCAGACGCTCTATTGAACTGTATGGAGACAACTCATAAAGTAAACATTAAGTAGATTCAGGAATCCATTTGTACATAAAGCATTGCATTAGTATGCAAAGTATGCACAGATTTCCTATTTCCAGCCATAATTATAATTTTGCTGGGCTTTGCTGAAATGTATTGTTGTCATCCCATTCACGATTAAAGCTGCAATATGTAACTTTTTGGGCGGCCTGACCAAATTCACATAGAAATGTCAGTTTTAGATCTGCCATTCTCATTGAAAGCTAGTCTAAGAAGCGGTAGATCTGTTCTATGTGCTCTATTTCTATGCTTCCCGTTCTATGCCCCCCCACCCCCGTTTGTTCTCCAGTGATTACATGCAGTAACCTTAATCTACCTCTTAAAATGCAAAACCATTATCACGGTTTTCACATTTTCTCCATACCTCCTCATAATTATCACCAATGTATGCTTAGGTTCCCTGAATAGGTCCGACGCGTACAGTTCCTGCAGGGGGGACATTGTATGTCAGTTCATCCAACACAGTCCACTCATCCTGAAGTGCAGTCACATCACATCATCATGCAAATTACTCATTTATTTTGAGATCACATCACATGTAACTGGGAGTACGTCTTCATTTTAAACTCTTCATCCTTCGAATTAAATTAGATTAACCTGGAGTTTTTGACAATTGCATTCACTTGACTGGCTATTGAGCTTCACGGTGAATCCTAATGTTCATATGGGAGTTTATCAAATAATCAGGTGATGACCACATTGAGCTGTAAATGTGTCTGTATGACAGCTGATAAACTACCTAAGCAGGCAATTCAGTGACAAGAGGGAATAGAGCCAGATATTATTATTGTTGTAGGGGCAGCGTGACCTGACTGAATCTACTCGCAGCGATTAAGGTGATTTGAAATTTGACTAAAAGCTCCAAACAGGGCTCTGAGTCTCCTTTTCCTGTTGCTTTGGTCCCTTGCATGTATTTTCATAATTTGTGACATGCACGCAAAGTTGTGTCTACCTCCCACCTTTGCACAGAGGCATATGAGTAGAAAATCTGAGTAATCATGAATGACTAAATGTAGATGTTCAGCTTCATCATGTTTAATGTGTGTTGTCTGGATGAAAAACATTGATTGGGTGGTGGTTTCATTTGGTTTGATCTATCTATCACACAGGTTTCTACAGTATATTTATTATTTGAAATCATCTACCACTTTCATCCCATACTTCTTTTAGTACAGTGTTGACTGTGTCCTAAATTCCTATCTGCAGCTAGCTAGGGCTGTACTGCATGACTGCTTAGACTTAGGAGGGGGGGACAAATTAACTGTAGCATATAAAGGTAACCATGAGATTACTCAAGGTCATGCAAGGTTGCTCGTCTTTCCACAAGCTCACGCTGAGAAGTTCTTCCATCCAGTTAACAGTATTTAAATGTCTGGAGCTTATTATGGCAACACATTTAACCAGCGGTCAAGTTTATGTATCTCATAGTGGATTGCCATCAGCTCAAATTAGATATGAAATATATTATTGATACAATGTCTCAGTGAAATTCCAGAGCAATTAACTTTTAAAAAATCTCAAAACTCTCAAAATTAAAAAAGAAAAAAGAAGCAAACAAGCAGGCTAGGGCAAATGACCAGACTCAGTCTTCTGAGTCTATTTGATTTGTGTTGTCCTATCAGATCCTTGTGATGAATATCAGATGGGAATATGTTGAAATGCAAAATCTTTGGAGCTCTCTTTCTTATTGGTCTATTAACGACTTTACCGCCTGGTGATGTCACCAGGCAGGCCAAAACTCCATCCCACCAAAGTCTGAAATTTCAGGCGGACTTTTCAAATAGCTCTTACACTAAAAGGGTATTTTCATAATTTTCACAATTTCACAGTATTAACCTCATAGTGTGGAAATATAAAACCCAGGAAAATCACATTTTTGATTGCACTGGGCCTTTAAGGTGTGTCTCTGTACAGAAAAGTTTTGCTGTGAGTGTGTGGAGTTTGTAATATATACTGTAGATAATTTAGAATTTGAAAAGCTTGATGTTAAAGACTCACCATCATCAGCCAGAGATGGGGGCTGTCCTTGAATAACAAGCTCTGTTTTGAGCTTACTCGTTAAGAAGCTTAGAAAGGCTATAGCATAAGCTGGCTAATGGAGGTAAATCTTGCAATCAAACTATTGACCACATGTTTTTTGTGGTTGTGAGGGTCTATCTATATACTTGGTATTTTTATTGGTGTCTGTATTATGACCATACATAAATCCATACATAAATCCATTCTGAGTCATGTATCCATGCAAGTGACAGGGAAAGGTTAGATACTATCAGAAGGTTAGTGAGTTAGTGACCCCCGCAGACAGATGGGCTAGATTGAGCTGGAAAAGTCATCAGGGCGAGATTTGTTAAGTGACCCCATATGACTGCAACCCCCATTGCCTTTTAAAGACGTCTAGATTTTCCAAGCCATTACATTTGAGAGATGGACACCATTCGGAGGGTAAAATATCCTGTTGAAGCCGTGTTTCTGTGTTTCCCTCCAGCATTGACTGACACGGAAGGTGCCCTTGTTTTCGTCAGGATATCAACATTGGCCTATGTTTCAGCTGTCTGCTCATGAGGGGGATCATTGGCACATCCCATCCTCGGTGTAGTTGACTGTGTCCAAATTGTAGCTCAGAGTCTCAATGACTTACTGTGGAAGATTTGGGAATATTTGTTGTTATAGACTTTTTTTGTCTGTGTAATAGGTTGTGCACTGTTCCATCGCATATGCAATGACAGTTTAGCTATTGTGTTGTATAGTTATTGAATTGTAAATGTAGCAGGGTTGGTTATGTTTCCACTTGACACTGCAGAAATATGTATTCGATGTTTACATATTCCTATTGGTTGGTTGAATTTACATATCAATAAGGTGTTATGCCATTGGTCATGCTTGCAGATAGTGGGAGATCGCGAATGTAAATTCTTCCCAGTCTGATATTGAAATTGATATGCAAGTGGTAGGTCACGTTCTGAAATACTGTATTATATTTTCAGATTTACAATCTATACGAATTCACTATGTATGTGTGTGTATATATGTGTACGGTAACTGTTATATATTGGGGGCATCCTGGGATATGCTTTTCTATGTTATTGCTGTAAGAGCTAGTTAGCTAGCATGCTCTAATTGTAATGGTCACATTAGCTCTCTGCTAATTCACAGTTACTTCCATGCTAACAATCACGAATCTACAGCCATCAACATACTGTTGTCCTGCACATCTAAGGTGCTTCCTTGTGTCTATCGTCAGGTACTTACATTTATTGTATTTTGTACTATTTCTGTCATTGTTATGATGTTTGATTACAAAATACCCAGTATGATAGACATGCAAGCAATGAATCATGAATCTACAGCCATCAACATACTGTTATCCTTCACATCTAATGTGATTCCTTGTGTCTATCATCAGTATAAACACCAATCAACTGGGATCGCTGGCTGGACAGGCCTTTCTTGAAAAACACAACGCAAGAGAGTTACGCAGTACGATCACATCTGTTACACTGGTGCCGAGACCAGTCTTCTTGTCTTCGCTGGACAGCTGTTACATACAGACTACATTGAAGGGGACAGCACTAATATGACCAAAATTGGAACTCATTCAACAGAGTTGCATATGTGCCTCTTTCAGAGTATTTAACTAATGAAGCTTGGATGGTTTTGCATATATTTGACAACCAGATAAGCGAAAGGAAAACGTATCTTTGAGTAATGTGATTCATACAAGATTGCACTCCCCCCAGAGAGTTCTTAAAATTCAAACAATAGTAAAAAATAAAATAAGAAAAAGCTCAATTTGTCCATCAGTATGGCACTGGCAATTCTACAGAGACAGTAAATGTTCAGAAGATCATTGCATAGATCTATTCTACGACATTTGGTGCAAGTCCAATTTATTTAATTTTTTTTAGGGGATGGATCAGCTTTAATATTACATATAGATTGTGGCTTCTATCAATGCAATTGTCTGCATAATTTCCAATGCCCCTTATATATTTTTTATAAATATACAGCACCAGTCAAAAGTTTGGACACACCTACTCATTCAAGTGTTTTTCTTTATTTGTACTATTTTTTACATTGTAGAATAATAGTGAAGACATCAAAACTATGAAATAACACATATGGAATCATGTAGTAACCAAAAAGTGTTAAACAAATCAAAATATATTTGAGATTTGAGATTCTTCAAATAGCCACCCTTTGCATTGATGACAGCTTTGCACACTCTTAGCATTCTCTTTTACAACAGTCTTGAAGGAGTTCCCACATTCTGTATGCTGAGCACTTGTTGGCTGCTTTTCCTTCACTCTGCCATCCGACTCATCCCAAACCATCTCAATTGGGTTGAGGTCGGGGGATTGTGGAGGCCAGGTCATCTGATGCAGCACTCCATCACTGTCCTTCTCGGTAAAATAGCCCTTACACAGCCTGGAGGTGTGTTTGGTCATTGTCCTGTTGAAAAACAAATGATAGTCCCACTAAGCCCAAACCAGATGGGATGGCGTGTTTCTGCAGAATGCTGTGGTAGCCATGCTGGTTAAGAGTGCCTTGAATTCTAAATAAATCACAGACAGTGTCACCAGCAAAGCACCCCCACACCATAACACCTCCTCCATGCTTTACGGTGGGAACTACACATGCGGATATCATCCGTTCACCCACACCGCATCTCACAAAGACACGGCGGTTGGAACCAAAAATCTCCAATTTGGACTCCAGACCAAAGGACACATTTCTACCGGTCTAATGTCCATTGCTCGTGATTCTTGGCCCAAGCAGGTGTCTTCTTCTTATTGGTGTCCTTTAGTAGTGGTTTCTTTGCAGCAATTTGACCATGAAGGCCTGATTGATGAAGGCTGGTAACTCTAATTAACTTATCCTCTGCAGCAGAGGTAACTCTGGGTCTTCCATTCCTGTGGCGGTCCTCATGAGAGCCAGTTTCATCATAGCGCTTGATGGTTTTTGCGACTGCACTTGAAGAAACTTTCAAAGTTCTTGACATTTTCCGTATTGACTGACCTTCATGTCTTAAAGTAATGATGGACTGTCGTTTCTCTTTGCTTATTTGAGCTGTTCTTGCCATAATATGGACTTGGTCTATTACCAAATAGGGCTATCTTCTGTATACCCCCCCTACCTTGTCAAAACACAGCTGATTGGCTCAAACGCATGAAATTCTACAAATTAACTTTTAAGAAGGCACACCTGTTAATTGAAATCCATTCCACCTCATGAAGCTGGTTGAGAGAATGCCAAGAGTGTGCAAAGCTGTCATCAAGGCAAATGGTGGCTATTTTAAAATGGTCAAATATAAAATATATTTGGGTTTTTTTAACACTTTTTTGGTTACTATGTGTTTTTTCAGATTGTTGATGTCTTCGCTATTATTCTACAATGTAGAAAATAGTAACTATAAATAAAAACCCTTGAATGAGTAGGTATGTCCAAACCTTTGACTAGTACTATATATATATATATATATATATATATATATATATATATATATATTTTTTATATATATATTTTCCTTTATTATTTTGGCAGCGATTACAGCCTCGAGTCTTCTTGGGTATGAAGCTACACGCTTGGCACACCTTTATTTGGGGAGTTTCTCCCATTCTTTTCTGCAGATCCTCTCAAGCTCTGTCAGGTCGGATGGGGAGCATCGCTGCACAGCTATTTTCAGGTCTCTCCAGAGATGTTCGATCGGGTTCAAGTCCGGGCTCTGGCTGGGCCACTCAAGGACATTCAGAGACTTGTCCTGAAACCACTACTGCATTGTCTTGGCTGTGTGCTTAGGGTCATTGTCCTGTTGGAAGGTGAACCTTTGCCCCAGTCTGAGGTCCTGAGTGCTCTGGAGCAGATTTTCATCAAGGATCTCTCTGTACTTTGCTCCATTCATATTTCCCTTGATTCTGACTAGTCTCCCAGTCCCTGCCACTGAAAAACATCCTTACAGCATGATGTTTCCACCACCATGCTTCACCTTAGGGATGGTGCCAGGTTTCCGCCAGATGTGACGCTTGGCATTCAGGCCAAAGAGTTCAATCTTGGTTTCATCAGACCAGAGAATCTTGTTTATCATGGTCTGAGAGTCCTTTAGGTGCCTTTTGGCAAACTCCAAGTGGGCTGTCATGTGCCTTTTACTGAGGAGTGGCTTCCGTCTGGCCACTCTACCATAAAGGCCTGATTGGTGGATAGCTGCAGAGATGGTTGTCCTTCTGGAAGGTTATCCCATCTCCACAGAGGAACTCTGGAGCTCTGTCAGAGTGACCATCAGGTTCTTGGTCAGCTCCCTGACCAAGGCCCTTCTCCCCCGATTGCTCAGTTTGGCCGGGTGGCCAGCTCTAGGAAGAGTCTTTGTGGTTCCAAACTTCTTCCATTTAATATTGATGGAGGCCACTGTGTTCTTGGGGACCTTCAATGCTGCAGATATGTTTTGGTACCCTTCCCCAGAGCTGTGCCTCGACATAATCCTGTCTCGGACCTCTACGGACAATTCCTTCGACCTCATGGCTTGGTTTTAGCTCTGACATGCACTGTCACCTTATATAGACAGGTGTGTGCCTTTCCAAATCATGTCCAATCAAATGAATTTACCACAGGTGGACTCCAATCAAGTTGTAGAAACATCTCAAGGATGATCAATGGAAACAGGATGCACCTGAGCTCAATTTCAAATCTCATAGCAAAGTGTCTGAATACTTATGTAAATAAGCTATTTCTGTTAAAAAAACTTTTGTCACAGTATTTATGTTTTTTATTTTTAATAATTTTGCAAAAATGTCTAAAAACCTATTTTCGCTTTGTCATTATGGGGTATTGTGTGTAGATTGATGAGGGAAAAAATATTATTTAATCCATTTTAGAATAAGGCTGTAACGTTAACAAAATGTGGAAAAAGTCAAGGGTTCTGAATACTTTCCGAATGCACTGTATATACATTTTACGGACGCAGTATATTTTACATTAGTTATCTTTTGTTTGTTTTTAGTCCCATCCTTTAGCTACCCTCAACCCCTACCATCTATCTCTGAAGACCATTCCGTTTTGATTTATTTTTGCCATATATTTTTCAACTGTGCTATGAGGTTTCACAAAAGTTCTGAACCTTTCTATTCTCATAGTTTCTACAGATTGTAAATTAAAGAAACATTTTTGCTAAGAGTATTATTATATAATTGATCAATTGACTGTGACTTTTCAGATCACCAAGCAGTGCTATTTGCAGAGTTAACTCCAGGTAAATGTTGCAATTCTACAACCATTCCTGAACTTACGACCAAAACAAGCTACATATAGACAGTACCAAAACAAATTATTTAATGATTCTGTCTCTTCGCAGCAAAATCTGTATAATTTCAATTGAAAAACTCTACGTTTTGATTCCGGCGTCGTTATGTGTATCAGTTCATAAACCATATGCCATGGAATCGGTACATTGAAAATCTCTTCCCAACTATTTTGCAATCTGTATGGCACAGCTGTCAATGTTCTGGTCCTTAAATGAAATTAGTATACTTTTTATTTATCACAATTTTCTTTAACCAATTGCAAGTCCAATTACTAAATGTTTAATCAGTGATATGTGACTTGTGTTTGTTTTAATTCTTAAAGTTTGTTAAGTGTTTGAGATGAGGAAAAAGCTTCCAGGCTCCAGCTAATGAGTCTGTAGCTAGCTAATTTATTCTGGGCACACAACATGCAGTATTTACATGTTAACTATTACCATTCCCCTCAGACTGTATCTTTTCTGAGATCACACTTAGGAATAAGTGAACGTCTTGCTTTCAGCATGGTGTCTTATCAGCCGACTCCACAGCCCACCAATGAAGCTGCATCCAGGGTGGGAATGACGCAAATGGTGTTGCTGTCAGAAGACTTGTTTCTGTGTGCATCTAAATTTGGAACAGGGCCAAGTTGTCTCCATTTATGAACATGCATTAAAGATACAGGCTCATAGTAAAGGAAAATGTTTTAACTGCATTGTTGCAACCCAGGCAACTAATTTGCCTCTCCTGCCATTCGTATACAGTAGACTGACAATAATGTGAGGAATCCCTTTTGTACACTCTGACAATGTCAGAATGTACTGAATGTACTGTAGTTTATGCCATTGTTTTAAACCCCCTAAAGATTGGGGAAAATGTAAACGGTTTAGAGAGGAAGGTTATTTGCTCCTGATCTTCATAACTGACTGAGTATGGTCTTTCCTTCATGATGGAAGTGGTTTCGGGAAGGCTGGCTGCAAACAGTTGTGATGCTGTGCAGCATCTATGGTATAAGCTATGAATACATGATCATGTTCCACTGATTTCCTGCATCCTGTTGCAGAGCCTCTAGGGAGGATAAATGTAACATCACAAAACTTGTTTTTCACGGGAAAGTTGAACGGCACCTAGCCTAAATCTTAGATGGAGGATCAAAATGAGTGACCCACCCCAGCCATTGGCATATAGTGGTACTGCATTCATTATTAACTGCATGGTTCTGAAGGACAAAGTCTGGAGGAATTAGCATGCAAAGGGTGCTAAGATCACTCACACGCTGTGGCTTTACTACTGCTGCATAAAGAACAGGATTTGACATTCTCTGTCCATTACTCATGGCGGGTATGGGCTTGGAGTGTTAATAGGGTTGGGTTGGTTAATCAGAGGATTTAATAATATCACATATTCTGGACCCATAAAGATATAGGCCATCATTGTCTGTCTGGCTGAGTAAGACATACAGTAAGACATTCACTGAGAGTACAAAAGGGGAGGAGACAGGTTAAAGAAGGATTTTTAAGCCTTGGGACAATTGAGACATGGATTGTGTATGTCTGCCATTCAGAGAGTGAATGGGTAAGACAGAATATTTAAGTGCCTTTGGACAGGGTATGGTAGTAGGTGCCAGCTCCACCAGTTTGTGTCAAGAACTGCAATGGGGTTTTTTCACGCTCAACAGTTTCCTATGTTTATCAAAAATGGTCCACCACCCAAAGGACATCCAGCCAACTTGACACATCTGTGGGAAGCATTGGAGTCAACATGGGCCAGCATCCCTGTGGAACGCTTTCGACACCTTGTAGAGTCTATGTCCCGACGAATTGAGGCTGTTCTGAGGGCAAAAAGGGGGTGCAACTCAATATTAGGAAGGTGTTCCTAATGTTTGGTATACTTAGTGCATATGATTATGCATTGTGAGTTGGGGAAATAGACTTTACTAGAAGGATCCACTATGATGACTGATTGTAGATGGGCCAATCTATTTCAAAATCAACTATAGGCTAAAATAGGACTTATTGCGTGTGTGGACCAGTGAGCTGAAGTGATGTACGCTATTTCAAAATGACAAGCCATCCATACAGATAGGCTTGCTGTAGTCCTCTTAAGTGTGATTATGTGAATATTTTAAATTATGAGAGGGCAAGAGGTTCGCAGGTAATCTTTTCAATGGAGTTCTCTATCAAAATACGGGAAGTTATTAAATTACAGTGTGGCTGACATGGGTCTAACTAAAGGTCTTCTTTCATGTAGAGAACTCATGTTAAAAGCCAAGGCCCCGTCAGTACACACACTCAGCGGATGACATTCAACTAATGACTCGTCAGTCCGTAACATATTAATCACCCGGGTGTTGCTGAGAACATATTGAACACACACACCAGGGGATTTATCAGTCAGCCACCTACACTTCAGTGTGTATAGGTGGGCGAACGGAACGACATCACCATTTCCAAACAGGAGTGGACACACAGCTACACACAGCTAGGAGGAAAGTATCAGGCACCAGCCATGGTGCTGCAGTATTTACATTTACATTTTAGTCATTTAGCAGACGCTCTTGTCCAGAGCGACTTACAGATAGTGAATGCATACATTATTTTTTTTCCTACCCCCTGTGGGAATCGAACCCACAACCCTGGCGTTGCAAACGCCATGCTCTATCAACTGAGCTACACCCCTGCCAGCCATTCCCTCCCCTACCCTGGACGACGCTGGGCCAATTGCGGGCCGCCCCATGGGTCTCCCGGTCGCGGCCGGCTACGACAGAGCCTGGATTAGTGATCTAGTGGCACAGCTAGCACTGCGATGCAGTGCCTTAGACCACTGCGCCACTCGGGAGACTGCAGTGTGACATCACCATAGCCCCTCTCTGTGGAAATGGAGAGTCAATAGAACAGCAGGCAGCAGGGAGGGATCTGGGGACACAAGGAAATAGAAATAGTGCTCTGAAGTCCTCCCTCCAATAGAACTTGACCTAACCCTGAACCTGGTGTGGCACTTAGAGCCGCTCTAGACCCACCCGGATGGAGAAGCACAACATCACATGGTGAAAGTGTCCTTTACCCCGTTGAAGATGGTGTTGTCTCTGTCGCCTAGATAACGCCAGCCCTCCCTCCACTGTGCATTTCCAAACGAGGGTGAAAAAAATATATGCTAAAGTGGAACCTTTTAGGGCTGTAGTGCACTCAGTGGTCTTTTGTGGTGCAAGATTTTCTGGGAGGTGGGACCTTGCTATAACTGCTTTTACAGGACAACCGCTGACCTGTGGCCATTGCAGCCATGGCAACTATACAGAAATAATCATCTTGGCATTCACTCTGTAGCAGGGTTGCAAAATTCCAGAAACTTTCAATACATTTCCTGGTTTTCCTGAAATCCCAGTTGGGGCATCCCGGAATCAGGAGGGAATAAACAGGAAATCCCGAATCCTCTAACCAGGATTTCTGGAATACCAGATAATTTATTGAAGGTTTTTTGCAACCCTACTCTGTAGCCTGCAGTGTACAGTATGTGTAATGGAGATCTCGACAGGGAGGGACATGAAATAAAAGGCATCATGCCATGCAGTAAATAAATTGGATGTTTATTATTAGGCTGAACCTAACCTTCTGGATACTGTAGAGCAAACATAACCAGAGGAAACTGCCATCTGTCACCAGAGCTGTGTGTTAAGTACCTCAGAGAAATAAGCCCCACCCAGAAGAATCTGGATCTACACAGAGCTCAGCTCAGAGAACTCCCCAGTGTCGACCCATTTAGACTCACCATCAACCCCTGATTGCAAAGTCTTTGAACTTGGGGCTTCAAAATTGATTTTCTTTAAGTTGCTTTAATGGGCCCGGTACTATTTCCCCCCCCTTTTCTATTTTCTCTCATTAATTTTGAATGCGAGATGGGTTCGTTTGAATCCAGATGAAATGACTCACTGCTTCCCTCTGCTAGGCTGTTGCGACACATTCTGCCCATTTCCTCATACCTTCACAGTCTGCTTCCCCCCACCGTGGAAGGACAGAGTTGTCTGCTGCTGCATGTCATTTGGACTGAAGTTGTCACCGGGGCTGGTTCTCTACTTCATGGAATGGACTAGTTGCTACTCCAAAGGCCTGCTGGGTGTTGGAGGGTTGCTCTCTACCTGGTGGCACATACTGTCGTTATGCCCTCCAGTGCAAGACACTTAACCTGGCCAGTTAATCAGGCATGGTAGTGATGTCTGTAGGGAGCTCATATGCCATACATGAGAGAGGCCAGGGATAAACAGCTTTCATCTCAGCACCACAGTCAAATCTACATTCATGTCAAGGGCCAACTGTAGGCCAGGCATTCTCTCAACTGATGGGATGTGGGTTGACTATGAAGAAGGATGGGTCTTCTGGCAGCACATTTTATTATTTCATGATGTGGAATGTTCCATTCATAAACATGGCACGCCAAGCATTTGTACATGTATTTTTATTTTTTTTCCAAAACAATATATCCACCACATTTTCACATTTGTGTTTTTACATCAGAAATGATTACTTATTGGTACCTTCATGTGTGTGTAAAATATTACTGTTCTCAGATTTTTTTATTCATAATATTGATGTCACGAATGTATCATTTGTACAGTTCTTTATTACAAATGTAGTTGTTTGTTACATTTGACTGTGTACAGCCTAGCAGTACTACTTATTTCTCTGAGAGTGAGGCAGATATGTTGCAGTTAGCAAATAAACATGATTATTTGTCTCTTTGAAATGAAAGCATCAAGTGATGGTCTGTCATTGAACAGCCCCATGCCATGATTAAAAAGTGAAAAAACACCCCAATTTCTTTGATAATTTCTTTAAACAATAAAAGCTAATTTACCAACATTTCTCAAAATGGATATACAGTGAGGGAAAAAAGTATTTGATCCCCTGCTGATTTTGTACGTTTGCCCACTGACAAAGAAATTATCAGTCTATAATTTTAATGGTAGGTTTATTTGAACAGTGAGAAAATCCAGAAAAACGCATGTCAAAAACATTATATACATTGATTTGCATTTTAATGAGGGAAATAAGTATTTGACCCCCTCTCAATCAGAAAGATTTCTGCCTCCCAGGTGTCTTTTATACAGGTAACGAGCTGAGATTAGGAGCACACTCTTAAAGGGAGTGCTCCTAATCTCAGTTTGTTACCTGTATAAAATACACCTGTCCACAGAAGCAATCAATCAATCAGATTCCAAACTCTCCACCATGGCCAAGACTAAAGAGCTCTCCAAGGATGTCAGGGACAAGATTGTAGACCTACACAAGGCTGGAATGGGCTACAAGACCATCGCCAAGCAGCTTGGTGAGAAGGTGACAACAGTTGGTGCGATTATTCACAAATGGAAGAAACACAAAATAACTATCAATCTTCCTCGGCATGGGGCTCCATGCAAGATCTCACCTCGTGGAGTTGCAATGATCATGAGAACGGTGAGGAATCAGCCCAGAACTACACGGGAGGATCTTGTCAATGATCTCAAGGCAGCTGGGACCATAGTCACCAAGAAAACAATTGGTAACACACTACGCCTTGAAGGACTGAAATCCTGAAGCGCCCGCAAGGTCCCCCTGCTCAAGAAAGCACATATACAGGGCCGTCTGAAGTTTGCCAATGAACATCTGAATGATTCAGAGGAGAACTGGGTGAAAGTGTTGTGGTCAGATGAGACCAAAATGGAGCTCTTTGGCATCAACTCAACTCGCCGTGTTTGGAGGAGGAGGAATGCTGCCTATGACCCCAAGAACAACATCCTCACCATCAAACATGGAGGTGGAAACATTATGCTTTGGGGGTGTTTTTCTGCTAAGGGGACAGGACAACTTCACCGCATCAAAGGGACGATGGACGGGGCCATGTACCGTCAAATCTTGGGTGAGAACCTCCTTCCCCCAGCCAGGGCATTGAAAATGGGTCGTGGATGGGTATTCCAGCATGACAATGACCCAAAACACACGGCCAAGGCAACAAAGAAGTGGCACAAGAAGAAGCACATTAAGGTCCTGGAGTGGCCTAGCCAGTCTCCAGACCTTAATCCCATATAAAATCTGTGGAGGGAGCTGAAGGTTCGAGTTGCCAAACGTCAGGCTCGAAACCTTAATGACTTGGAGAAGATCTGCAAAGAGGAGTGGGACAAAATCCCTCCTGAGATGTGTGCAAACCTGGTGGCCAACTACAAGAAACGTCTGACCTCTGTGATTGCCAACAAAGGTTTTGCCACCAAGCACTAAGTCATGTTTTGCAGAGGGGTCAAATACTTATTTCCCTCATTAAAATGCAAATCAATTTATAACATTTTTGACATGCGTTTTTCTGGATTTCTTTGTTGTTATTCTGTCTCTCACTGTTCAAATAAACCTACCATTAAAATTCTAGACTGATCATGTCTTTGTCAGTGGGCAAACGTACAAAATCAGCAGGGGATCAAATACTTTTTTCCCTCACTGTATGCAGTGTTTCTTTGATTTAGTATGCAACAGAATGCTCAATTATTTACCACTGCAGCAGAGAAAGGTGCTTAAGTATAGCTTGTAGTGACTCAGATTAGAGCCAAGTTGCTGTGCATCCAACATGACCATTTCATATTATGCCTCTTGACCTTAGTGAGTCTAGGCTATTCTGTCTCATTTTCTGTTTCCTTTTATTGACTGAACCGGTCATACAAAACCCATTTACAGTATCTGCTCTCACAGGGCTGTCATTACAATAGCTGAAGTTACAGGGTTTACAACTATGAATCTCATAGAGTTTCTATAATCGAAGGCCTAATAGAAGAGGTGAGGATGACATAAGAGAAAGCCTAGGTGCTGTCAGGCTTTATGATAGGACATCAAAAGGTAAAATAGGGAGTGCTTATATTTGTCTTGTTTCACTGCATGCACAAGTGGGTAACCTGTACAAGTGTGAGGTGTGAAATGGAAATTTGTTTTTTGCATATCCCAACTCCCCCTGAGACACCCTCGGAGAGTGGGGTCACAGCCAGGGATCAGCCATTATCGACGGCGACCCTGTAGCCATTAGGCGTTTACTCAAGGGCAGATTGACAGATTTTTCACCTTGTCGGCTCTTTGAACTAGCAACTTTTCGGTTACTGGCCCAACACTCTAACCACTAGGCTACCTGCCATCTGCACATTGTACAATAGATGATGCAATCTTGTTTTTCACTGGGTGTTTTCTTTTACTTTCTTCCCTCTTTATGTAATGAGAAGTCGTCTGGGTCTTTTGGCCATGTTTATTGTAATTTCTCCTTCATTCAGTTGTCAAGCAATTTTCCAAGTCATTGCCTTGATTTTCTCTTCAGATAATGTCATCATGTGTGATTGTTATAGTGCAGGCCAATTCAGTGGGTATAGATTGCAGGGGGTCGCCACTTGATTTTCTGTGCGTCAGGTTGGTGAAGACTGAAGATTTGTTCAACTTGTTTGTGGAAATTCCTCTCTAGTGCCAATGTTATCGCACAAAGATTTTTCAATTTAGTTTTTTTGCAATCACATCAAATCAAATCAAATTTGATTTGTCACATGCGCTGAATACAACAGGTGAAATGCTTACTTACAAACCCTTAACCAACAATGCAGTTTTAAGAAAATAGAGTATATTTACTAAATACACTGAAGTAAAAAAGGCTTTATACAGGGGGTACCGGTACCGAATCAATGAGCAGGGGTACAGGTTAGTCGAGGTAATTTGTACATGTAGGTAGGGGTAAAGTTACTATGCATAGATAATAAACAGTGAGTAGCAGCAGTGTAAAAACTAAGGGGGGGAGATGTCAATGCAAATAGTCCGGGTGGCCGTTTGATTAATTGTTCAGCAGTCTTATGGCTTGGGGGTAGAAGCTGTTAAGGAGCCTTTTGGACCTAGACTTGGCGCTCCGGTACCGCTTGCCGTGCGGTAGCAGAGAGAACAGTCTATGACTTGGGTGACTCTATGACAATTTTTTGGGCCTTCCTCTGACACCGCCTAGTATATAGGTCCTGGATGGCAGGAAGTTTGGCCCCAGTGATGTACTGGGCTGTACTCACTACCCTCTGTAGCGCCTTGCGGTCGGATGCCGAGCAGTTGCCATACCAGGCGGTGATGCAACCAGTCAGGATGCTCTCCATGGTGCAGCTGTAGAACTCTTTGAGGATCTGGGGGCCCATGCAAAATCTTTTCAGTCTCCTGAGGGGCAAAAGGCATTGTCGTGACCTCTTCACGACTTTCTTGGTGTGTTTGAACCATGATAGTTTGTTGGTGATGTGGACACCAAGGAACTTGAAACTCTCGACCTGCTCCACTACAGCCCTGTTGATTTGAATGGGGGCGTGTTCAGCCCTCCTTTTCCTGTAGTCCACGATCATCTCCTTTGACTTGCTCACGTTGAGGGAGAAGTTGCCAGTTCTCTGACCTCCTCCCTATAGGCTGTCTCATCGTTGTCGGTGATCAAGCCTACCACTGATGTGTCGTCACCAAACTTAATGATGGTGTTGGAGTCGTGCTTTGCCACGCAGTCGTGGGTGAACAGGGATTACAGGAGGGGACTAAGAACGCACCCCTGAGGGGCCCCGGTGTTGAGGATCAGCGTGGCAGATGTGTTGTTGCCTACCCTTACCACCTGGGGGGCGGCTCGTCAGGAAGTCCAGGATCCAGTTGCAGGGGGAGGTGTTTAGTCTCAGGGTCCTTAGCTTAGTGATGAGGTTTGTGGGCACTATGGCATGTTGAACACTGAGTTGTAGTCAATGAACAGCATTCTCACATAGGTGTTCCTTTGTCCAGGTGGGAAACGGCAGTGTGGAGTGCGATTGAGACATCTGTGGATCTGTTGGGGCGGAATGCGAATTGGAGTGGGTCTAGGGTTTCCAGGATGATGGTGTTGATGTGAGCCATGACCAGCCTTTCAAAGCACTTCATGCTACCGACGTGAGTGCTACGGGGCGGTAGTCATTTAGGCAGGTTACCTTCACTTTCTTGGGCACAGGGACTATGGTGGTCTGCTTGAAACATGTAGGTATTACAGACTCGGTCAGGGAGAGGTTGAAAATGTCAGTGAAGACACTTGCCAGTTGGTCCACGCATGCTCTGAGTACACGTCCTGGTAATCTGTCTGGCCCCGCGGCCTTGTGAATGTTGACCTGTATAAAGGTCTTGCTCACATCGGCTACGGAGAGCGGGATCACACAGTCGTCCGGAACAGCTGGTGCTCTCATGCATGTTTCAGTGTTGCTTGCCTCGAAGCGAGCATAAAAGGCATTTAGCCCGTCTGGTAGGCTCGCGTCACTGGGCAGCACGCGGCTGGGTTTCCCTTTGTAGTCCATAATAGTTTGCAAGCCCTGCCACATCCGACGAGCATCAGAGCCGGTGTAGTAGGATTCAATCTTAATCAAACCCTCCATTGACTCAGATATGGCATCTTCCTCTAATATGTGTGTGATTCCTCTGAGAAGAATACCATTCTAACATTCTAAGATTCCTCCCAAGTAACATGGCCATGATGTTCTCCTGTGTTCATTGTTGACTAACCCTGATCGCTGCGTCCCTGATTCAAGGCTGTACTGCAACAACACAAGGTTGTAATTGGTTTTGCAGGAACCTCACACAACATACAGTCAAGTAACACAGAGTGACTATGTGAAGTAAGCTACTTATCCACTCGGATTCCTTTTAATCCCAGAGCTTTTCGGTACTCAGTGCTATGATTCTCACACTCAATGTTAAATTGACCAAATTACAAATAGTTACATGAGATTCTAGGTCTTGGGTAACCATGATGTAATGTCTTGCAATGACACAGTAATGGTAGTACTGTATGTGCACCAAGTTCCTACCTTCCTTCACTCGTCTGGGTAATTGCACCCTGGTTATTGAGAATGCAACGCATCCTCCAAAGATACGATGGCACCAAATAAGTTATACAGAACACTTATAGGCAATATCATAAAGGAAGATGCAGTGGCAGCACTAAACCAGACTTACAACAGGCTCTCTGTGGACTATGCACTGTTTGATGCCGCCCCCAAATAGACTATGGAAATTTGAATTGAAGAAATGATTGACTACTCATTATTTTTGACTACATGGTTTCCGTCTAGAATGTGTCTTTCTTTGTAGACAGAGATCCATCCTATAGTGAAGATTTGGGTGTCCAGTTTGACATCAATCATATCTCCAGGCACAGGAAAATACTGAGGTCAGGACATATAGTACAGTAGCCGTATACTATATTTCTATTGTAATCATGTGCTGTCCAGTCCTGCTATACACTGCCAAACTACACTGTTACTTGGTTTTGTTGTCGCTGTAAATTCACTGGGCCATGAAGCATCTTTGGCACCCGTCCTCGCCAGTATACCCCGTACCTCTGCCTCCTCTCTCCCCTTTGTCTCTGCAGGCAGCAGTGTGTTTTCCTTGTTCCTCTTCCACCACGCCATATCACATCCTCTCCTGTCCTCGTCCTGACTCTCATATCACCCAACTAACTCCCAAGGTTTTGACTGGGAAGTAAAAGAGCTCCACCTCCGCATATATATATATAATAATTTTTTTTTGGGGGGGGTGGTCAAGTGCAAAATGAAATACAGTAGAGTCAGGGAGGATGTGCCAGCCAGAGCTGGTTTCTATGGTAACTGTAAGCCTGAATTTAGTGCAGTTGTTGCCGGGGCCTGGCTCTCTGTTTTCCACCAGCAGCAGCAGTAGAGAGTGAGGACCATCCCCAAGGGGCTATGTAAAAAGGGGGCAACATATCCCATCACTGTGCATCAAACAAAATCTCACAGCTTGGAAAGGTATAATTTCGTGAATTCCCTGCCTTGTTGTTAACAGAGAATGGATTCAGACAACAGACACATGTAGGACAGCAAGATTGTACAGCAGACATGATCAAATATGTAACAGACATCTCGTCACAAGGCCGCAGACACAAACACTTAACGATGTGACCCCAGCACATAACAGTGCCATTACTGACACCTGCATAGTGCTGTGATCTGAATCTTCTAACAGCACGTTAGAATGCTTCAGCAGATCAGAAAAGCGACATAAATAGTATTCTATTTAGTTTCTGTTGCAATGCCATGGCATTCTGCATTTTACTCAATGCCCATCACTGTTGTTAAACAACGTGTACGCATGAATACTCTGCTACTCTGCACAGGATATTCCTCGAGATAACGTCTTCCGTTTGATTTATAATGAGTGAATTTGTAGGGGGAGTAATATAGTTTTGAGGAGCTCTGGGCTGAGGCCAGGGCTGTATGACTGTGAATAAAACCACCTCCAGACTGCAGTGCTGCCATTAATCAACAGGCCAGGCTGACACGGCTCTGCCTCTATCTGTGCTGCTCTCCCCTCAGACACTCTGTTCCTGAATATTTATGTTGATTGTGTGCAGCTCCTCTCCTCATCCCCCCTCATTTCTCTCTGTCATTAATTAAAAGCATGTAGAAAAACTGGAGTCTCAGCTCTCCTAAAACATGCACGCTAATTTCCCCATTGGGCTGTTTTCAGCTGGAATGCTTTGGCTCTGGCGACTATCACTCTCGTTCTGTGACAAGACTGAACATGCCACAAAAGACACTATCCAATTCTGTCACAATGAGACGCTGGATGACCCGATCACTGCTGCGGAGAAATGAATGTATTATTTAGTGATGGTTGAGGGACTAACCGTGTATGCTTTGGCATGGTCTTGGTCTAAATGCTGGATTCAACACACATTGTCATCATCAAGGGATTGTGGTAGCCACTCAGGGTGTGGGAAGTGCGATGCAGTGTGCTGAAATGAACTATATCGGATGGGTTCAGGTTTAGAAGGAGTGGGAGAGTTCAGGGTTAGAAGGAGTGGGAAGACTGTCGTTATATAGGACAAAATGTCTGAAGGAGATGTGTATGGAATTGATAGCTGCTGTGGATAGCTGGAATGGATAGCTGCCGTTTTACGGGCTCCTGACCAAAAACACGCTATTTTCTGTGTTTTTTTGAGCTGATCGTAACTTTTTTTGTACATAATGTTTCCACCACTGTTTCCTATGACCGAAAATAGCTTCTGGACATCAGAACTTATGTAAATGTGATATTTCTGTATTTTATTTTCTCTAAATTTGTCCAAAAAAATTAAAACATGTTTTCACTGTGTCATTATGGGGTATTGTGTGTAGATGGGTAAGAAACAAAATACATTTAATCCATTTTGAATTCAGACTGTAACACAACAAAATGGAATAAGTCAAGGGGTATGAATTCTTTCTGAAGGCACTGTACATGTTTCAAGCAGACCACCATAGTCCCTATGCCCAAGAATGCCAAGGTAACTTGTCTAAAGGACTATTGCCACGTAGCACTCACATCTGTAGCCATGAAATGTTTTGAAAGTCATGGCTCACATCAACACCATCATCCCAGACACTCTGGACTCACTCCAATTCGCATACTGCCCCAACAGATCCACAGATGACGCAATCTCTATTGCACTCCACACTGCCCTCTCCCACCTGGACAAGAGGAACACCTATGTGAGAATGCTGTTCATTGACTACAGCGCAGCGTTCAACACCATAGTGCCCTCCAAGCTCATCACTAAGCTAAGGACCATGGGACTGAAAACCTCCCTTTGCAATTGGATCCTGGACTTCCATACAGGCCGCCAACAGGTGGTAAGGGTAGGCAACAACACATCTGCCACGCTGACCCTCAACATGGGGGTCCCTCAGGGGTGCGTGCTTAGTCCCCCTCCTGCACTCTCTGTTCACCCATGACTGTGTGGCGCGCATGACACCAACATCATCAACGTTAACAAGACAAAAGAGCTGATCGTGGGCTACAGGAACCGGAGGGCTGAGCATGCCCACATTCACATCGACAGGGCTGTAGTGGAGCGGGTTGAGAGCTTTAAGTTCCTCGGTTACACATCACTAACACGATGACCAAACCGCCTCCTCGCGTGCGTCCGCCATCGTGCACATGTTGATTTTATCTCTCCCCACCAGACGCACTCATTACAAGCAGGTTAAAATAACATAACCAACTGTGAACCAACTAATTGATATTCATTTGGAGAGAGGTCGAAACACATATGAAACATTTCTAGACATTTAGATAGCTTGCTGTTGTTAGCTAATTTGTCCTGGGAGATAAACATTGGCTTATTGACATGAAATGCATATGGTACTTTTTTTTTGCTGGATCTTTGCAGAATTCTGACCCATTTTGAGTCACACAAAATTGTGTGTTCACTAATACGACAATTAATCAACAGATTTCTTTGATTAATCTCTCCTCGTTCACGCTTCTTCTTTGTCTTCTTCTGTGGATTTTATATGGCGGTTGACAACCAACTTTAAGGTGCATTACCACCACCAACTGGACTGGAGTGTGAACCTCGTTCATCTTTCAATCACCCATGTCGATACATGCTCGTAAAAACCAATGAGTAGATGGGAGAGGCAGGAATTACAGCGCGTCAAGTGTCAAAAATAGAACCATGTTCTATTTTAGAGCCTTGCTACTCAGACACCCGTTGACACGCAGGGGGCAGTTTGGATGAAATGATTGAATAACATGTATGTGTACATTTATTTTGCAACGCTGGCGCACACAAAGCGGGCGGTCTGGTCAGCATGTAAGGATCTATCATGGTCCACACACACCAACACAGTCGTGAAGGGGGCACAACAATGCCTCTTCCCCCTCAGGAGGTTGAAAAGATTTGGCATGGGCCTCAAAAATGGGATGTAGCAGGGATGTAGCTCAGTTGATAGAGCATGGCGTTTGCAACGCCAGGGTTGTGGGTTCGTTTCCCACGGGGGGCCAGTATAAAAAAAAAAAAAATGTATTCACTAACTGTAAGTCGCTCTGGATAAGAGCGTCTGCTAAATGACTAAAATGTAAAATGTAAATGTAAAAATGTATACAGCTGCACCATTGAGAGCGTCTTGACTAGCTGCATCACCGCTTGGTATGGCAACTGCTTGGCATCCGACCACAAGGCGCTAAAGAGGGTAGTGCATACGGCCCCCGAGCTCCCTGCCATCCAGGAAGGCCCTAAGAATAGTCAAAGACTCCAACCACCCAAGTCATACTTCTCTGTGCTACCGCACGGCAAGCGGTACCGATCCATTTTTGCTCATCACATACGCTGCTGCTACTGTTTATTATCTATCCTGTTGCCTAGTCACTTTATTCCTAGTTACAGTGTGTTACAGCCTTAATTTAAAATGGATTACATTTAGATTATGTGTCACTAGCCTACACACAATGCCCCATAATGTCAAAGTGGAATTATGTTTTTAGAAAGTTTTACAAATTAATTAGAAACGAAAAAATGTAATGTTTTGAGTCAATAAGTATTCAACCCCTTTGTTATGGCAAGCCTAAATAAGAAAACCGCTCAGGGATTTCACCATGAGGCCAATGGTGACTTTAAAACTGTTACTGAGTTTAATGGCTGTGATAGGAGAAAACTGAGGATGGATCAACAACATTGTAGTTACTCCACAATACTAACCTAAATGACAGTGGAAAAACGGAAGCCTGTACATAATACAAATATTTGAAAACATGCATCCTGTTTGCAATAAGGCACTAAAGTAAAACTGCAAAAAATGTGGCAAAGAAATTAATGTCCTGAATACAAAGTGTTATGTTGGGGACAAATCCAACACAACACATCACTGAGTACCACTCTTCATATTTTCAAGCAGGGGGGTGGCTGTATCATGTTATGGGTATGCTTGTCATCGGTGAGGACTAGTGAGTTTTTTGGGGATAAAAATAAACGGAATAGAGCTAAGCACAGGCAAAATCCTAGAGGAATACCTGGTTCAGTCTGATTTCCAACAGACACCTTTCAGCAGGACAATAACATAAAACATAAGGCCAAATATACACTGGAGTTGCTTATCAATGCGACATTGAATGTTCCTGAGTGGCCTAGTTATAGTTTTTACTTAAATCGACTTGAAAATGATCAACAACCAACTTGACAGAGCTTGAAGAATTTAAAAAGAATAATGTGCAAATATTGTACAATCCAGGTGTGCAAAGCTCTTAGAGACTTACCTAGAAAGATTCACAGCTGCCAAAGGTGATTCTAACATGTCAGCGGGTTGAATACTTATGTAATCAAGATACAAGTGTTTTTTTAGTGTTTTTTTTTTTACAAATGTTAAAATGTTTCTTCCACTTTGACATTACAGAGTATTTTGTGTAGCTCATTGACAAAAAAGGACAATTAAATCCATTTTAATCCCACCTTGTAGCATAACAAAATGTGGATAAAGTCGAGGGGTGTGAATACTTTCTTAAGGCACTGTAGTACCCCTGCATATCGACTCTGACTGGTACTCTTTTTTTTTTTTCTTTTTTTTGACTGGTACTCTTTGTATATATCCAAGTTATCGTTACTCATTCTGTTTTTATTATTACTTTTATTATTACGTGTTTTACTTTTCTATTATTTCTCTTTTCTTCCTCTCTGCATTGTTGGAAAGGGCCTGTAAGTAAGCATTTCACACCTGTTGTTTACCAAGCATTTGACAAATACAGTTTTATTTGTAGGCCGGAGGCTGTCCTGTTATTCTAGTGTTAAAATAAATACATTAAAAGTTCACATAACAGCCAGACTCTAGATCAGGGTTCTTCAATTCCGGTCCTGGAGGGCCGAAACACCTCTGTTTTTCATCCTCTCCTTCTAATCAGGGGCTAATTCAGACCTGGGACACCAGGTGAGTGCAATTAACTACCAGGTAGAAATAAAAAACAGAAGTGTTTCGGCCCTCCAGGACCAGAATTGAAGAACCCTGCTCTAGATGATCTGAAAGAATAGACCTAGTTTAATAAATTGTTCAAATCCTTCTCTGTCTAACAAGAAGACATACCAAACAGAATTCCAAACAATCTGAAAATATTTATCAAAAAGAAAGGCCTGTAATTGTGTCTAGTTGTAGTCCATGCAATTCACAAACCTCTTCTTCTTCCAAAGAGAGTGGTTGGTCAAAATGCAACGGAAGAACTCTTTGTGGCTTACTCCTCTCCACCAAAACATTTCATTAGTGAGTACTTCCTTTGTGTGCAGGTTGTATTAAAATGTCAAAAAATTATACAGATTCCATCTCTCTTTGTAAAGCTTGAGTGCAGTGGTGAATTCGGCATAGAATCTCAAATGGAACTCAGACAATCAGAGACTGGGGTCTCTCATTCAGAGGTTCCATGTAGTCCCAAGCGTTTTGACACCCCTGTCTGAATGTGACATAGTATCTGGCTTCTGTGGCAAACAGATGCCTCCCTTTTATATTCTATAGAGAGACAAAGTAGGCTTAGGATATAAATTCAAAGTGAGACTGTCTAGCCATCTCTTGGGATATGAGCATACAGGGTATTGATGCCACAGTCACACCTTAAAAGTACCTTTTTCTTCTCCATTTTCAAATGGAAACAAATATGTTTTTTGGCACCTACTGTATATGTTCGCGTTGTACAATGATTGACTGATTGATGTAACATATGTGATAGACCAGTGAAAGGCTTTGATTTCTTGTCAATAGATATAAAGTAGCAGTATCATTTACAGTACTAATCATATACAGTAGCTTTCTATATTAGAACATTTCCTGAAAAGAGCAACTGGGCTGTATTTCATAACAGTCTCAGTACAGTAGCTGCATTCATAGAAGTGAGCAGCCCTCCTGAAAATGTACTGTAGGTGTGGTGCAGTGGTGGGTGGGAAGTGAGCCCTCAGCTATGAGCAATAAAATGATCAAACAAAACACACAATATAGTCAAAGCTTGGCAATTTTCCAGAAGTTTCTTGGAGGCATTATGGGAAGGAAAAACAACAACAACAACACATTTTGGGAAATGGTAGGGTTTATAAAGTACTGAAGTCCATTCAGGGTTCAAACTTTCAAGTAATTTATCAGGGAGGGAGGATAACCTCCTGCACCTATCCAGCTAGAGGAGTAAATAAAACAATCATAATTTACTCTGTGTGCTGTCCAGTTCAAAGCATAGGTCAGACAGTAAAGCAGCGTCTCAGCTCCAGCCACCATTGCAGCCAGTACCAGATAATTGACTATATAGTTTTGTCTTATCTTATTTAATGCCCCCTCCCAGGCTTCCCAGTCCAGCGCGGCCCAGTGCGGCCCAGCCTCCTTCCACAGAAGTGGTGTAAAATGCTGTCCCACCCCCCCAAAATAACATTTTAAAAACGGTTAAAATGTAGGACTTTTATTTACATCATGATATGTTCTAATTCAATCCAAGCCAAACATATTGTTAAATAAATATAGTACAAAGTAATTGTTTATACACCTACAGTGCATTCGGAAAGTGTTCAGCCCCCTTCCCCTTTTCCACATTTTGTTACGTTACAGCCTTATTCTGAAATGGATTAAATAAAGAAAAATCCTTGTCAATCTACACACAGTGCCCCATAATGACAAAGCGAAAGCAGGTTTTTAGAAATGTTTGCAAATGTATAAAAACTGAAATACCTTATTTACATAAGTATTCAGAACCTTTGCTATGAGACTCCAAATTAAGCTCGGGTGCATCCTGTTTCCATTGATCATCCTTGAGATGTTTCTACAACTTGATTGGAGTCCACCTGTCGAATTGATTGGACATGATTTGGAAAGGCACACACCTGCCTTCATAAAGTATTCATACCCTTTAACTTATTCCACATTTTGTTGTGTTACAGACTGAATTAAAAATGGATTCAATTTATATAATTTTTTCACCAAACTACACACAATACCCCATAATAACAAAGTAAAAACATGTTTTTAGACATTTTTGAAAACGTATTGAATGTGAAATACATAGTCAATACTTTGTAGAATTACCAATGGCAACGATTAAAGCTGTGAGTCTTTCTGGATAAGTCTCCAAGAGCTTTCCCCACCTGGATTGTGCAACATTTGCCCATTCTTTTTTTCAAAATTCTTCTAGCTCTGTCAAATTGGTTGTTGATCATTGCTAGACAACCATTTTCAGGTCTTGCCATAGATTTTCAAGTAGATTTAAGTCAAAACTGTAACTCGGCCACTCAGGAACATTCACTGTCTTCTTGGTAAGCAACTCCAGTGTAGATTTGACCTTGTGTTTTAGTTTTAGGTTATTGTCCTGCTGAAAGGTGAATTCATCTCCCAGTGTCTGGTGGAAAGCAGACTGAATCAGGTTTTCCGCTTGGATTTTGCTTTTACTTAGCTCCATTCCATTTATATATTTTATCCTGATAAACTCACCGGTCCTTAACGATTACAAGCATACCCATAACATGATGCAGCCACCACTATGCTTGAACATATGGAGAGTGGTACTCAGTATTGGATTTGCCCCAAACATAAACCTTTGTATTCAGGACAAACAGTGTATTGCTTTGCCACATTTTTTGCAGTATTACTTTAGTGCCTTTTGCAAACAGGATGCATGTTTTGGAATATATTTATTCTGTACAGGCTTCCTTCTATTCACTCTGTCAATTAGGTTAGTATTGTGGAGTAACTACAATGTTGTTAATCCATCCTCAGTTTTCTCCTATCATAGCCATTAAACTCTGTAACTGTTTTAAAGTCACCATTGGCCTCATGGTGAAATCCCTGAGCGGTTTATTTCCTCTCCGGTAACTGAGTTAGGAAGGACGCCTGTATCTTTGTAGTGACTGGGTGTATTGATACACCATCCAAAGTGTAATTAATAACTTCACCATGCTCAAAGGGATATTTAATCAAATCAAATCAAATTGTATTGGTCACATGCGCCGAATACAACAGGTGCAGACATTACAGTGAAATGCTTACTTACAGCCCTTAACCAACAGTGCATTTATTTTTAACAAAAAAAGTAAAAATAAAACAACAACAAAAAAAGTGTTGAGAAAAAAAAGAGCAGAAGTAAAATAAAGTGACAGTAGGGAGGCTATATATACAGGGGGGTACCGTTGCAGAGTCAATGTGCGGGGGCACCGGCTAGTTGAGGTAGTTGAGGTAATATGTACATGTGGGTAGAGTTAAAGTGACTATGCATAAATAATTAACAGAGTAGCAGCAGCGTAAAAAGGATGGGGTGGGGGGGCAGTGCAAATAGTCCGGGTAGCCATGATTAGCTGTTCAGGAGTCTTATGGCTTGGGGGTAGAAGCTGTTGAGAAGTCTTTTGGACCTAGACTTGGCACTCCGGTACCGCTTGCCGTGCGGTAGCAGAGAGAACAGTCTATGACTAGGGTGGCTGGAGTCTTTGACAATTTTGAGGGCCTTCCTCTGACACCGCCTGGTATAGAGGTCCTGGATGGCAGGAAGCTTGGCCCCAGTGATGTACTGGGCCGTACGCACTACCCTCTGTAGTGCCTTGCGGTCGGAGGCCAAGCAGTTGCCATACCAGGCGGTGATGCAACCAGTCAGGATGCTCTCGATGGTGCAGCTGTAGAATTTTTTGAGGATCTGAGGACCCATGCAAAATATTTTCAGTCTCCTGAGGGGGAATAGGCTTTGTCGTGCCCTCTTCACGACTGTCTTGGTGTGTTTGGACCATGATAGTTCATTGGTGATGTGGACACCAAGGAACTTGAAGCTCTCAACCTGTTCCAACCTGTTCCATGTCTGCTTTTTAAATGTTTTACCCATCTACCAATAGGTGCCTTTCTTTGCGTAGCATTGGAAAGCCTCCCTGGTCTTTGTGGTTGAATCTGTGTTTGAAATTCACTGCTCAACTGAGGGACCTTACAGATACCAGTGAGGGAAAAAAGTATTTGATCCCCTGATGATTTTGTACGTTTGCCCACTGACAAAGACATGATCAGTCTATCATTTTAATGGTAGGTTTATTTGAACAGTGAGAGACAGAATAACAACAAAAAAATCCAGAAAAACGCATGTCAAAAATGTTATAAATTGATTTGCATTTTAATGAGGGAAATAAGTATTTGACCCCTCTGCAAAACATGACTTAGTACTTGGTGGCAAAACCCTTGTTGGAAATCACAGAGGTCAGACGTTTCTTGTAGTTGGCCACCAGGTTTGCACACATCTCAGGAGGGATTTTGTTCCATTCCTCTTTGCAGATCTTCTACAAGTCATTAAGGTTTCGAGGCTGACGTTTGGCAACTCAAACCTTCAGCCCCCTCCACAGATTTTCTATGGGATTAAGGTCTGGAGACTGGCTAGGCCACTCCAGGACCTTAATGTGCTTCTTCTTGAGCCACTTCTTTGTTGCCTTGGCCGTGTGTTTTGGGTCATTGTCATGCTGGAATACCCATCCATGACCCATTTTCAATGCCCTGGCTGAGGGAAGGAGGTTCTCACCCAAGATTTGACGGTACATGGCCCCGTCCATCGTCCCTTTGATGCGGTGAAGTTGTCCTGTCCCCTTAGCAGAAAAACACCCCCAAAGCATAATGTTTCCACCTCCATGTTTGATGGTGAGGATGGTGTTCTTGGGGTCATAGGCAGCATTCCTCCTCCTCCAAACACGGCGAGTTGAGTTGATGCCAAAGAGCTCCATTTTGGTCTCATCTGACCACAACACTTTCACCCAGTTCTCCTCTGAATCATTCAGATGTTCATTGGCAAACTTCAGACGGCCCTGTATATGTGTTTTCTTGAGCAGGGGGACCTTGCGGGCGCTGCAGGATTTCAGTCCTTCACAGCGTAGTGTGTTACCAATTGTTTTCTTGGTGACTATGGACCTAGCTGCCTTGAGATCATTGACAAGATCCTCCTGTGTAGTTCTGGGCTGATTCCTCACCATTCTCATGATCATTGCAACTCCACGAGGTGAGATCTTGCATGGAGCCCCAGGCCGAGGGAGATTGACAGTTCTTTTGTGTTTCTTCCATTTGCGAATCATCGCACCAACTGTTGTCACCTTCTCACCAAGCTGCTTGGCGATGGTCTTGTAGCCCATTCCAGCCTTGTGTAGGTCTACAATCTTGTCCCTGACATCCTTGGAGAGCTCTTTGGTCTTGGCCATGGTGGAGAGTTTGGAATCTGATTGATTGCTTCTGTGGACAGGTGTCTTTTATACAGGTAACAAACTGAGATTAGGAGCACTCCCTTTAAGAGTGTGCTCCTAATCTCAGCTCGTTACCTGTATATAAGACACCTGGGAGCCAGAAATCTTTCTGATTGAGAGGGGGTCAAATACTTATTTCCATCATAAAAATGCAAATAAATTTATAATATTTTTGACATGCGTTTTTCTGGATTTTGTTGTTGTTATTCTGTCTCTCACTGTTCAAATAAACCTACCATTAAAATTATAGACTGATCATTTCTTTGTCAGTGGGCAAACGTACAAAATCAGCAGGGGATCAAATACTTTTTTCCCTCACTGTAATTGTATGTGTGGGGTACAGAGATGAGGCAGTCATTCAGAAATCATGTTAAACGCTATTATTGCACACAGAGTGAGTCCATGCAACTTATTATGTGACTTGTTAAGCAAATGTTTACTCCTGAACTTATTTAGGCTTGCCATAATAAAGGGCTTGAATACTTATTGACTCAAGACATTTCAGCTTTTAATTTTTAATTAATTGGCAAAAATTTCGAAAAACATAATTTCACTTTGACATAATGGGGTACTGTGTGTAGGCCAGTGACAAAAAAATCTCAATTGACTCCATTTAAAATTCAGGCTGTAACACAACAAAGTGTGGGAAAAGGCAAGGGGTGTGAATACTTTCTGAAGGCACTGTATAAGTGCATGCCAAAGCAAAAATGAAGCCATGAGGTCGAAGGAATTGTCTGTAGAGCTCCGAGACAGGATTGTGTTGAGGTACAGATCTGGGGTAGGGTACCAAAAAATGTCTGCAGCATTGAAGGTCCCCAAGAACACAGTGGCCTCCATCATTCTTAAATGGAAGAAGTTTGGAACCACCAAGACTCTTCCTAGAGCTGGCCGCCCGGCCAAACTGAGCAATTGGGGGAGAAGGGCCTTGGTCAGGGAGGTGACCAAGAACCCGATGGTCACTCTGACAGAGCTCCAGATTTCCTCTGTGGGGATGGGAGAACCTTCCAGAACGACAACTATCTCTGCAGCACTCCACCAATCAGGCCTTTATGGTAGAGTGGCCAGACGGAAGCCCCTCATCAGTAAAAGGCACATGACAGCCTGCTTGGAGTTTGCCAAAAGGCACTAAAAGGACTCTCCGACCATGATAAACAAGATTCTCTGGTCTGATGAAACCAAGACTGAACTCTTTGGCCTATGGTGAAGCATGGTGGTGGCAGCATCATGCTGTGGGGATGTTTTTCAGCAGCAGGGACTGGGAGACTAGTCACGATCGAGGGAAGATGAACGGAGCAAAGTACAGAAAGATCCTTGATGAAAACCTGCTCCAAAGCACTCAGGACCTCAGACTGGGGCGAAGGTTCACCTTTCAACAGGACAACGATCCTAAGCAAACAGCCAAGACAACGCAGGAGTGGCTTCAAGACAAGTCTCTGAATGTCCTTGAGTGGCCCAACCAGAGGCCGGACTTGAACCCAATCGAACATCTCTGGAGAGACCTGAGAATAGCTGTGCAGCGACACTCCCAATCCAACATGACAGAGCTTGACAGGAGAATACATGTGTGCCAAGCTTGTAGAGTCATACCCAGGAAGACTTGAGGCTGTATTCGCTGCCAAAGGTGCTTCAACAAAGTACTGAGTAAAGGGTCAGTTTTTAATTTTTCATACATTTGCCGAAATTGGAAAAAAATATGTTTTTTACTTCGTTATTATGGGGTATTGTGTGTAGATTGATGAGGGGGAAAAAACGATTTAATCCATTTTAGAATAAGGCTGTAACGTAACAAAATGTGGAAAAAGTCAAGGGGTCTGAATACTTTCCGAAGGCACTGTAGCTTATATTTGGTCATCATTCTCACATGTTAAGCCTAAAGTTTCAATGAGCTATACAGTGTCACAATGGTAAAAATTTTAGACTGCTGGCTGGTGGCAATAATGTAATTACTTGTTCAGTAATTCAAGTTGGATATTCAAAAATTGCTGATTATAAAATACATTTTAGATACAACAGCATACTAATCAGCTACCAATACATTTGTTGGAATATACATCTGTCCTGTATAGGCTATCTGAACCTGCATGACATGAGCTGTGCTCGTGCTCTCTCCCAGCTTGGATAGAATGTTGTTGTGCGTAAAACCAGTCAATTAATGTCAAATAATACAGTCAGTCCACCCTCAAAACACTAAGGTTAAGGTTAGGGTTAGGTGAAGGGTTAGCTAAAAGGGTTAAGGTTAGGGGAAGGGTTAGCTAACATGCTAAGTAGTTGCAAAGTAGCTAAAAAGTAGTAAGTAGTTGAAAGGTTGCTAATTAGCAGAAATTCTAAAGTTGTCCGTGATGAGATTCTAACTCGCAACATTAATTTTTTGCATTAAGTAACCATCTGTCTTGAGTAACCATACCAAACGTAACATATCATACTAAATGGAGTGTCTCGGATTTGCATACAGAATAATACGAAATGCTCTGAGATCAGGTTGCAGAAGTACATAGTGCAAGTGATCAATGCTGTTCAAGATTCTGCATAGATTATTATAGCAATTGTGAAGATTTCCACAGACCTGCGATCTTTGCATGCTGTGTTGAACATGTACGCTTTCTATGATTACATAAAAATACATTGATAGTTACAGTAACCTCAAAATGTGGCCATGGATGTGTTACTCATTTTAAGGTTGAATAAATACTGTTAGATGTGTTTGTAAGATAGCCTTAACTTTTGGCTATTTACTGTATTACAAAATAAGAGCTTTGTGTTTGGTTGACAATGCAACCAAATATCAACATTTAAAAGAGATTAATCTAATGCTTGGATAGTTTTACCTAAACCATTGGCTTAATCATTATTTTTGGTTTAGTTGGAGAACGAATCCAACAAATCATTTGTTAACTTGTTGACAACTTAATAGGCTATTTACTGTATTGCAAAAGTGATATTGAATTGTGTAAGTGCATTTAAAGTTTGATTTGATGTAGTCCTATTCTTTAACTTGGTTGAGATGGAGACGTGAATCCAACATATTAATTATTAACTTGAAGATTAAATTAGAAATCAACCAAAGCTTGAAACCCTAGGATATATGTATTGTCTATTTTTAGTTGAACCCTGGGCTGAATTTAAAACAATAGCTGTTGATGACTTTGCAAATGCCATATAGGCCTGAATAGTGTAATTGATGATATATGACATAAAGTATGTTTACATTTCATTTTCTCTGTTAAACCTACCCTTTGGAATGACTTCGATAGCAACTTGAATCTATTTAGTTATTAAGAAATCTCTCAATAACCATTCTCACAATAGAACATTGGTAGTATTCAGTGACAAATATCAAAGCTAAGCAGGGCTGGGCTTGGTCAAAACCCTGGTTGGTAGACCATTTGGATATCTGTAGATAGATTAACTCTCCAGTAGGAGGTGCTTCCCAGCCTATTGTTTTTTTTCTGATAGTGGATATAACGTTGAAAATCTGACGTTGTTTCAAAGGTACAAATTCAACATGTATACAAGGTTTGTCTGTTGAAAATTGGTTACCATGATGACATAATCCTGTGGTTGAAATTTCACCATCTAAACAACGGTTCATGTGGATTACTTTTTTCAAATCCAATGTATTTTCCACGTAGATTCCATGTCACAATACAATGACAAATTACGTTGATACGACATTGATTGAACCAGTTTGTGCCCAGTGGGAAAGTGTGTGAGTGGTATATATGTCTACCTGACATACAGTATGTTGGAAGACATGCGTCCTGAAACCCCCAATTTACAGAAATGTATTTTTACTTCTGTAGAACGACCCATGCAGCATGTGGTTGAGTTCACCCACAGCGCTGTCAGAATGGACACTGTTGTCAGCAGGATGTGACAAGCTTCATGTTGTTTGCCCAGACAGCCTGCCATCTCCTTAATGAGGCCCCTAGCTCCCTTATGTAAGGTAAATATATGTCCGAAAATAGCCTGTAATTACCTTTACCCATAAGAGTCTAAGCCCTGTCTATGACGGGGGAGGGGGTTCTACTAAGCTATATGGAATTGTTTTAAGAAGGTCATATGAAGGATCATTTTGCTATTTGATTTGGAATTTGAACACCCCTTGAAGTATCAAAAATATATATACAAATATGATTTGATGAAATATTTTATTTGGCCTTACATATATTAGCCCACAGAAACGCATTGAATAACAGATTCACTACATGGAACAACAGATAGTCCCCCCCCCAAAAAAAATCAAAAGGAAGATTGTTCTGAAGTGTCTGTCCTATATCTGAGAGATATACAACAACAACAAATATTTGTAGAAAGATCAGGGAACATATATTTTACATGTATTTAACCCCTTATTTTTGGCACTAAACAGTCTGCATATAAAGTATACTTCCATACATTTTTTAAACTGGTACCGGGGGTGACCTTCAGAAGAGTATTGTGAGGCCTGTGTGCGTCTTAGAGCAAAACAACCGGCATGTACAGTACATGTTGGTGAGAGTCTCACCTAAACTGTTCGGACGCTACATACAGAAGTTGGCAGATCGGCTGTATCGTCTTCAGACGAGTCCCAAGACGCTTGTGGGGGTCGTAGAGTGAAACGGAGAACACAATCATGTTCGTGAGAGTCTAATAGTTTGTAGGCCAAACCGTTCGGACGGTACAGACGATTTTGTGAGAAGACTGATTTTCAGGACGTCTCATGGTCTCACAAACATCGCTGTAGCTCTGTCATCTTTCACCGCAGATGCGGAAGTGCGACATAGGCGGATGCGGTGGATTGAGACTGATATTTCTCGTTTAAACGGACAGATTTTTATTTGATTTTTTTATTATGCTAATTAGATTTCCGAAGGGGCGTGGACATCGACCTTAGGGGGTTAATATATAAATCAATATATTAAATGTAAGGGCAAAATAAAGTAAGGGATTTATTTATGTACGGTTTGTATTGAGAATGTAGTAGAAACCATCCGATGTCAAGAATGTAGAGAAAATGATGTTGAGAGAAATGTCAAACAGGAATCTATCTACCTTTGATGAAAAATAGATTCCTGCCAATGCTTGTGTGTCAGATCCCAGTCTACATGTGAGATGTCATGTAAAGAGGGCCTCATTGAACTGTGGATCAGATCTAGCCCGGTGACAGGCTAGGGGCCTGGGTAGATACCACACCTCTCCTGCTGTCTGGGTTATCAATATCTGACAGCCCACAGCTCTCTGACGGCTGCTGCCGTCACAGGAGCATGCATCACACACTTGTCAAACCACCTCTCCATTCCCTCCACCCCCATTCCTCTGTACCAGCCAGCCAACAACATAGTCTCACCATCCTGTTTTCATTATGGAGACAAATCCTGCTTGATCTGGCATCCATCTGTGAGGCACGAGGTGTCGTGTTGAGTGACTCAAGTCCCTCATCATCTGCGTTTCACAGATGGATCTCCATGTATGCAGGGTCTCCGGGGGGCTGTCTGGTGGCCTGGATCCTGGCCTGGGCGGGGTGGAGGATAGAGCTACATGGCCTGAGCCCCGGGGCCAGAAAGGCCATCTCCTCCATAATAGAGTGAGGTTAATGAGCGGGGCTCGCCACTCAGCTTAGTCCATTAACCTGGGAGCTCACTCCACACAGCTCCTTTTCTGCATGGCTAGCTGAATGTCCACTACTGATCCATTCTCTGTGTATGCATATCCCCCACTCTTCTTCCCTTTCCCACCCTGGCTTTTCCCTGTTCATATGATGGGATTAACTAACTCCAATCTGAGACCCGGCTTTGAACTCAATGTGCTGTCTCATTTCACTGTTTATTCCCATAAGGGATAAAGCTGGCGTGGTTACAGTACATAGTTAGCACAGTCTCTCATCCAAATTGATATGATGGCAAAGTAATGACAAATAATGCTGTAGCCCTTTCATTAGTTTTCTGTCCCACCCTAATTAAGCTGCCTTAGGATACTGATAGAGCATGTAATGTACAGTACCAGTCAAAAGTTTTAGAACACCTACTCATTCAACGGTTTTTCTTTATTTTTACTATTTTCTACAATGTAGAATAATAGTGAAGACATCAAAACTATGAAATAACACATATGGAATCATGTAGTAACCCAAAAAGTGTTAAACAAATCAAAATATATTTGAGATTTGAGATTCTTCAAATAGCCACCCTTTGCCTTGATGAAAACTTTGCACATTCTTGGCATTCTCTCAACCAGCTGCACCTGGAATGCTTTTCCAACAGTCTTGAAGGAGTTCCCACATATAGTGGTGTGAAAAAGTGTTTGCCCCCTTCCTGATTTGTTATTTGTTTGCATGTTTGTCACACTTCAATGTTTCAGATCATCAAACAAATTTAAATATTAGTCAAAGATAACACAAGTAAACACAAAATGCAGTTTTGAAATGAAGGTTGTTATTATTAAGGGAAAACAAAATCCAAACCTACATGGCCCTGTGTGAAAAGTGTTTGCCCCCCCTCACAACTCAACTGTGGTTTATCACACCTGAGTTCAATTCCTCTAGCCACACCCAGGCCTGATTACTGCCACACCTGTTCTCAATCAAGGAATCACTTAAATAGGACCTGCCTGACAAAGTGAAGTAGACCAAAAGATCCTCAAAAGCTAGACATCATGCCGAGATCCAAAGAAATTCAGGAACAAATGAGAAAGAAAGTAATTGAGATCCATCAGTCTGGAAAAGGTTATAAAGCCATTTCTAAAGCTTTGGGACTCCAGCGAACCACAGTGAGAGCCATTATCCACAAATGGCGAAAACATGGAACAGTGGTGAACCTTCCCAGGAGTGGCCAGCTGACCAAAATTACCCCAAGAGCGCAGCGACGACTCATCCAAGAGGTCACAAAAGACCCCACAACAACATCCAAAGAGCTGCAGGCCTCACTTGCCTCAGTTAAGGTCAGTGTTCATGACTCCACCATAAGAAAGAGACTGGGTAAAAATGGCCTGCATGGCAGAGTTCCAAGACGAAAACCACTGCTGAGCAAAAATAACATTAAGGCTCGTCTCATTTTTGCCAGAAAACATGTTGATGATCCCCAAGACCTTTGGGAAAATACTCTGTGGACTGACGAGACAAAAGTTGAACTTTTGGAAGGTGTGTGTCCCATTACATCTGGCATAAAAGTAACACCGCATTTCAGAAAAAGAACATCATACCAACAGTAAAATATGGTGGTGGTAGTGTGATGGTCTGTGCCTGTTTTGCTGCTTCAGGACCTGGAAGACTTGCTGTGATAAATGGAACCATGAATTCTGCTGTCTACCAAAAAATCCTGAAGGAGAATGTCCGGCCATCTGTTCGTGACCTCAAGCTGAAGCGAACTTGGGTTCTGCAGCAGGACAATGATCCAAAACACACCAGCAAGTCCACCTCTGAATGGCTGAAGAAAAACAAAATGAAGACTTTGGAGTGGCCTAGTCAAAGTCCTGACCTGAATCCTATTGAGATGCTGTGGCATGTCACACCCTGGCTCTGGGGACTCTATATGTTGAGCCAGGGTGTGTATATTCTATGTGGTGTATTTCTGTGTTGGCCAGAGTGGTTCCCAATCAGAGGCAACGAGTGTCAGCTGTTGCTGGTTGTCTCTGATTGGGAGCCATATTTATAGAGGCTGTTTTCCCACAATAGTTGTGGGATCTTGTTTCCAGTTGGTTTGTTCCTAGTTAGGGTTGTCCTTTGGATGTCACGTATCATTTGTTGTTTTGTTTCGCTGTTCGTGTTATTTCGATTAATAAAGTATGTTTGCTTTCAACGCTGCGCCTTGGTCTACTCCGTCTAACGATCGTGACAGAAGATCCCACCATACCAGGACCAAGCAGCGTGTCCAGGAGCAGGCGGCCTGGACATGGGAGGAAGCGCCGGGAAAGGAGCTGGAAAGGTTGGCGATGGCCGAGGTGGGCAAATCGTGGTCCTGGGAGGACATGCTCGGGGGCAAGGGGCCATGGGCTAAGATTAAGGCCCTGGCGAGAGAGGAGCAACGGCGTCAACAGTGTCGTCGTCGGACGGACGAGAGGCAACCCCAGAACATTTTTAGGGGGGGGGGCACACGGCATGGGCGACTGGGCAGCAGGAGGCTGCCACAGGGCGAAATGGGAGACGAGGAGAGAAGGCCACCGGGTTACGGGAGCCATTGGTGAGAGGAGGGAAGGAAGTTGTAGAGGCACGGCGAGAGGTACTGAGGTGTATTGCCAGTCCGGTCCGGCCCGTTCCTGATCCCTGTTTAAGGCCAGTGGTGTGTGTTCCCAGTACGGTCCGGCCTGTTCCTGTTCCTCGCACCAAGCCTACGGTGTGCGTCGCCAGCCCGGCCCGGCCTGTTCCTGCTCCTCGCACCAAGCCTACGGTGTGCGTCGCCAGCCCGGCCCGGCCTGTTCCTGCCACTCGCAACAAGCCTACGGTGCGCATCGCCAGCCCGGCCCGGCCTGTTCCTGCTCCTCGCACCAAGCCTACGGTGTGCGTCGCCAGCCCGGCCCGGCCTGTTCCTGCTCCACGCACCAAGCCTACGGTGCGCGTCGCCAGCCCGGCCCGGCCTGTTCCTGCTCCTCGCACCAAGCCTACGGTGCGCGTCGCCAGCCCGGCCCGGCCTGTTCCTGCCACTCGCACCAAGCCAGGGGTGCGAGTCGTCAGCCCGGTAAGGCCCGTTCCTGCTCCACGCACAAAGCCTACGGTGCGCGTCGCCAGCCCGGCCCGGCCTGTTCCTGCTCCTCGCACCAAGCCTACGGTGCGCGTCGCCAGCCCAGCCCGGCCTGTTCCTGCCACTCGCACCAAGACAGGGGTGCGAGTCGTCAGCCCGATAAGGCCCGTTCCTGCTCCACGCACAAAGCCAGGGGTGCGAGTCGTCAGCCCGGTCCGGCCCGTTCCTGCTCCACGCACCAAGCCAGGGGTGCGAGTCGTCAGCCCGGTCCGGCCCGTTCCTGCTCCACGCACCAAGCCAGGGGTGCGTATCGTCAGTCCGGTACGGCCCGTTGCTGCTCCACGCACCAAGCCAGGGGTGCGCATCGTCAGCCCGGTCCGGCCCGTTCCTGTTCCACGCACCAAGCCAGGGGTGCGCATCGTCAGCCCGGTCAGGCCCGTTCCTGCTCCACGCACCAAGCCAGGGGTGTGCATCGTCAGCCCGGTACGGCCCGTTCCGGCTCCACGCACCAAGCCAGGGGTGCGCATCGTCAGCCCGGTCCGGCCCGTAGCTGCTCCACGCACCAAGCCAGGGGTGCGCATCGTCAGCCCGGTCCGGCCCGTCCCTGCTCCACGCACCAGGCCAGGGGTGTGCGTCGTCAGTCCGGCACAACCCGTGCCTGGGTCACTGGTGCCTGGTCAGGTACCGGTCAGCTGCTCCACACCGGAGCTGAAGCAATCCGCTTCTACGATGTCCAGTCCAGCTCCAGCCAGCGGGGCCAGACCGGACCAGGGGCGCCATGGGGGGATGGTTGAAGGGTGGTGGTCAAGCCCGGAGCCGGAACCGCCTCCGAGGAGGAATGCCCACCCAGCCCTCCCCTGGTTTGTTGATGTTTAGGCGCGGTCGCAGTCCGCGCCTTTAGGGGGGGGGGTACTGTCACACCCTGGCTCTGGGGACTCTATATGTTGAGCCAGGGTGTGTATATTCTATGTGGTGTATTTCTGTGTTGGCCAGAGTGGTTCCCAATCAGAGGCAACGAGTGTCAGCTGTTGCTGGTTGTCTCTGATTGGGAGCCATATTTATAGAGGCTGTTTTCCCACAATAGTTGTGGGATCTTGTTTCCAGTTGGTTTGTTCCTAGTTAGGGTTGTCCTTTGGATGTCATGTATCGTTTGTTGTTTTGTTTCGCTGTTCGTGTTATTTCGATTAATAAAGTATGTTTGCTTTCAACGCTGCGCCTTGGTCTACTCCGTCTAACGATCGTGACATGGCATGACCTTAAAAAGGCAGTTCATGCTCGAAAACCCTCCAATGTGGCTGAATTACAACAATTCTGCAAAGATGAGTGGGCAAAAATTCCTCCACAGCGCTGTAAAAGACTCATTGCAAGTTATCGCAAACGCATGATTGCAGTTGTTGCTGCTAAGGGTGGCCCAACCAGTTATTAGGTTGTAGGGGGCAATCACGTTTTCACACAGGGCCATGTGGGTTTGGATTTTGTTTTCCCTTAATAATAACAACCTTCATTTCAAAACTGCATTTTGTGTTTACTTGTGTTATCTTTGACTAATATTTAAATGTGTATGATGATCTGAAACATTTAAGTGTGACAAACATGCAAACAAATAAGAAATCAGGAAGGGGGCAAACACTTTTCACACCACTGTATGCTGAGCACTTGCTGGCTGCCTTTCCTTCACTCTGCGGTCCGACTCATCCCAAACCATCTCAATTGTGTTGAGGTCGGGGGATTGTAGAGGCCAGGTCATCTGATGCAGCACTCCATCACTCTCCTTCTTGGTAAAATAGCCCTTACACAGCCTGGAGGTGTGTTGGGTCATTGTCCTGTTGAAAAACCAATGATATTCCCACTAAGCCCAAACCAGATGGGGTGGCGTATCGCTGCAGAATGCTCTGGGAGCCATGCTGGTTAAGTGTACCTTGAATTCTAAATCAATCACAGACAGTGTCACCAGCAAAGCACCCCCACACCATAACACCTCCTCCTTCATGCTTTACGGTGGGAACTACACATGCGGAGATCATCCGTTCACTCACACCGCGTCTCACAAAGACACGGCGGTTGGAACCAAAAATATCAAATTTGGACTTTTCCACCGGTCTAAAGTCCATTGCTCGTTGGCCCAAGCAGGTCTCTTCTTATTATTGGTGTCCTTTATTAGTGGTTTCTTTGCAGCAATTCAACCATGAAGGCCTGATTCACACAGTCCCCTCTGAACAGTTGATGTTGAGATGTGTCTGTGACATGAACTCCGTGAAGCAATTATTTGGGCTGCATTTTCTGAGGCTGGTAACTCTAATGAACTTATCCTCTGCAGCAGAGGTAACTCTGGGTCTTCCATTCCTGTGGCGGTCCTCATGAGAGCCAGTTTCATCATAGCGCTTGATGGTTTTTGCGACTGCACTTGAAGAAACTTTCAAAGTTCTTGAAATGTTCCATATCGACTGACCTTCATATTTTAAAATAATGATGGACTGTCGTTTCTTATTTGAGCTGCTCTTGCCATAATATGAACTTGGTCTTTTACCAAATAGGGCTGTCTTCTGTATACCCCCCCCCCCCCCCCCCCCCCCCCGACCCCCCCCCAACTTCACAACACAACTGATTGGCTCAAACGCATTAAGAAGGAAAGAAATTCCACAAATTAACTTTTAAGAAGGCACACCTGTTAATTTAAATGCATTCCAGGTCCAAACTTTTGACTGGTAGGGAATATGCTGGGCTGAAAAGTATACATTGCGCCCAGTATGGAGGATAGCTCGAACTAGGGATCTCACACATATTAACCTGACCCCCTACAGCTGTGCCAAAGATTCTGAGCAAAGGTGTTTACTTCAACGACACGGTTCACTGTTTTTGTAATGAATATAACGTAATCCATTTTCTACACTCGGCTCCTGTAGATACCAGTTAGTTTTCCAGATAGCTGTGCTATCCCACAATAATATTTGATGCACAGCTATTAAGATAGCTTATTGTCAAGCTCATTTTCCCCCTCATAATCGAATCAACCTGGAACAATTGACCTTGACAGACCAGAAATCCTTTCACAGCTCTCTCTGCCTCATTCCCATGGTGCAACAGGACATTACAAAGCTGTTTCATTATTGGCTTTCTCATTGCTCCCAGAGCCATTAACAATCAACAATCCCTTTTTTCTCTCAATATTGTTGCTGATCTGCTCTCTATGGTCAAAATCTGGATAATTGATGCCTGTATAGCACATATTTCTCACTGTAATAACACAACATACAGTATGGGTGTTGGTGGTAATCACTAGTGGGAATGCAATGGGCTGTATCTAATCACGCTTGACCTCATTTTGACTGATGAATGATGTATTATACTGCACTTGCTACTATGCTATATATATATACTGCTGTACATATTTTCCTAAATGTGTACCAACTGTTCTGTTGTAAGTATTATGCAAAACACTAATCTACTGTAATTATCTGATCTAACCAAACAAAAAAGGTAAGATCATTTTTAAAGAAGGAATTGGCATCTAGCAAATGTTATTGTATACCAGTATGCTAGATTCCAATTTATTGTGATAGATGTTGTGCCTTAACTTGGTTTGAAACTGTTGCTGATATTTATCATCCATCTACATTAAACATCCCATAGGATTTACATCACGGGAACGAATGGAGGGCAGTCAGGGTACAAGATCCAGGCCTTAAGACATCGATAGACAAATTGACTCATGTTACGGCTGTGAAAGAGAGAGGAGAAAATGCAGGTTGACTGCTGCTGCTGAAATTGCAGATAGAGGTGGTTCCAAGGACGGATAACAACTCTCCTGTGTACTGTACCTAATAATCTGTAGTGCTTCATTGAACAACAGCTGTATCGCATAGAAATAAGTCTATAAGTAATATGTCGACATGCGTTATTAAGCTGAGTCATGGGTCTTCATCCTTGGAGCTGTAGGCAGGAGTGTCTGTTGGCGAGCTTAAAAAGTAGGTCAAATTATGATTCACCATCTTATTGTCTTTATCTTGTTTCCACGGAAATGTGTGAAGGATGTCGGCTTTGCCTAGTATTAATTGAAGAGGGACGTCGTCAACGCGACCGGTTTTATAACTCTGCCCACTGTACCCAGATTATCTCTGTAGTGTTTCTGTCCTTCAGAAATTCCAAAACATCTTCATGGATATAAAATAGTGAGATCTTTGTGAGTAGGCAACAAAATATGAAGTTCTTTCTATGTGCAGTAGGAAAGAGAATCTCTGTCTATCTTAATGGAAATCTGCCCTTTCTCTACTGGAAGACAGCTGTGGGAAGGCATTGGGTCACATCAAATGTTGAAGCCAACACAAGAGCTGAATCCCAAAGAGGACTTAAGGATCCCGGAACACGACTGAAGGTATTAAACATAAAACTATATGAAGCTCTCCCATAACTCACGGCTACTGTTGATGACAACACACATCCCCCTCAATGATTTCCAGCTCAGCTCTCACCAGTCATTGTTTTTTCTCCCCCAGTCACCTTAAATCTCATCCATGTTTCACGGCACATCCTCGCTGACATGTGGAAAGATTCATGAGTGACATAAAAGGACTGGGGCGTCCAAGGCAGCGTATTTCTGATTCACGGGAATAGAGAGAGCTGTTTTAAGGACGTTAGGCATTAAAGAGTTGTCTTTCTTCATGGGATTAACTGAGAGGGAGGAAGTGAATATTCAGACAGCGATAACTGGCACAGTGAGATCTGTTCCTATCCAAGTGGAACACTTCTCCAGGCATGCAAAACATGCAGGCTTAAGTCACATAATCCCTTTCAATATCAGTTAGAATGTCAATATGCTGACATGAACGGACGTCTGAGCAGACTTACTGTTAAAGGACTGGTACTATTGTTGTTATTAGTACAGGATACTATTGCTAGATAGTGCAGTGATGTAAATGTGACAACAACCCACATTTAAACCGAAGCTGAATGCAGTTACTCACCAATGCATTTGGTAAAGAGAATTTTCTTGCCCTTTTCTTCTGTTTTCCCCCGTACACACAGACATTGTTGGTCCAAGGCCTGCAGATATTGAGGCAAATAATTGGATACACAACGCTCAGACCCAAGTGCATCGCAGAGGCTAAACAAACAATTGTGCTCTTTCCACATCTGGGTCTTGGTTCAAATGAGGCCATCACTGGAGAATCCTGTGGTGTTTCTATCACAGAGTTTTGGATGGCATAGCACCATCAGCATGACTGAGCAAGGCTGTCTGAGCCCAGCTAACTATGACAGTTCTGGAAAGCTGAGGGAAGTATTGCTCTTTGAAATAAATGGGTTTACCCAAGTGTAAAGTTTACACTTTAGTGTATGAATGAGCTATTACATGCCAAGTGTTTGGTATTCTATTTTCTTCATGCAGCAAATGCAAACATAGATCAAATCACACAAAGGAAAATAAACAAAAGTTGAGTTTGACAGAATAATTTAGTTAGAGAGATGTCAAACCCATTATTTGTTTCTGTGTTGTTTACCCAACGACATCAGCGTGTCAGACGGTGGGTAACACGTTCAGTCGCTGGGGATCTTTTTAACTGAGCATTTCTCTAAAGCTTTTGGCCTGAATGCAATCTGTAAAATACCCTGCATCTTCTAGGTTAATCCTGAGAGTTGTGACGTGAGATCATAGAACCAGCATTGTGATGATGGAAATGACCCTGATCCTTCATGCCTTCAAAGACCTCACCCAGGCACTTCAACACAATCAATACAGCCCTCCCAGGGTTGGCTGGCAGCACCAGACCAGCATCCATTAATACTCTCACACAATTGTTAACCTTTGCATTAAGGAGCAACATTAACTTTGTTATGACATGGATATAATAATCTGGTACACTACGAGAGAGAGAGAGAGAGCGAGAGAGAGAGAGAGAGAATATATTATCATGCTGGGAGTAGGCCTATAGAAGTGGGTAGTAGCCAGAAGTGCTGTGTTAAAAGAACCCATCCTTCATGGACACCCTCCTCTCATACCTACTGATTATTTATGTGGAGCCTGTTAAAGTGCTGAGCATGGCTGAGCGTGTAAATAGGACCGTGTACAGAATCAGGGGCTCACATGGGAAGCAAATGGGAGGGAGAGGAGGGGAGAGAGCCTATTAACAGACAACAGCTCCAGACTTGATCTACTCTGAGTAATCAACAACTGAGGAAAACTCTGATCTCACACATATGTGGTCTGCATGTAGGCCTACCAAGTTCACGGATATAGCCCCAGAAACGTCTGTGTCTACTGGTGCACAACGTTGTGAAATGGCATTGTGTATAATTATTATTTGTATGAGCTGACTGAGTGCCTCATCTAATTGCATATTTGACTTGGTTCACTGACTGATGTACAGCTCTGGAAAAAATTAAGAGACCACTGCAAAAATATAAGTTTCTCTGGTTTTACTATTTATAGGTACAGTGGGGAAACAAAGTATTTAGTCAGCCACCAATTGTGCAAGTTCTCCTACTTAAAAAGATGAGAGAGGCCTGTAATTTTCATCATAGGTACACGTCAACTATGCCAGACAAATTGAGACAAAAAAATCCAGAAAATCACATTGTAGGATTTTTAATGAATTTATTTGCAAATTATGGTGGAAAATAAGTATTTGGTCACCTACAAACAAGCAAGATTTCTGGCTGTCACAGACCTGTAACTTCTTCTTTAAGAGGCTCCTCTGTCCTCCACTCATTACCTGTATTAATGGCACCTGTTTGAACTTGTTATCAGTATAAAAGACACCTGTCCGCAACCTCAAACAGTCACACTCCAAACTCCACTATGGCCAAGACCAAAGAGCTGTCAAAGGACACCAGAAACAAAATTGTAGACCTGCACCAGGCTGGGAAGACTGAATCTGCAATTGGTAAGCAGCTTGGTTTGAAGAAATCAACTGTGGGAGCAATTATAACAAAGTATTGAGAAACTTTTGTTATTGACCAAATACTTAATTTCCACCATAATATGCAAATAAATTCATTAAAAATCCTACAATGTGATTTTCTGGAAAAAAAATCTTGACGTGTACCTATGATGAAAATTACAGGCCTGCACAATTGGTGGCTGACTAAATACTTTTTTTCCCCACTGTATGTGTTTGGGTGAAATTAACATTTTTGTTTTATTCTATAAACTACTGACAACATTTCTCCCAAATTCCAAATATAAATATTGTCATTTAGAGCATTTATTTGCAGAAAATGACAACTGATCAAAATAACAAAAAAGATGCAGTGTTGTCAGACCTCGAATAATGCAAAGAAAATAAGTTAATGTTCATTTTTAAACAACACAATACTAATGTTTTAACTAAGGAAGAGTTCAGAAATCAATATTTGGTGGAATAACCCTGATTTTCAATCACAGCTTTCATGCGTCTTGGCATGCTCTCCACCAGTCTTTCACATTGATGTTGGGTGACTTTATGCCACTCCTGGCGCAAAAATGCAAGCAGCTCGGCTTTGTTTGATGGCTTGTGACCATCCATCTTCCTCTTGCTCACATTCCAGAAGTTTTCAAAGGGGTTCAGGTCTAGAGATTGGGCTGGCCATGACAGGGTCTTGATCTGGTGGTCCTCCATCCACACCTTGATTGACCTGGCTGTGTGGCATGGCGCATTGTCCTGCTGGAAAAACCAATCCTCAGAGTTGGGGAACAATGTCAGAGCAAAAGGAAGCAAGTTTTCTTCCAGGACAACCTTGTACGTGGCTTGATTCATGCGCGATTCCAGCATTGCTGAAGCACCCCCAGATCATCACCGATCCTCCACCAAATTTCACAGTGGGTGCGAGACCTCTCCAGGTCTCCGTCTATCCATTAGACGACCAGGTGTTGGGCAAAGCTGAAAATTGGACTCATCAGAGAAGATGACCTTACTCCAGTCCTCTATGGACCAATCCTAATGGTCTTTTGCAAACCTCAGCCTGGCTATTCTTTGCTTCTCATTGATGAAGGGCTTTTTTCTAGCTTTGCACGACTTCAGACCTGCCCCTAGGAGCCTGTTTCGAACCGTCCTCGCCGTGCACTTCACTCCAGCTGCCGTTTGCCATTCTTTTTGTAGGTCACTTGATGTCATCCTACGGTTGTTGAGTGACATTCGAATGAGTTGGCGGTCATCCCGGTCAGTAGAGAGTCGTTTTCGCCCTCTGCCGGTCTGTAGCTTTGTTGTCCCCAATGTCTGCTGCTTGACCTTGTTCTTATGAACCACCGTCTTTGAAATTTTAAGGATGGAAGCAACCTGACGCTCACTGTATCCCTCTGCCAGTAAAGCCAGAATTTAACCCTTCTTTTCCTCACTCAAAACTTTCCTTTTCAACTCTTTTGGCATGGTCAATAGTTATTTTTGGATTAATATTACTTTTGAGGTACTATTAGCACTATTTTTGCCATCCAGCTGGTCCTATTGCAAGAGGATAGTGATGACCACAGCAGTGGTTTTTATACTTTTCCTCATTAAATAAGATTTGGTTCATGTGATCACCTAATCAGTACCTAATTCAGTAGAATGAGGTGTGCCTGTGTTGGAATTCAACAGACACTGGAATGGAATGGCTGTCATACATGTAGAGATGCTGATTCAAGAAAAATTTGCAGTGGTCTCTTAATTTTTTCCAGAGCTGTATATGCGGGAGAGAAGTCTGACTTGCAAATACATCTAATTTGTTAGGCGACTTTTTCTAAATAGCCAGATAATCTATTTTTTTTTTGGAGCATGCCTGATTTGATCATATTCTTTTAGGCAATATTTGTTATTGCTTAGTGGTACTAACTAGGGTCATCATTCTTTAAACAATGCCTCGACTCTCTAATAACGCTCTGATAAGGAATCAAAAGGAATAATTTAATCAAATTCAGTGGTAGAGGGCACAATTCATGCTTAACTGTCTCACTCCGAAGAGTCTGAACTCATGCATATTTGAGTTGTTCTCTCTGGCGGCCGATCTCAGTGGATGTTCTAGGTTGTTGTCTTTCTCTGGAGGTCATATTGGCCACCCTGAAGGTATGGGCCTGGTCAGAGTGCCAACTGTGTAGAGGCCTGCTAGGAGAGCCATATGTTATCAGTTAAATCACAGTCAATGGAGGCCATTACTGCCACACTCCTGACTGGTATCTAATGAAAACCATGTCATGCTCCGCTGCCTTTGTTTTTAAACCAGTGATGTGAAGGAAATGGGAAACGACAGAGGTAATACTGCAATCAAACCTCACAGTTTCGCATGCAGCGCATTCCTGCAGCGCATTCCTGCAGCGCATTCCTGCAGCGCATTCCTGCAGTCAAACCTGTGATAAATAAAAATTGGGGAGTATAGGGCCGCCTCTCCATTTTCAGTTTATGAAAATGAATACTTCAGCGATCCACATCAAGGGAGAGATGTATGGAGCTTCAGAGAGGAGGTGTATACAACCAGTAGGTTCTTTAATATAATCAATAGGCTGGTCTGGACTCCTCCCATCCTTCCATATCTTACTGGTTCAGGCCAGGGTACTATAGGCCAAGATCAAATATGTTATTTTCATTACAGAAGGCTTTAAATTGGAGGCGTGGGCCCTGGCCTCAATGTTTGTGTTAGCCTTGTGGCAAGTGAGGTTGACTGACTCATAGAGGAGTTACTGTATATGAGCTTTGCCCAGGTTTTCACACAGGGGTTTGTACTGTATACTGTAACACGTTCTCTCTCTTCAGTCAACATTCTCAAAGGTGTTTGAACAAGGATGTGATCACTACAGTTTTTACAATATGGGGAAAGGGGACCTCAATGGAGGAAGAAAGGAACTTGAAATATCTTTATTGGGATACTGTCAGTTCAATTGAATAGTCTAATACAGTACCTGCAATTACCAAAGAGGAATGTCCTCTGCAACGTCCATTTCCTTCAGTACTTGGACAAAGAGCAAAGCTTTTACAAAGCATCTGCTTTTGTAGCACTATAATCTGAGGCTTTGGCGCGGCACCAAACAAAGTGTTAGCTACGTATCTGTCTGCCTGAGGAACTGCATTGGTTGCACATGATGGCAGAGGACCCAGACTGGGCACATCTGGTAGGAGGAGAGAGAAACAATACACCATCCTGACACAGCTATGATTTACTTATCTAATGAATCATCAGCCTTTTACACCAGCACCAGAAATTAGATAGTTTGAAGCGATGCATGAGTCTGAACACAGCTTTACCATTTATGCTCTTAAAGATGCAAGTCATCTATTTTCATCAGTCTTTGACTCCAGCACCAGAAAATAAGTCGTTTGAGGCAGTGTATGAGTCGGAGCATAATTGATGTGTTGAACCATGCTGTATCACTTGCCTTACTTATACTGTAAGTTATTTCTTATCGAAATACCATAAAAACCATTGCCAATGAGGCTTGTCTTCATATTTCCACTAAGAACATATTGGTTGTTTCATAGAGTTGCACATGACTGCCACCACACTGTCTACTATTAATAATGTCATCATAGTTTCATAAAATCATACTACACTCAACACAAACCCCAAAATGGTGTGGGAAGAAGTGGTTTTAGTATGCTCTTTATATAGGATTACAGCTGAGGTATGAATGATTCTACTGATTCTTGCAGTGCGAAAAATATCAATCGATTCCTTAACTGTTGGATGGCTCAGGGAACATTAACAGTGGTTGGACATTTCAGTGAAGTGTGGCATGCATGCATGGATAAAATTGTACTTCTCCCTGTCTTAAAGTGGTTTGCGAAAGTATTCACCCCCCTTGGCATTTTTCCTATTTTGTTGCCTTACAACCTGGAATGAAAATGGATTTTTGGTGGGTTTGTATCATTTGATTTACACAACATGCCTACCACTTTGACCCCCCACCCACTCCCCCCCCCCCCCCCCCCCCCAAAGTCAATACTTTGTAGAGCCACCTTTTGCAGCAATTACAGCTGCAAGTCTCTTGGGGTATGTCTCTATAAGCATGGCACATATAGCCACTGGGATTTTTGCCCATTCTTCAAGGCAGAACTGCTCCAGCTCCTTCAAGTTGGATGGGTTCCGCTGGTGTACAGCAATCTTTAAGTCATACCACAGATTCTCAATTGGATTGAGGTCTGGGCTTTGACTAGGCCATTCCAAGAAATGTAAATATTTCCCCTTAAACCACTCGAGTGTTGCTTTAGCAGTATGCTTATTGTCATTGTTCTGCTGGAAGGTGAACCTCAGTCCCAGTCTCAAATCTCTGGAAGACTGAAACAGGTTTCCCTCAAGAATTTCCCTGTATTTAGTGCCATCCATCATTCCTTCAATTCTGAACAGTTTCCCAGTCCCTGCCGATGAAAACATCCCCACAGCATGATGCTGCCACCACCATGCTTCACTGTGGAGATGGTGTTCTCGGGTGATGAGAGGTGTTGGGTTTGCGCCAGACATTTTCCTTGATGGCCAAAAAGCTCAATTTTAGTCTCATCTGACCAGAGTACCTTCTTCCATATGTTTGAGGAGTCTCCCACATGCCTTTTGGCGAACACCAAACGTGTTTGCTTATTTTTTTCTTCCATAAAGCCAGCTCTGTGGAGTGTATGGCTTAAAGTGGTCCTATTGACAGGTACTCCAATCTCCGCTGTGGAGCATTGCAGCTCCTTCAGGGTTATCTTTGGTCTCTTTGTTGCCTCTCTGATTAATGCCCTCCTTGCCTGGTCCGTGAGTTTTGGTGGGCAGCCCTCTCTTGGCAGGTTTGTTGTGGTGCCATATTCTTTCCATTTTTTAATAATGGATTTAATGGTGCTCCGTGGGATGTTCAAAGTTTCTGATATTTTTCTATAACCCAACCCTGATATGTACTTCTCCACAACTTTGTCCCTGACCTGTTTGGAGAGCTCCTTGGTCTTCATGGTGCCGCTTGCTTGGTGGTGCCCCTTGCTTAGTGGTGTTGCAGACTCTGGGGCCTTTCAGAACAGGTGTGTGTATATATACTAATCATGTGACACTTAGATTGTACACAGGTGGACTTTATTTAACTAATTATGTGACTTCTGAAGGTAATTGGTTGCACCATATCTTATTTAGGGACTTTTCCATTATTTATTTTTTTGAATTTATTGAAACAAGTAATTTTTTTCATTTCACTTCACCAATTTGGACTATTTTGTGTATGTCCATTACATTAATTCCAAATAAAAATCAATTTAAATTACAGGTTGTAATGCAACAAAATAGAAAAAACGCCAAGGGGGATGAATACTTTCGCAAGGCATTGTAGGTAACGGTAATGCTAGCCAATGGGCATCTGTAAAATGTTCATTTTCCAACAAGGAATTGCTAAATCATGCTGGATTTAGACAAATCCCCAAAATGTTAGCTTCCATGCTGATTTTATGTGTTGGAATCACATGCACATACTGTCAAGAACAGAATCGATATGAAACGGAAATAAATGTCATCTCAAAATAGAACCGAATCCCTAAAAAGTGAACCAATGTTGTTTTCAGTCTGTGCCCTTGTATGGATACAAGGGTTTTTCAAGGACATTCAAAGGCCCACCTCAATGTCACTGGTCATACTGAGTGATGGACCCACTATGTTTAGAGTTTGTCAGTCAGAGGTTTGCTGTGTAAACCTGTCTGCATTGGACACAGAATATGTATTATTATGGCAGGTACCAATAAGGGACCACTGTGGAGATCATAATCAAGATGGCTGCTGCGGCAATTACATTTGACAGAGGAGAATTGGAGCAATGCCTTTGTTATCAGTATCTCTGTAAAAGCAGGTAGGGAAAATAGTATTCCTTTCTTCATCTCACAAACCTTCAATTAACGGTCTTTGATAGCTGCATTGATCCTTCTCAGCCAGCTTGGTGGGGAGGGAGAAAGGAGATGGGTGAAATTTGATTCCTCTTCCTCTGTTGATAGAGTGACCGTGCATATCTCAAAAAGGTTAAACATTGGTGTTTACAGAGGCTAAATTGATATTTTAAGAGCAGTTTGTGCTGTTTGCAGTTGTGGGAAAATCTGAGGTGTATCTGGTATCTTTTTTCACTACGTACTGTCGGTCTATCACTTCGGTTATTCACCAGTTATTCTTATGTATTGTTGTGTTGTATTTCCTCAAAGCGTCACAGTACAGACTGTTCTGTACAAATGGTTAATTATCAAATTGAAAAGAGAGACACAAAGACTAGCTCTTCGTGACCATGAAATATGATTCAGAAGCATTTCTTTGTATCGCTGAAAGTTGGTAAATAACATCACTCAAGTGAAATAAAATGTTTAGAACAAGAACAAATAGGCTTGTGAAAATATATTTAGTTTTGTTTATGCAGATTTATAGTATTTGATTTGAAAAGAAGCGCTGTATAACTGTTTTAGAGTTACACGAACGTCAAATCATTTTGTGCTGAGCCCTGTTTGATGACATTAAAGATTGAACTATAAATTGAACCCTGTTTATGATTGTGACAGCAATACATGTGGCGGGATATTCTCCAAATGTTATTTGTGCCAGCACATTAAAGCGTGAGTGTTTGTTTTCTCTGCAGCCTGCTTTGAAGTCATCATTGAGAGAGAGGCATTTGAGAAGACTACAAATACTAGTGAGTGCCACCTTTTCAAATTGAAGCCACCTTATTTACATACTGTATGCAGTTCAGGCTAGTCCGGGGAGGAAGGAGTGAGACATGGCATTGAGAATGAAGATATACTAAAGAAAACCGAATAATAATAGCTAAAGAAAACAGGATAATGGAATGTCCTTATTCCCACTAAGTGTTTCTAAAAGCTATTCAAATAAAATATTTGTTAAACAGACACACCCGCACGCACACATGCACGCATGCACACACGCACGCACGCACACACACAGAGAGAGCTACACAACTCTGTTCCATACAGCGACATTCCCTTTCTGGTCCAGTGCAGCTATTTCAACACGACTGTGTTTTGTTATCCTCTCACATAGGCAGGGTTGGGCTGGTGCCACGGCTGTTGCCTCCCAGCCTGCGCAATGGGAGTCTGCTCCATTATCAGAGCTGCTGGCTCACCACCCTACAGCAAACCCAGCATCCTCTGCTCCGGCAGATTTCATTTCTTATCTCAATAGGGAAAACAGCCCCTCTAATGAACAACACAACCACCCTGGGCTGCTGTGAACATGGCTCCAGAATACATAGCTACAATAGATGGTTCTGATGAACTTATGAACAGAGGAAAGCACTGATATTCCTCTCAGGAATTTGCAGTTGGTAATAGATATTCAGGGGGATTTGCTATATAAATAATTATAACTGGGATAGGGCAAGGGGGAACCTCTCTCCAACGTTAATCCAGTGCCAGAGCAGCTGAGAGCAATGTTTTATAAGGGTCTGCCATCGATGACATATTGAATCCATAAAGAGGATCCCAAGTAGATGAAAATCAGTAATGTGTTGCTGCTGTGTACTCTGTGTTCTAAGACTTTAGGCTTTGAGTTATTGATTGCAGGTAGTTGAAGAAAGGCAATCATTTCAAAAGAGGATTAGTGATGAGCTCCTCACCCACAATGGTCTCTGAGTCACATTTCCTGCTTCTTTAAAGTGTGTCCATGTCACCTTAAAAAAAAAAAATCTGTATTTTTCTTGTAAAAAAAAAAGGGAATCATGGGAAAGGGCAGACTGTTTTACCTTACAAGACAAATGTAAAAATGCTTTGGTGGAACAAAATATGCAAGCTTTATACTATGAGACTAGATTTGGGAAATATTTTTGCAAGATGCTGTACACTTTTGTCCACTGAGAGGCCTAAGTCTTTTAGCTGAGCCTAAGCGTTCGACTTTTCCTCAGTTTTTTGTTGCTTTTTCTCACAGCTTCATCAATGTCATGCACAGCCATGGGAAAAGTAATTGTGTGTCAACTCTTCTAGGCCCTAAAACAAAAGTCATTATGAGAGTGGAAAGTAGTATGACCTGATATATCTTGGGTAAATTACTTTTCCCAATGTAGCCTACTGTATGCGCATCAGTTGTTAAGAGTACATGATCAGTAGTCTCTTTTCTTTTATAATGAGAAAGCTTAGAGTAGCTTCATGTCACTGACAATTTCTTCCTCATTCTTAAGCATGTGGCCTAAGCTTCTCAATAATAATTTATAGAAAGAATTAAAGTTAAAGGGGCAATCAGCTGTTGCTACATCCATTTTTGGACTTAATATAACTTATAAGAGTATGAGCTTTGTTCAACTGTCGTACCCCATCAGAACCCTAAATATAAGATGGTTTTACTCCAATGTTTGTAAACAAAGTAAATGTAAACAAACACTATATAGCCTCAAAACATGGTTAACGCTATAATTTTTATATCATGGATGGTCTATGAATTTCAGAGTGGTTCCATTTCTCCAGCCCTATCCCTCAGCTTTTTACCAAAACAAGGGCGGGGAGTACGCTTTGGTATTGTTTCTACTGCTGAGTTAAACTCCTATGTTTGTTATGTAGATATTTTCTGTGAATCAGTATTGTCAAAGCTTTCCAGATCTCTACAGGAAGAACAAAGACAGACAGTACAACACATCTTAATAAGCCAGGCCTTACTATATATTAGATGGTTAGGGTTAGGTCTTTGAATTCTGCTCATGGACTAACAAAATACCTTCCTTATGTGTTGGCAGAAGTTGTACTTTACATATAATTACATCAAATCCCGAAGTGAAACTGTGAAATCAAGTTGTTACAGTACATAACACACTCAGTTGTATTACAGAATACATTATTTTACAATGGAAAATGCATACCTCAGATGGTGCATTTGTTTAGTGGTGTTGATGTAAGTTTGTCAGTTCCTAACGATGACACTAATTAGGCACAGAGGACAATTGCGTTCCCTGCTACATATCTGATACCTTCAGAGACTGACAGAACAATGAACAGACTGACAGTGAAACCAACCATAATACTGTGTGTGTGGTACAAAGGACAGTGACATCATGTTGTTGACAAGATAAGGAACTTAGGAAACAATTCAGACAAAAAGAAAATGTGTTTCATTCAAAGTTTTTTTGGTAATTTAGATGCACTTGACCAGTCTAGACTGGAACAGCCCAGTTTTAAATTGAGCTGAAATCACATATGCAATATTTTGAGAAACTGCACCTACTGGTTTATAAATGATGTACCGGTAAGTGAAATTACATCATTTCTTCCTATGAAACAGCCTTAGCCTCTTCTATTCATGGAAAATAGCCTACAAATACATTTTGTTGGAGATTTGTGTGTTTTTCACTCTGGGATAAAAAAAAAGGGAAATATCGACTTCTCAGAAAATGGGATATGTATGAGTCTTCTCAGAAAATGGGATTTTGGCTGCTGTTGACATCAAATTCATCATCTGAAAACTCATACTTAGAATGTGTCTTAGGTCCCCAGACACTGGTTATTTAAAGCCTGCACTGCTGATTTCAATATTCCATAAGTTCAGAGAAAGTGACTGTCAGCTCATTTTAGAGTATGCTTATTCTATCCTGCTTTAAGTAGAAAATGAATACCTTACTCCATCCCATAATACTCTCACAGAACCTGCACAACAAAGAGCAGAGAAACAGTGTACCAGACCTGATCTATATTTAATTAATATCTAGCTAAAAACACTTGTTGGTTTTTCAGTGAGCAGCAAATTGACAAATCAATGGGGGAAAATGGTACCATATGCCAGCTATTAATGCTCTTTGAAGCAGGGGTGAACTTGGGGGTATTTTTTCATTGAATTAGCTTTTAGTAAGTGACAACCCAGAGCTTCTGGTGTGCGATTTTATTAAGATAAAAGGAAAGTGGATAAGCTGGCCATTTAAAAAGCGATTACCTTATCCTCACTTTTCTTGAGAAAGTGATTATGGTTTATTTTGGTGATGAATTGAGTGTAGGAAATGAGACTGACACCTCTGGAACGCAATTATTAGGTTTTGCAGATGACTGTGGTGCTATTTTCATTTGCCACCACACTAATAGCAGTCTTGTTTAAGCACCAACAACCTAGCAGAGGCTGCTAGGCAGAGCTAATAGAGTTTGCTTTTTCATTCATCTTCTTCTGTAGTCTGGTCATCATATCTGTATATCTCTGCCATTGTGAATCTAGCAGCATTATGGTGTGCTGCGGGGAATAAGCAATAGCAGCACATGACACAGACAGGTTGGTTCCAGTTATCATGTTGTATTGTGTGGATACCTTGTAGACAGACAACTGTCGGCAGATAGCTCTTATTATGGACTGAAATTATCTGAGCTGCATCCAGAGACAGACCTTAGCCTACTCTTGCATACGGCATGCGGTTCATTGACAAGCAGATCCTATTGTCTTTAATGGAAGGCATGCATTTATATTAACTGCTATCTAAGGGTTGCTATTGGGCAAAGACAAAAATGTTGACCATACAACCAAGGCATTAACTTTAGCTAATAATGTTAAACGTTTGATACAGTGCCTTCAGAAAGTATTCATACCCCTTGACTTATTCCACATTTTGTTGTGTTACAGTCTGAATTCAAAATTGATTAAATATGTTTTTTTCTCATCCATCTACACACAATACCCCATAATGACAAAGTGAAACAGCTCACCTACTTTTACTCTATGATTTGACTATTAGATGTTTCTTTTGAAAAATTTTTTTTTTTTAAGGAGTAGTTTCACCATATTAAAATGAGAGTTCAGTTCACGTAACAGGGTTGACCTTAAAATGAGGGACATACGTAAATGAATCACTAATCACATGAAATAAATAATCATCTTCAGAAATGACTTTGTCAAAGCAACAAAATAACTAGGGCTTTACAATGATGGTGATTTTTTAAAAAGTGGGTTAAAATCTTCCTAGATGTGACACAGGGTTGAATTCTGGCACTTTAGCAGGCCTTTATTGTAACACCCTGGCTCGGGGACTTTATATGTTGAGCCAGGGTGTGTTCTTTCTATGTGGTGTATTTCTATGTTGGGAGTTCTAGTTTGTTTATTTCTATGTTGGCCTGAGTGACTCCCAATCAGAGGCAACGAGTGTCAGCTGGGGCTGGTTGTCTCTGATTGGGAGCCATATTTAAACTGTCTGTTTTCCCTTTGTGGTTGTGGGTTCTTGTTCCGTGTTGGTCTATGTTACCTAGGACGTTACGAGTCGTTTTTTGTTTACTGTCCGTGTTTATCGCTAATGATAAATAAACATGTTCGTTCATCACACTGCGCCTTGGTCCTCCTCTCTTAACGACGATCGTGACATTTATTCATATTAAAAATCGGATTTATTGAATTCTCCATGTGGTCTATTTTAAAGGGCACTTCATTTGATAAAACATGCTTTTAAAATTCAATATTGGTGCACAAGTTCTACTTAAAATATCAAAGGGACAAAAAAGGTATTCATTTCGTGGAATGACACAAATACTGATAATGCCTTAGTAAATCAAAGTGTAAAATATGGAGATGGCAGCATAACACGGATACTGGAGTTTCATTTCCTGTGTTAGATTGGGTTGCAGTGCGACAGAAGTGCCACGATTTGTCCCTGTAGTGGCTGTCTGCCTGAGATCGATGGAGGGTTGGAGGAAATTGACAGGGGTAGCACTTATAGTTAGGAGTTATGAAATAGACCATATTGCTTTTTCGTATAGGGGCATCATTACACCAAAATCTGCATTTTCAAAACTGTTAATAGCTTTTGTCCATTTAAATTGCTGTTTTCACATCTTTTGTTTGCAGCAATTCAGTTGTCACCAGTTGAAGGCTTACACTGTAATTAAACAAGGGGGTGTATAACCAACCCTGATTACTCACACAATGGAGGCCATTTTGGGAAAAGTGTAGGCCCCTACCTAACTACGGATTCATGAATTAATCCTCATTATCTGAATGACATGCATGTCTCAAACACAGTAGGGAAGCAGTTGGGAGAGCAATTTACTAAAACGTGTAGTAATAATAGCAGATTTTCATTTGCTGCCAAAAACTATTAAATGTGTTTATTCGTAGTAATTGTTTGGACATACAGTTGCATGTCCAAACCATTTCTATAAACAAACACATTTAAACCAATAATAGGATATCCCTGTTTTTATACAAGTCTTTGGCTGAGCCATATCTCTTTGTTCTGTGACTGTACCAGTAAGTTGTTTTCACTGAAATCATTTCCAAACACTATTAGAGGAAAAACACAGACTGGACACGGTGAAAGTTAATAGTCAATGTTAAGGTCAATTTAGCAGAGTGAATCAATTTTAACATTTTTCTTTTTCTTTTCTGAAAGGTGTATTCCATCACAATAACCATCGTTTAGTAAACACTGATTTTACAGAGTACTTGTTTGACTCATTTTTCATGTGTCAGTGCCATAGCCCACGCCCACAACACATCTCCTGAGTTGACAACCTCCTGCAGTGATAAACCTTGTTTGTAATCATTAATGTGAATGGGATTAGGCACTCAGTCAGAGATACTCTGTCCAATACAATACAAAAGGAAAGGAAATACAGTACAATTTAAATACATTCCAAAAAGTCATAAAGAGCAAGAGGATCAAACAACAAACATATTTGTCACCCATTGGTTAATTCACTGTACTAAGTAGAGGGCGTATGCTTGCACATCAAAGGGAGAATGACTGCAGCTGGTGTATTGCATGTGTACTTGATGGACCCTACAGATTGATGCCCCATTATGGTGCATTAGTGTGTTGATTACATTTGAATGTATGGTAAATACTGTTCCTACGCCTTGCATTCTGTAATGGACCCAGTATTCCATTGTATCTTCAGTATTCCATTGTATCTTCATTTGTAAGTGAAACTACCCTCTAATATTAAGCTTTGTTTGGAGCCATGTATTTCCATAGAAGATGATATGGACTTAAAGAAGGATGTGTAGAATTTATTGAGGTTTGTGAGGCTCAATGGCTGCTTGCACTAAATGACTGTAATGTGTGTCTAATATGCGGTTGCATTGGATGAAAAATGAACATGTTATTTACCAGGGATGTTTATAATTGTGCATAACATAAAAGAAGCCACCTTCCTCTTGGATTTATCTGTTCACCTTAAACAGGGCCGCCAACGCCATAGTAGATGCCTGGAAAACAGACAAATTATTAATTAAATAAATGGATTAATTTAAATTGCTTAATTTGCACAAGGGACCAGGAAGGAAATAATGAAAAGATGACACAATATTAACAGTTGCACAGGGGAGGACTTTTCTACCACTGTCTTGGGGTCCTGTATCATCACAGTTTACTGCTCAGTGCTCTCCCTGGATTTGGGTGATCGGTTCCCTCAGTGGTGGTTTTGCATTGTGCAGCTGAGCAGCTGGGTAATGTGCTTGATAGGCGCTGTAGCTCCTGTCGATGTTCCAGAGCTTGGGGTTAGACACAGCAGCTCAGTGCTAGCTAAACAAGCATGGTCCTGCTGACGGATAGAAAAGACAAAAAAGGAAATGGCTGCCTCCACAGAAGAAACATACCCTAGTGATTATGCTAAACTAAAATGTTCCCCATCTCATGTATCTGTTGTTTTGAAAACTTGAATGTCTAAAATGTATTAACCTTGGCAGAGCACATTTCAGCAGAAAGACTTAGCATACCGTGTTGTTGGATCTCCTAAAATAGAGCAGTTGGCTCTCCTGAGACAGAGCAGATGGCTCTCCTGAGACAGAGCAGATGACTCTCCTGAGACAGAGCAGATGACTCTCCTGAGACCGAGCAATTGGCTCTCCTGAGACAGAGCAGATGGCTCCCCTGAGACAGAGCAGTTGGCTCTCCTGAGAGTTTCCAGATCAAGACATATGTGGTGGATTCTGACACCTGCCATATTGATACTGTAATTACTCAGGAACCAGTAACCGATGCATTCATTATAAACACATGCCACAAAATTCCTAAATCAAATAAAGTAAATGTAATACATATGCAAATGAGGAGTATAAACATGACAAGCTGAAACAACATAATAGACACCCTGGTCTCTGTGTAGGAAATAAAGCCTCCTCATTGTGCTGCAAAACAAGAGGAACTATCAATTATTCAGGACCTCTCTGATGGCGGCCCATTTATAGTCACTTTCTTTAGTCTGGCTGGACACTTTCCTTCTGCTTTCTTCCTCTATGTTCTGACTGACTTAAAATGGCAGCAAAATGCATGTGACCACTGAGCAGGACTTTGTCTTCGCTGCCCTAATGTTTAATTTATACATTACACTACTCTGCCTATATCGGGTATGCTTCATGTAGCCCTAAAAGCAAATGGAATATGAAAACGAATGTGAAGGGAAAAAATAATATGGACGATTATTACTGCAATATGTAAATAATAAAGTGAAGTTTTGCCTCATATGGTGCCACGGTGCGAGCATAAGACGGAGGATGGAGCGTTCATTTATTATAATAATAATAATAATGTAAGTTACTCAGTGTACCCCATGAAGGAAACGTATTCTTCAGACTGTACAGATGTCAGCCTCTCCTCCTCCCTGTCCTTTCATCTGTGATCATGAAAGCGTTTTGCTGCTAGCTAGCCAGGGTCAGGCCAGAGATGAAGATGTAACCATCCCAAGGGTTTGACTTTTTGGGGAAAGGGCACGCACCTCTTGTCTAGCTGTCTAAAACTGTTAGGGGAATTCAAACAACCCCTGCATGTGGATGTTTATTGGCATTGTAAAACTTTAACGTAGCCTTCCAAGGCATTTAATAAAGCACCGCGGGAGAACTCGTGACAAGGCTTGAGATATATTTGGGTATTTGTTAGCAAGCAGGTAGCCGCCTCCATTTGATGTGCAAATGTAATCACCCACAGCCTTTACATGTACTTCAATTACTGTACCTTCCTGTGATAGTCTATCATATTTACACAGTGCATTCAATCTATGATGTGATACTAACTACTGCTTGTGGTGCACAAATATTTCAAGTAACTATTTTTTTATCTAGCACACGATTGCTTTTGTGAAATGCTGTCACGGTTTCGGCCGAGGCTGCTCCTCCTACTTGTTCGGGCAAGTTTCGGCGGTCGTCGTCCCCGGAGTACTAGCTGCCACAGATCTATGTTTCATGTTCGTTTGGTTTTGTCTTGATGTTGTACACCTGTGTCTAGTTAGTCCTCGTTAGTGTCCTATTTAGTTCTCGTTGTGTGTGTTTGGTGTTGTGTGGTATTGCTCCTCTGTTTGGTGTTCTGAGCTACGTATTCTTCCCTCCGTTGTTTGGAGAGGTTTTCGCACATGTTAGTGCGCCTTTTGTTTGACGCCTGTGTGCGCCTTTATTTTCGCCTCCGGGCTTATGGTTCTCGTGTACTACGTGAATAACTCACTAAAGTCTTTTGGACTAAGCTTCTGCGTCCTGCGCTTGATTCCTGCACCACACCCACCTTCAGCACCCTGACAAATGCCTTCCTCTCATCTGGTAAGGCCGGTATTGTGAAATCACTAAAGTCTGTAAGATTGTCACAAGCACTAGATCACTTTTTAAAAAATATGATCGTATGATTATAGGCGTAATACATTTGCCCGGGGTCATATGTAGAGAAATAAGTTCCTTGATGCTGACAGCCAGTATCCCATTCTATGCTCGACTGACGGCCGCTGAGCAGTTTTTAAATCCTGTTTGTCGTTGAATAGCTTTAAGAAAATATGCAGTCATCAGGACAGCTAAATAAACAAATTGAGGCATAGTCCACTCACTTTGAACAGAGAAGTTACCCAAAGACATGGATCGATATTGCCTCTAATCACTTTGCTACTGTGACTCTATCTGACTGCTTAAATCCTTTTCCAAAAGACCAAGGTGAGGAAGGAGCCCAGTGTTTCACACACATTTCCCCACGGGGCAAGCATTCAGCGGCATTATTGGTAATTCTGCTACATCATTGAAATACATTTAAAGATAAATATCTCAAAAAATACATCAAAAGCTGGAATGCAAATTGTGTTTAACAGAGAGCATCCAATCTGAAAATGTGTCTGATCCCTCCTTGTCTGAAACACCTACAGATGTAGGATCTTAATTTGAGCCAGTTTGCTACAGCAGGAAAATAATCCTGCAGCAACATGAAATGTGAATTATGTGTATTATAAATAATGGACATTTGTAAGTGGAAATTACAAATGTTAGAAGCCTTTTTAAACCTTGAATACACTACACGTTTGCATTTCCTGCTATGCAGGAAAATTCTCAGCAACAAAAGAGTAATCAAATTAAGATCCTACATCAGTAGGCACCAATGATGTACAGTGCCTTCAGAAAGTATTCACACCTCTGGACTTTTTCCACATTTTGTTGTGTTACGGCCTGCATTTAAAATGGATTAAATTGAGATTTTGTGTCACTGGCCTACACACAATACCCCATAATGTCAAAGTGGAATTATGTTTTTAGAAATTGTTACAAATGAATTAAAAATATACACTGGAGTTGCTTACCAAGATGACATTGAATGTTCCTGAGTGGCGTACTTACAGTTTTGACTTAAATCGTCTTTAAAATCTATGGCAAGACTTGAAAATGGCTGTCTAGCAATGATCAACAACCAACTTGACAGAGCTTGAAGAATTGTACAAATAATAATGTGCAAATATTGTACAATCCAGGTGTGCAAAGCTCTTAAGAGACTTACCGAGAAAGACTCACAGCTGTAATCACTGCCAAAGGTGATTCTAATATGTACTGACTCAGGGGTGTGAATACTTGTGTCAATTATATATTTCTGTATATAATTTAATACATTTGAAAAGAAAATCTAAAAACATGTTTTCACTTTCTCATTATTGGGTATTGTGTGTAGATGGGTGAGAAAATATTTAATCAATTTTTAATTCAGGCTGTTACACAACAAAATGTGGAATAAGTCAATGGGTATTAATACTTTCTGAAGACACTGTATATAAACTCTGGATTGCTGATGCTATGTATTGGCTATTGAGAGGCTTTGAAGCCACCGGTCGGCCATATTGATACTCCCCAGTAGGAGAAGTCCTCCAAAGGATAAATGGAATTTTACAGTATTTCAATTAAATGTTTAAAGGACAAAATTACATGTATTTAAGTATTTTTTGGTTGTAGTGGGGACAGTAACATTAGTAATAACAAATTAAAAAAGTACTTTAAGAAATGTTTAGCTCACATGATATCATTTCAAAGTATGCATTAAGGTGTCTGTAATATAATACCTGTGTGGCAAAAATGAATGTAGACATTAATAAATGCTTTTCTATAGCTTCCCAAAAATGTTTTACAACGGTGGGGGAGTGCCAAGATGGAGGCACGGTGGCTTCAACACAGCGCCCCCCTATAAGTAATCTAGTGTATATAAATCATTGATATGCACTTCCCTTGACAACCAAAACAGTTTTCTGCTAAAAGTTGTCATGGTAAAATACGCAGGATTCCTTTATTGGTCATTAGCCATGAACCAGTGGCCATGTTCAGAGGTGCATCTCACGCTGAAACAGTCTGCTTGTAGAGCAGAACCAGACTAAAGCATCTGGATAGCAGGTTGATTAAATTCCCTCTGTACTCATGTTACCTTGTGTCCTCTCCTTTCGACAAATAAATTGGAGGGAACTGACCTTTCGTCAGATATGCATGGCAGGTTTCAAGTGTTTAGGCTTGAGGAACCAAGCATTTTAACTTCAATTAATCATATTAATGCTGTTACTGTAAGTGACATCCTCTCAGTGGTTTACTGCACCATCCCTAGCCGTTGCTCAGTCTCCTCAACAGTACCCATGTTTAGCTGTGTGGTGAACAACACTACCCCCTGACCTACAGCCAAACTCACTTAGATTGCTTCATAATAGGAAGGTCCAACAGGGGACTTCTGTTTACTTTTGTGGCACTCAAAAGTAGAACAAGATTGCCTGCAACTTCTGAGTGGAATGGAGTACTTGTGTCGGACTGTGAGGAAGAATCAAATTTGTGAGGTACCGATAGTGGGGGCAAACTCTGGGGAATAAGCTCAGCTCACCATCATATAAGCCCTGTAGCATACTCTCTAGGAAGCCAGTGAAGTGTAAGGAACTCAGGACTAACATGCTTATATTTCTGGTTGCAGTCAGGCTATTCCAGTCTACACGCACGAGTACATTGAGACTCTTTACGAATGCACTGGAGCAGCTTGATGGTGTGGTATCCGCGGTTCTCCAATATCAATGTTAAGCATGCCAAGAGAAGTCAGCTTGGATACTGTCAAATGTGCTTACTAATTCTAACCCATTGCCCTTGGTTAAACACTCAGTGGCCAGTTTATTAGGTGCACCACCCTGTTCACAAAAATTGTTTGCTCCTACAGACAGGGAGTCACGTGGCCGTGGCTTACTATATAAAGCAGGCAGACTGGCATCGAGGCATTCAGTTACTGTTCAATTGAACATTCGAATGGGAAAAACAAGTGACCTAAGCGACTTTGAGAGTGGTATGATCGTCGGTGCCAGCGTGCCAGTTCCAGTATCTCAGAAACAATCGTCCTACTGCGCTTTTCATGCACAACAGTGTCTAGGGTTTACCGAGAATGGCGAGACAAACAAAAAACATCCAATCAGCGGCAGTCCTGTTGGCGAAAACAGCTCGTTGATGACAGAGGTCGAAGGTGAATGGCAAGAATCGTGCAAGCTAACAGGCGGGCCACAAACTGGCAAATAACGACGCAGTACAACAGTGGTGTGCAGAACGGCATCGCGGAGCGCACAACTCGTCGGTCCTTGTCACGGAAGGGCTATTGCAGCAGATTACCACATCGGGTTCCATTCCTATCAGCTAAAAACAAGAAGAAGCGGCTCCAGTGGGCACGCGATCACCAACACTGGACAATTGAGGAGTGGAAAAACATTGCCTGGTCCGACGAATCCTGGTTCCTGTCAGGATTTGGCATAAGTAGCATGAGTCCATGGCCCCATCCTGCCTATTGTCAACGGTACAGGCTGGTTGTGGTGGTGTAATGGAGTAACAAATGTTACACATATACTGTAGGCACTTACAAAGGAGACAAAAGTGAACTGACACTAAGGGTATGTTTGGTCTATTATCTGTGAACTTTATGTTTATTATTTTCACTGAAACCTCTGTCAATGCTGTATCTTTAATTAGTGGGGGCTGATGGGAGAAAAGGGGTGATAACAGACCTGTTGGTTTATCACCTGGGAAAAGGAGAGTAATGCCGCTGCTGGGGAGTCTGTTTGGGACCTAGGTTCGCAAGGATAATAATACTTATTTTTTTTAAATATTTTTTTAGGGGGTAGATCAGCTTTAATATTGCAGATAGATTGTAACTTTCATCAATGTAATTGTCTGCATCACTTCCAATCCCCCATATGTTTTTTTTCTTGCAAATATATATATATATATATATATATATATATATATATATATATATATATATATATATATATATATATATATACACATATACATAAATATACATACACATATACATAAATATACATACACATATACATAAATATACATACACATATACATAAATATACATATACACACATATATATATATATATATATATATATATATATATATATATATATATATATATATATATATATACACACATATCCTTTAAAAAAAAAATATTTCCCTTTATTACTTTCCAACCCCACCACCCCTTCCCTAATTGGAGTAAACTAGTGAACAACAATGCTTAGGCCTCTACTTCCAGCTTATATATACTATATACGTTTTATGGACACAGTCAATTTTACAATAATTATATTTTGTTTGTTTTTACTCCTGAACTTCCTCTACCCTCAACCTCTCCGATCATTTTCATGATGTCCATCCGATGATGGCCATATCTTTCTAACTGTGCTCTTTCACAAAAGCTCTCAACCTATAACCTACAGTGAGGGAAAAAAGTATTTGATCCCCTGCTGATTTTGTACGTTTGCCCACTGACAAAGAAATGATCAGTCTATAATTTTAATGGTAGGTTTATTTGAACAGTGAGAGACAGAATATCAACAAAAAAATCCAGAAAAACGTATGTCAAAAATGTTATAAATTGATTTGCATTTTAATGAGGGAAATAAGTATTTGACCCCCTCTCAATCAGGAAGATTTCTGGCTCCCAGGTGTCTTTTATACAGGTAGCGAGCTGAGATTAGGAGCACACTCTTATTTTATTTATTTTTATTTATTTCACCTTTATTTAACCAGGTAAGCCAGTTGAGAACAAGTTCTCATTTACAACTGCGACCTGGCCAAGATAAAGCAAAGCAGTGCAATAAAAACAACAACACAGAGTTACATATGGGGTGAAACAAAAAAGTCAAAAAATACAACAGAAAATATATATACAGTGTGTGCAAATGTAGCAAGTTAAAGGGAGTGCTCCTAATCTCAGTTTGTTACCTGTATAAAAGACACCTGTCCATAGAAGCAATCAATCAATCAGATTCCAAACTCTCCACCATGGCCAAGACCAAAGAGCTCTCCAAGGATGTCAGGGACAAGATTGTAGACCTACACAAGGCTGGAATGGGCTACAAGACCATCGCCAAGCAGCTTGGTGAGAAGGTGACAACAGTTGGTGCGATTATTCGCAAATGGAAGAAACACAAAATAACTGTCAATCTCCCTCAGCCTGGGGCTCCATGCAAGATCTCACCTCGTGGAGTTGCAATGATCATGAGAACGGTGAGGAATCAGCCCAGAACTACACGGGAGGATCTTGTCAATGATCTCAAGGCAGCTGGGACCATAGTCACCAAGAAAACAATTGGTAACACATTACGCCGTGAAGGACTGAAATCCTGCAGCGCCCGCAAGGTCCCCCTGCTCAAGAAAGCACATATACAGGGCCGTCTAAAGTTTGCCAATGAACATCTAAATGATTCAGAGGAGAACTGGGTGAAAGTGTTGTGGTCAGATGAGACCAAAATCGAGCTCTTTGGCATCAACTCAACTCGCCGTGTTTGGAGGAGGAGGAATGCTGCCTATGACCCCAAGAACACCATCCCCACCGTCAAACATGGAGGTGGAAACATTATGCTTTGGGGGTGTTTTTCTGTTAAGGGGACAGGACAACTTCACCGCATCAAAGGGATGATGGACGGGGCCATGTACCATCAAATCTTGGGTGAGAACCTCCTTCCCTCAGCCAGGGCATTGAAAATGGGTCATGGATGGGTATTCCAGCATGACACTGACCCAAAACACACGGCCAAGGCAACAAAGGTGTGGCTCAAGAAGAAGCACATTAAGGTCCTGGAGTGGCCTAGCCAGTCTCCAGACCTTAATCCCATAGAAAATCTGTGGAGGGAGCTGAAGATTCGAGTTGCCAAACATCAGCCTCGAAACGTTAATGACTTGGAGAAGATCTGCAAAGAGGAGTGGAACAAAATCCCTCCTGAGATGTGTGCAAACCTAGTGGCCAACTACAAGAAACATCTGACCTCTGTGATTGCCAACAAGGGTTTTGCCACCAAGTACTAAGTCATGTTTTGCAGAGGGGTCAAATACTTATTTCCCTCATTAAAATGTAAATCAATTTATAACATTTTTGACATGCGTTTTTCTGGATTTTTTGTTGTTGTTATTCTGTCTCTCACTGTTCAAATAAACCTACCATTAAAATTATAGACTAATCATGTCTTTGTCAGTGGGCAAACGTACAAAATCAGCAGGGGATCAAATACTTTTTTCCCTCACTGTATATACTTTTTATGAACACGGTATGCTTTACATTTTTTATCTTGTTGTTATTAGTTGTTGTTAGTTGTTATTAGTCCCATCCTTCAACTCCATTCAACACCACCCATCTATCTCTTAACACCATCCATATTGGATTTCTATTTGCCATATATTTTTCAACTGTACTGTGATGTTTTACAAAAGTTCTGAACCCTTCTATTGTCATTGTTTCTACAGATTTTAAATTTAAAATAAACATTTTTGCTAAAAGTATTATTGATTGATTGACTATGACTTTTCAGATCACCCAGTAGTGCTATCTGCAGGGTTTGCTCCAGGTAAACATTGCAATCCTTTAGCCATTCCTGGACCTGTGTCCAAAAACAAGATACAAATGGACAGTACCAAAACAAATGATCTAATGATTCTGTCTCTTCGCAGCAAAATCTGCAGAGCTGGGAAGATTGTATCCCCCATATAAATAACATTCTATTGGTAGCAAGAATTTTATATAATAATTTAAATTGAAAAATTATAAGTTTTGAATCCGGCATCGTTTTGCGTATCAGTTCATAAACACTATGCCATGGAATCGGTACGTCAAAAATCTCTTCCCAACTATTTTGCAGTCTATATGGGACGGCTGTCAATCCTTTGGTCCTTAAATGAAACTGGTATACTTTTTTATTTATCACAATTCTTTTTAACCAATTATGTTCTTTAATGCAGGGCCGACAGACAAGTTCCTTACTTTTTCCCCCTTCCACTTTCCTCTTCAATTTTTGTGGTAAAGCTGCAATTATTTGGTTGTAATTTTGGGTAGAGCAGACATTTCCATATGTTTTTGTTAGCTGCATGTGCGACAACTCCATCAGTCCTACCTATGATATCATTTATGAAGATTATACCTTTTTTAAACATTTTTTCAAAATATAATGTTTTTTTATCAATTACTATATTTGAGTTTAACCACAATTTTTTTTGTTGTCTTTTTTTTTTTTTTAGGGGGGATGGATCAGCTTAATATTGCAGATAGATTGTATCTTCTATCAATGTAATTGTCTGCATCACTTCCAATCCCCCATGTTTTATTTTATTTTTTATATATATATTCCCCTTTATTACTTTTCAACCCCACCATCCTTTCCCTACTTGGAGTAAATTAGTGAACAACAACGCCCAGGCCTCTACTTCCGGGCTATACTTACTATCTACACCTTATGGACAGAGTTAATTTTACAATAATTATATATATATATATATATATATATATATATATATATATATATATATATATATATATATATATATATATATTTATATTTATATATATATATATATTTATATATATATATTTATTTATTTATTTTTTTGCTCCTGAACTTCTTCTACTCTCAACCTCTCCGATCATTTTCATGATGTCCATCCGGTTTGCTTCTAAATGCCATATCTTTCTAACTGTGCTCTTTCCCAAAAGCTCCCAACATACAACCTATATACTTATTATGGACACAGTATGCTTACATTATTAGCTATCTTTGTTATTATTTGTTGTTATTTGTTATTAGTCCCATCCTTCAACTCTATTCAATACCTCCCATCTATCTCTTAGTTTAACCACAATATTTGTTGCATTATTTGTTCTGTCATTTCTGGAGGATTAAATTGAAATTGCAACCAACTTTCTATGGCTTGTTTTAGAAATAGTGATATTTTCGAATAACTGAAAGTGAGAGAGTGTAATCTGAATAAAGGGAAAAAGGCCATTCTTGAACATTGGGTGAGACAATCTTACTAATTTTCTAGAGAACCAGTTCGGATTTAAGTATAACTTTTGTATGTCTGAAGCTTTTAGTGTAGGTCTAATGCTTTAATATTTAATAATTTCTGTCCTCCGAATTCATATTCATTATATAAATAGGCCCGTTTAATTTTGTCTGGCTACCGTTCCAAATAAAATATTTATTTCTCATATAATTTTAAAAAACTGTTCGCTAGGCGTAGGCAAGACCATAAGCAAATAGATAAACTGGGATAATACTAAAGAGTTAATCAGGGGGATTTTTCCACAAATTGACAGGTATTTACCTTTCCATGGTAGCAAGATCTTATCTATTTTTGCTAACTTTCTATTAAAATGTGTTGGAGTGAGATCATTTATTTAATTTGGGATATGTATTCTGAGTATATCCACATCACCATCAGACCATTTTATTGGTAAACTACATGGTAATGTAAAAATTGTATTTTTTTGTGATCCAATACGTAATCTAGTAAATGTATCATAATTTGGTTGTAATCCAGAGAGGTTAGAAAATGTATCTAGATCCTCTGAGGCTGTGGAGGGATTCAAGTTGTGGATTTAACAGAAAACATGAATCATCAGCGTACAATGACGCCTTTGTTTTTAAGCCCTGGATTTCTAATCCCTTGACATTAATGTTGGATCTGATTTTAATAGCTAACATGTTGATGACCATAATAAATAGATATGCCGATAGTGGACAACCTTGTTTCACTCCTCTTGACAGTTTAAAACTTTCAGAGAAATAGCCATTATTTACTATTTTACACCTAGGGTTACTATACATGATACCCCCCCCCCCCCATTCCCTTTTCCACACAACTTAATCTAGAATTGTTTAATGAGTGTCCTGTAAACAATATATATTATATTCCTTCTCTTGAGCCATGTAAATATTGTTCTTCTTTTGTTATTATCTGCTAAGCCATTACAATTATAACTGGCTATACTTATTTCACCACATACCATAATGAGATACAAGTTTCAAATCTATTTATCATTATATATGTTTGTAAATTTATCAATAAAAAAATACCATAGTGATTGAGTGTCCATATAGTTGTACCATGATATTTGCATTGCTACTAAGTAACCCTCCAATTGTTCTCCACTATTCCCCCCGCTAAAGCCTCTCCCCATCCCAAGTTGGGCCGTCATCCCAGTGATCGGCATACCACCCCAGTCCCCCCGGATCCCTAGGCCCCATCCATCGAAAACAGCACACAGTGCCACCCACAAAACAGAAGCAGGTCAACCTCCAATGCTCTCACCTCAATATATATATAGCTATTTAAAAATATACATCTATTCAAATATCTTGCATATCTTCATTTCTATCATTATCAATTAATATGTGTAATTATGTCAGCAGTTCATGTGAGGATAATTTGTAGAGAAATTATTATTTGAAGTGTTGGTTTAGAGCGCTGATATGTGTCTGGAATACGTGTTATGTGTACCTGGTCCGACGCGCGTCTCTAACCAGTGGAGTATACCCGATATCGCCATGGATTTTACAGGGAGTTGTTGAAGGATTGAAGTCATCGGTGCGAAGGAGGATCACTTATGTCATGGTGAGCTCAATCTTTTTTCTGTTGGGGGGATGGCCAACACAATCCCAAGAGAAGGGAGATGGAGCAGTGTTTCCACTCGGAAGAAGGCTAGCTAGAGGGGGGAAATGGAGTCCCTTGAGAAGGCAAGGAGTAGATGTATGTTAGTAGAAATGCAGTATTATCATAAGGAGACGTACAGTATACTTGGATGACGGAGGAGGAATGGGGGGAAAAAGAGAAGCAGAGGAGGTCTAAGAGAGAGAGGGAGGAAGATTGTGAGCTTGAGTCGGTAAAAAATGGCGGGAAAAAGGAGAAGGTTTGTTAAAGAAGAATGGTAGGAAATGTAAGCATAGTGAGCTGAAGACAGGAGGAGAAATGGAAGTGAATGAGGGTGAAGTATCGGAGGTGGTAGGTGTGGTGAAGTACTCAGAGCCAGAGGCTTGCACAGAGGGTCAGGATAAAGATGAGTCTGTGACGGTAGGAGTGAAGTTTTTGGAAAAAGTGGACCCTTGCCTTTTGGCTGATCCATTTGTGGTTTCAAGATGGGTGAAAAAAGCGTTGGGTATAGTGGAATCGGTGAGGGTAACCAGAAGTGGTCTAGTGATAATTGTATGTGTTTCTGTTGGGCAGAGGGAGAAGGCACTCAGAGTTAAACAAATGGGGGAAACAATTGTGAATTGTTTCGCTCTCAAGAAAGGGGCGCCATTGAAAGGAGTGATTACTGGGGTAGCAGTAAATGTAAAAGTGGACCAACTGAAGGGGAAGATTCCCGGTGTGTGTGATGTTCGTCGTTTGGTGCGACGCAAACAGGGTGGCGAGAGTGGGGAAACAGAAAAGTCATTGTCTGTTAATTTTAATTTTGTTATCCTGTTCGAGCTTATGTGCCGAGTACATTACGATGTTACAGGTGTCAAACTTATGGGCGTTTGGCAGCAGTATGTAGGAGGGAGGTGTGAGAAGTGTGCAGAAGGACATGAGACAAAGGAATGTGAAGCATTGGGGAAAGTAGTGGTATGTGCTAATTGTAGGGGTGGCCATGGGGCTGGGGATCAGACATGTCCCGTGCGAGAGAAGCAGGTTGAGGTTTCCAGGGTAAGAGTAGAGAAGATGTTGTCATATGTGGAGGCAGTGAAGAAAGTAGAGGAAGATGGGTCAAGGGGGGGGAGTGGTGAGAGTAGGAGATATATACCAGTACAGTGGGATAGGCAAGCAAGTGATATATGTTTCAGTAAGATTGGGTTTTTAGCATTTATAGCAATGGTTATTAATTGTACTGCAGGGATGGAACGCAAATCGAAGAAAACTGAGGTTGTGGTGGCAGCTGCAGAGAGGTATTTGGGTGTGTGAGATTTGACATCAGAAGAGTTACAGGGAGTGTTTAGTGGTGATGTCCCATCATTTCAGGTTGAGGGCATGAGGTAGGAGTGAATATATTTAAATAGTGGAGAAGGGTGGGGTTAATTATTAGTAATAATTTTGATTTTGTGAGTGTAGTGTTAGATGGTAGGGAATTGCTTTGCTTTGCTTTGTTTTATTTTATTATTCAAGAAAAAGATAAGGGAGTTGTACTCCAGTCTAGTAGGTGGCGGTAATGCAACAAATTGGATGCCAACCGCTGTTAAACCTCATTGAAGAATAAGAAGAAGAATACATTTTTTGTTGGAGTTTTATGACTTTGAGTTCTGCGCTCTTGCCACGGTGTCACGGATGGATTAGATTTCTATTGGATTTGGGATTATGAACGGACAATTATTGGATGTTTTAGTTACGGACTCATTGTGAAAAGTATGTGTTTTTGTTGTCTGGGCCTGAACGTTGTACAGTATACGGTAATTTTGAGTTTTGCACTATAATATTTCTGTGTGATTATTTTGTAACATTTAAATAAGGGGTACAAAGAAATTATAAGGCTTTAGTTTCTCTATAGTTATTTTCAGTTTTATATAGTTTGAACCTGTTTTATGTAGCTTTTATTGCTGTGAATCAGGGTGAACGTTACAATGGTGTGGGGAATGTTTTCCTGGCACACGTTCAGTTCCTTGATACCAATTGAGCAAATTTTGAACGCCACACCTTGTAGAATCCATGCCCTGAAGAATTCAGGCTGTTCTGGAGGCAAAGGGGTTCCGACGCTGTCCTAGATGAGGGATAGCTGTTGTTAAAATCTGAGGAAATATGCATGCCAAGTCACATACAGTACAAGAATGAAACAGCTTGTCAAGTCTTTCGCTTTCCATCAAGCGCAGAGGCTCAGGTGCAAACACAGTATAACCGCCAAAGCATCCAAATCTGTTCTGGATACTTGACATAACCCATTTCATTCTGATGAAGCACTTATTTTTCCATCACTGTTGGAGGGAATCTCTCAAGGCTTGATAAAGAGTAAAATACATTTCTATAACTGCCCTCCTGTATCATACGATCACGAGAAACAATGAGCATATTTGAGGCCCACGTTAACATTTCATAAAGGCCCACTGTACCCTCCTGGAGGTGACTTGTTCCACCTCACACTCCTCCAAATCCATTATAGATAACTGTCTTGACTGTGGCACTGGTACATATGTTTACCGCTGTTGAAGTGTACGTGGAGGACTTAGACTGAGGAGCCCTACTGAGATGCTCCATCCTTTCTGAGCAGGATGGATCTGTCAGACCTCAGTGTAGTGTTATCTCCCAACTATATCAATAATACATGCACAGATAAGTGTGCTGGAGTGCATAGGATCAGGAGGGATGATACTACTGGATGAATTCTTATAAAGAGGATGCTCGCTTGTACTCTACGTTGCCTAAAAAACAGGATAATATGGTGTACTGTAGAAAGCCTCAGCTGCATCTACGGAACATGTACAGTGGTTGTAAGACTTTAAGCTCTGTATAAAGGGTTGAAAACTGGGGCAATCTGAGCTATGATAACAAATATATATTTAAAAAAAATATATATATATATGTTGAGTAGGCGATTGCTTTTTTCTGGCACTTAAACCGACACCTCTGTTTCAATAACGTCTTAGGGAATATTGTGGTGGGTTGACGTGAAATGGAATTTGAAATTACTGTCAAGTGCATGAAAGCTACCACCCAATTAAACTCAGAGAACTGCAGCATCTTCAAAGTTAGTTTTTCACTAAGATTTAAGCAGTGAATTCAATTTTACTCAGACAAATTAGATCACATGGGCACTGATGCGTCTTTTCCTGTATTATTAATTCTCAATGGTAGGGGGTTAGCACTGAGGGTACTGGGATCTGTTTTTGTTTTGGGGAAAGTACTTGCATTATATATGAGCCACATAAACCATGATGTGCCAATAATTCCAGTAATGGTGAATTTTCATGTGACGTCTACTATCTCATATTTCTGTCACAAGTTGTGTAGGGATTCAATTGTGAGCTGGGAAAAAAAGAAACCATACTAGTTTGGATTGTGAACTTGTAGACAGGTAATACAGCTGCTAAAGATCCTTCCTGATCCTGTGCCAGTTTGTGAGCTAGTGTGTGGGAGGAGAACAAGCAGATAAGGGGGGAAATCAGATTGTCACTAGCTCTACTTTCTACTAAGATTAGCTGCCTTTATTCCTGCATTGGTGTATTGCTAATTATCGGATCAGAGTGAGCAGACTCTGTTCTCCTCTGTGTTCATCCTTCTTCTTGTCTTGACAGACACAAAACCCATGTGTTTTGACAAAAATGCAATAAATATAGAAGTGGAGGACGTTTTTTAGCCTTTTCATGAGGACAGGAAATGAGAAGCTGTTGTTTTTTCCCAGCAGCAGCACCCAGCTTGTCTTAGGTTGGTTGGTGTTGTGCATATGATTTAGTCTTGAGCAGTAGCACAGGCTGTCAGTGTGACAGGTATGACAGAGCACAGGAGCAGATCTAACATTGTCTACAGACAGAATCGGAGAGCATGGGAGAAATATCTGGCTTCATTAGCAAGGAGGGTTCGTCGATAGTCTCGGCCCTTGTTTACAGAAGTTGTCACATTCATTTGGCAATGCAGGGGCTATGATGGAGGCTCTGTGTTAGAATACAGTGTTCAGTAAAGGAGTACTATGAAGGATTACTGTGGAGGGGGACATCTTTAAATAGCATGCCCGGTAATCTCCATATGTGAATTTGTGAACATGGGGCAATGTCTTTTTGCCACATAAAGACTGATTTTTTTTATGAAAACCATAATTTAAATGTTGATAGGAAATCCATTCCTATGTCAGTGTGTAAAATAAATCCCATGTTATAGGGTACAGGTACACCAAAGTCTGTAGAGTGTAAGACCACAAACAAGATGGAGTTCAAAGTATAGGCTGCTCTATTATAAGGACTGTATAATATTACACTTGATTAAATTATTAGAAAATGAATGGACACAGGTTAAATTATGTTGCATGTATTGGCCCTCTGTAACAAATAAATGTTCCTGGAAATAGAAGCACCATGGCATATGATTATAAGGAGTCACTGAACAGCAACATCACTTAAGTATCATAGAGCAGAGCTGCATCCTCAAGTTAAAGCTCAATGGGCCAAGAATGAGAGTCATAAAAGCTTCTCCTACCGTATAGGAACTGTCCCGACATACAGTACTATATCAGCATTGAATATGAAAGTGTGATATAATTACTGTGATCAGAAAGCATGCTGATGCAACCGACCACACATTCAGACAACAATCCGGATTATAAAGCCTCAGAGGACATCACAGAAGACTGTTCTTTATGACCAAAAGTTCCCTCTTTCTGGGGGATCTCATCTGATTCTTATTGACTCACGTGTTCATTCATCGGGCCATGAAAATGAGAATTGTACAATAAATCAAATTTCATAGCACTCTTCGTCCTGACCTATTTTGCATTTATGGTGTTTGGCATATTTCTGCTGCGTTGGTGGAATGTGACAGGAATATTAATATCAAACCAGGAGGCCCTACATTTCTTTGTGAGAGAGAACACAATAGGGGACAATAAACCTCCATTCTGACCAATAAAGTCGCTTTTATTAATTAAGGTTCATGTGGTGGTGCAGTGGTATTTACTGGGAACAACTAAGTAGCCTACCTTGTGGTACTATTGCAGAAGCATAACAGTTGTATTTGGAGCATGTTTTCTCTGACATCTGTGCATGTAATCACAAGGACATGTACCGTTGGTGGTTTAACAATCCCCTGTAATGTCTTTCCGCTAATGATCCGTGAAAACCCAATTAAGGGCCCGTGATTTTGTTTGAAATGTCAAGATGCCCCAGATGCCTTTTTGTCCTATTGATCTGGCAAGAGCATCTCCCTGCAAATCACAATATGCCAGGTATCACTGTGATACTGGTAGAACTAACCACAGTCTGCGTTTAACATTCAAAGACCTGTCTGTGGAAAAGATTACACACATAATCTGTAGAAAATTACAAAAGCAACATCTGGGAATTAGGCAAATGTGAAATATAATCCGCTCAAGCAATTTGTTATTACATGAAAATGTAGCTCGACTTTTATACGGAAGGACAGCATGTTGCCCAGGGGATAACCATACTGTAAACTAGGGGAAAGAGTAATTTTGTAGACATACTCAATCGAGTGCCAAGTTCAGAGGCCAAAACAGTACTTCTCAGAGACATCAGGAGAACACTCTAATATTTGCAACAGAACATCTAAACTATGAGGCCATTTATTTTAACTCGTATGCTCAATTGAGAATTTCCCCCCAAAACAAACGCCTTTACCCTAATATATCCCATAATAAACTGGTGAAAATAATGTCTAAATTGCACTTAACTAGTTGATATTAGGTTAATTTAGGATTCATTAGATTGTTACCATGCTGGGGTGTTTGTGTTTGAAGTAAGCTATGCCCTACTGGCAGAGGTTTACAAGATTTTGGCTGAAATATCAGATGCCTGCTTGAATCATTCTCTGGAGTCTTCCAAGGGCACCAGGGCCAGAAAAATATAAAACCTATTCAAATTAAGAAGAGAATGCAGTATTCCCTGTATGTGCCAAATCTGACACACACATATACACAAGTATAGCAAAATACGGATTTATACACAATCTAACCATAACTAAGAATCCAAATTGTACTTGAGATGCAATTTGTAAAATCCCTTTCCCCCTCTAAAGGGCTCTTAACCCTGGCCCTGCACCAGATTCATGGCTATTGATTGGCTAGCACATTGGCCATTAGCTTTAACTTGACCTTTAATGCCAAAGGTTGGGCAAGGCTAATACAAAAATATATTAACCAATCAAACTGCACCTACAAGCAATTTCAGGGGGAACATATCCTAGTCCCACCTCAAATAAAGATTGGGCTGACAACCACCATGCCCCTCTGAGATACCTATTCGGGAACTATAGTGGATTATCAGCACAACATCTATCCAAAATGGCTGCTTGGCCTCAGTAATCATTACTGTTCTGAGGTTGTTTGTCTTCCAGTTTACACTAAGCATTCTGTATGACATCAAACACTTAGCACTTTGTAAGTAATCAGGAAGACTTGATCGTGCCTGCCATGGAATAATGTAATTAACTTCAAATGAGAGGGACCAACTTTGAAACAGATTTCAAGTATCTAAACAGATTAATTTCGGTGGCATCCTATCAAAATCCTGATATATTGGGAGCATTAACGTTACTGACCACCTATTTGTTAGATGCAATACAAAAATTGATAGAGGTCATATTATGTTGCAGAAAATCATTGAACACTTAATTTGATTGATGTCCTGCCTGCGTTTCTGATGCTGCGATGTCCCAACATGAATCCAGTGATGGAAAAAGTACCCAATTGTCATACTTGAGTAAAGGTAAAGATACAGTACCTTAATAGGAAATGACTCAAGTAAAAGTGAAAGTCACCCAGTAAAATATGACTTGAGTAGAAGTCTAAAGGTATTTGGTTTTAAATATATTTAAGTATCAAAAGTAAAAGTAAAACTATAAATCATTTAAAAATCCTTATATTGAGCAAACCAGAAAGCACCATTTTCTTTTTTCTTTACGGATACCCAGAGGCACACTCCAACACTCAGACATCATTTACAAATGACACATTTGTGTTTAGTGAGTCCGCTAGATCAGATGCAGTAGGGATGACCACGTGTTCTCTTGATAAGTGTGTGAATTGGACCATTTACCTGTCCTGCTAAGCGTTCAAAATGTAATGAGTACTTTTGGGTGTCAGGGAAAATGTATGGAGTAAAAGGTACATTATTTTCTTTAGGAATGTAGTGAAGTAAAAGATGTCAAAAATATAAATAGTAAAGTACAGATACCACAAAAATGACTTAAGTAGTACTTTAAAGTATTTGTACTTAAGTACTTTACACAACTGCATTAATCCAAAGTGCTATACAGTAAAGTAGCAAAGCCTGAACAAGTAGTAGCTGCCCCTTGGAAAACATTGTGGTTAAGCTTGACTTTCCCTTTACTACAACTATCTGTCACTCTATACCATAATACCCCTCCCACTGTTCCCTGATCAAACGGCTCATTGTGTCCAGTGCTGAGTCATCCTGACATTGAGAGTGTCCTTTCAGGAGCTTGTTACAGCTGGAGCTGCTGCTTTATTGCTTGTCTTCATTTCAGGCTCAGTCATCACAGCAGGTAGGGAGAGGTGAGGAGGAAGACATCTGCTAAAATATGACATTCTCACCAAGACCTTTTACTACACTGAGGCAATTGAAAAATAATTAAATTACATGATGAATACACAGAATGTGCCTCAATTGGTTATTTAGAAATTGATTTCCCATATAGTGAGAGACTATATGAGGCCAGGGTCCTATAGTACCTCATGGTGAGCTAAGGGGTTGTTCTGTCGATACCTGGATGGGTAGTTCAGAGAGATGGAGAGTATAGGCTCCCTACAGTGTGTAGGCTATGTACAGTATGTATTTGGTTAAAAAAATATCTATAATTGATTTGGGCATTTTTTTGTCCTTAAATGAGGTCAGCAGGATCTGAGAGACTATCACCTGAGGCCTTTTAGTTGTATGTTCTTTAGGAAGAGCCAATATGCTGTCCTCACAGCAGTTTGTCTGTTTTCTCTCTGCCAGAAACGGAAGCAGGAGCTACTGGGAGGCATAATAACTAAGACAGGCCTTTATTGTATATGTAAATGTCCCAATTGTAGGTATAGATGCCTTTGTTCTATTCAGCAGGGTTTGTTTGGATGAAGCATACCCATTTTTATGCAAATAAATGAATCATCAACATGACCATATTTTACATTTACATTATTCACGGTAAGCCTCAAGCCTTTAAAAAGTTTTTTAAGTTGGCTTAAAGATTTCGTGATCAGGATAATAGACATCTGGTTACAGACAGTGCATGTCTATGTTATCTGAGACCGAGTGTGGTCAGTGAAGTGATGCTTCCTCCTCTGTTCATATTCTATCTGAACTATCTGTCCCTGTTTCCACGACACTCCTCTACATGGTTCAGAGTGGTTGATGGACAGAATGTAACAGTGTGAGAGAAGAAGAGCGAAGTCACACTATGGCCTGTTGTCATACCGCAGCACTCTAAGTAGGAGGGTTGGCAGACAAGGAGGAAAAAAGGAGAAAGCACTGCCTTTCTAACATCTGACTGTCTCAGTCCAAAGGAGAAGATTGGTGGATAATTACTTGACAGAATCTGTCCTTTGGCCAAACGTAGCCCAGCATTGAAGGACTATTTATCTTTTTACTTCATAGGAGGGACTTGCGGGTGGAAATAAGGTGAAAATCTGTAGGATGGAAAAGGGAAAATGAAAAAGGAATTGCTTTGATACAGTGAAGGAGACTAGGAGAGGGTGAATTTGAGATAAAGTCCGACAGGAGGGCTTGTCCTTTGATGACCCTACAGGACTTATCAGTGTGAGCCAGGTGATGGGGTGGCTGAGAGACAGCGATAAAACAGGGAAGTCTGTTGTTAAGCCCATTGTGGAAAATCCAAGGACATGTTGTTAGAAAACAAAATGTCAACTTCATGCACCAGCCAAGAACTGCACTTGTCATACCACTGTAATGTTACACTGGATAAGTAAGCTGTAGATTAGAAGACAGACTTGAAAAAATGGCTGCCAGATGCAGATAATTAGAATAGATAACATACATGGTATGATTATGAATGATCACCCTGTTTACTGTACTAATTGCTTGCTCAATAATGACATGTATGGTCATTTGCGGCCACCCACAGTCAGTCTTCCATTGTTTCCTTGTAACCTTCTCTCCTATGTGATGCAAAGTCTCTAAGTGGAATTGGATTACAGAAGGTGGGACTGAACGTAACACTAAGAAAAAGCTTCCATCATAAATACTTCATTAGATGGATGAATAGCTGGAGGGGACAACCCTGGAACCCCTTCTAAATACAAATAGATGGTGAACCTGAGTGGAGAATTCTGTTTTCATGCATGAGGGGCTCTGTGTAGATGAATGAGAGCAATATGGTAATCTATGTAGCACTGCATGCAACCTCCTCTGCTGCCGGACTTGTGACATGTTATGTAGGTTGTTTTACGTTTTAGAGACAAGTGAGAAAACCGAAGACTTACGACCTTGGCAATACCTCTGCTGTTTTTTGTTTTGTTTTTAGCAATACAAATTGTTTCCTAAGCTAGTCTTTAACACAGGTGTACATTCTCATGGAGTCTGGTGATTTATCATAACGGGAAATTTGCTACAGTTTATGGGTATAAAGCCTCTCTCTTTTAAAAACTTAATCAGGAAAGAAGAAGAATCCGGAGTGTTTTGTAGCACAGGGATAGATAGATTCCAAAGCTCTTGTCAAAATATGATTCATTTTTAATAATGCTCCTCTTTACACTTTGTTCTTCTTCAGCTACAATAATGCAATGAAATATTCATGATAGGATACACAGCCATAGTCATGGTGTCTCCACTTTTTCTCCCATATATTTCCTGCTGTTTGTTTCTTTCTTCAGTTGTGTCTCATAATCAGATCAGTGATCATATCTCACCAAAGCTGCCAAGTGGAAAAGGAGTAAATATAAGCCAATTAAATTATGAATGTCTCACTGCTTATCTTTGAGAGTGCTGTCTTCTTTTCTAATAATATTGAGTGGCCAGATGACCAACCTCAAACAATGTGTTCAATCAGCCAGGGAAAGTTCCCATGGCTCTGAGCATCAACTTAGTTTAGCCTCAGTTACAATGTAACACTGTTTTAACCAGAGATGTTATGTTGTGTTCCCCAGGCCTCTAGGTGTTTCTCTCTAATGCCAGTGGGTGTCGTCCTACTCCCAGAGCTGTAACTGACTGACTGCAAGAGGGACGGGATGCCTCTACCCATGTGATATCTGCCATGGAGACCAGAACTTGATATCTGGTGAGTAGCCTAGGCTGTTTGCAACCCTCCCCACGCCTTGTTTTCCGAGCCACTGCAAATTGACTTGAGCAGTTGCAGTCTGTTGTTCCCTTACCCGGGGCAACTTTTCATGTGCGGAAGTGAGCTCTCTCGTTAGGGAGGGAGTGCATCATCACAGGCCTTCAGAGGCAGCATTATGGAGATCACTGGTAGTTGGGAAACACACAAAAACAACACTGTTCCATCATCAAGGCCACCGGTGCATGACCAATTATTCAAATGACCTCTTCTGCTACTTTGACGAAGCCCAAAACAGACCAAGGCTCTCTCTTCGCTAATAAACCCCAAATAAAGGAGAAAGGTAATTATCACTGTCTAAATAATATGTAATGTGAGTCTATTAATTAAAGCCCTAGTACACCAGAGGATCCAGTTTAATCATCTCTGCTGTGTCTTCAGAGTGTAACCAGCCAGAGATCTGAGTGTGCTTCAAAGAGCTGTGCAATACGCACCTGTTTCCCCCATAACATCTGTCTTCTGACTGGAGTCAGGACTAGCAGACATGTAGCCTGAAAATGTCACTGCACAGTAACTATTGCTTAAAGTAAATGATGATCCAGTAGGTGTATGTGATGCCAGTAGTTTTGTCTGAGCTGAGGGCGTTGGTTGTGTAAGGGAAGGGAAGGAAGAGCTAGCTGGGGGCCATTCCCACGGGGGGTTGGTGGGGATGGTGGAATACGCAGTCTACTCTGTGACCCCCTGTGGTCAGAACTCCTGTGGTTTCTGTGGTCAGAGGGGACACACAATGCTTCTAACAAAGAAACATGATGTCTCCCACTTGTCCTCCCCTGCTCAAAGGGAATGAGAGGGCAATGCTAATTAGCCAGCTTGTGAGCTGAGCTTAGCTAGTGCACACACCCTGCCCTGCACACACACACACCCGCCCCTTCTGCTAACAAGCAACGTCTGCAATAATCATGCTTTGTGGATGCCTCTGCATATTTCCTTGCACCATAGGACTTTCTGATGGGTTGGTGTCATAAAAAAGGCTTCCATTTTTAATTAGCCATTGTCAAGGAATGTATATTTCACTGAAATACCCTTTCATGACAAATAAAAGTAATTTATTGAATGTCTGTATGAAGCCATTCTGGTCCATTCATATTCGTTTAACATCTTTGTTCCAGCTGTTCTTTTGTCTGCAGTTTAATAGTTGTCAGGGATGATGCAGGTGATAACAACAACCATGACATATCTCCCGAGTGGTGCAGTGGTCTAAGGCACTGCATCGCAGTGCTAGCTGTGCCACTAGAGATCCTGGTTCGAATCCAGGCTCTGTCGTAGCCGGCCGCGACTGGGAGACCCATGGGGCGGCGCACAATTTGTCCAGGGTAGGGGAGGGAATGGCCGGCAGGGATGTGGCTCAGTTGGTAGAGCATGGTGTTTGCAACGCCAGGGTTGTGGGTTCGATTCCCACGGGAGGCCAGTATAAAAAAATATTTTAAAAAATGTATGCACTCACTAACTGTAAGTTGCTCTGGATAAGAGCGTCTGCTAAATGACGTACATGTAAATAACAAGTAGAGAACTACTACCAGTTCATCTCTATTCACATTCTGCTCTGTAAGCAGGTAGTAAATATTAATGTTTAATCAAGAATCAGAGCAAAGAAGGACTATGGCGGAGGTTAAGTTGAGGTATCATCCCTCAAACACTCCCAATACAAATGAAGAAGAAAGGATAAGACTCAGCGACATTACATTACCCAGCACTCTCCTCCTTTTCCTCCTGCCATCATGTTGTGTGGTCAGATCTCTCCACTTCACAGTGACCTGAGCCTTTCCCTCTCTAGTTCCTGGAATAGCAAGTATGGGAGGCTGAGCGAGGATGAGCGAGACTGAGCGAGACTGAGCGAGTCTGAGAGGCTGAGAGGCAGAGGAGTAATAAGCTGTAGAGGGGAGGCTCAAGGCGTACTCAGGGGGGTTCAGGTCTGCCATGATGCCAAGACACTCTCTTTATCCCAAATTGCACCATATTCACTTTACAGTGCACTACTTTTGACCAGGACCTCAGGGCTCTAGTCAAAAGTAGTGCACAATATAGGGAATATGCTGCCATTTGGGACACATCCACTCTCTGCTGGGCTCAATCCCTGTTATCTGTCCATTAATCACCCACAAATTAAAACCATATTGCCAGCTGTATCACACTGCATCTGAGGAATAGCAAATGAAATGGAGTCATTTCAGGAACATTCCTAGTAGTGAAGTGATGAAAGACATCACTTTTTAAAAAATTGGATAGAATATGCCTCTATCTTAGGCCAGCTTTCAGGTAACATCAAATCACATGAAAAGCATATCACCAAACCAGACACAATGGCTGTGTGACAGTGCCACAGGGGGAGCTCAGTGGGTTATATGTTTGACCTCTTGCTGTTTCCTCTTACTCAGTCACAACTGCTTAATATCTGGTCATGTGCACAGATGCAACCTCTGCTGGTGAACACAAGCAGAACGTAATGGACTCACTGACGCAGCCTTATCTGATCCACCACTGACTCATTTAGATGTTCATTGGCTTTTTCAGATGCATTGGTGACTGTTTGTTTGTTGTTTATCATGTGGTTGCTCTCTTTCTACTCCTCTGAGATATCTATGATTAATTCTTCCCCTCAGAAACCAACAGGAACAGAGACAGTTCGCCAAACTCTTCTGAAGTCCCTGATCAAAGATATGGAGACATGTAATAGCCAGTTATGAGAGATATCTGTGACCTCGTTGTTCAACCCAACAGCAACCCCACTAATATAACTCCAGAACTCTGTAGGACAGATTTTAAATATTTACTTTCAAAGTTTCATCATACGAATATGAACATGAATATGTATGTAAATGATTATGAATAAGGTTTTTAGATCTAATGGATATCGTTTCAGTAGTATAAAAGAGTCAACTGGCTAATATAACCATAATGTTGCGCTACTATCAAGGAACTGTGGTGAAACATTGCCTTATTGCATTCATGTATTAGATGAAAAATAGGTTGTTTTCCCAACACACAATTTGTTATGTGTTCCTCAGTCAAGTTAATGGCACTTGTGGTATGCCAGCTTTGCATAAGAATGTATTTCACTATCCTCACTCTCACTGTTGAAAAGCTGCTATTGTTTCTAAATGTTGTTGAATGGCCTGTGCTATGATCAGTGATAGGGCCAATATTTCATCCAGGCAGTATTGGTGTCCATCTGTGTGACGGCGTAAACAAGACCATGAAAGGAGGAGCCCAGCCTACTGTTCTCCTTTCGTTAAGTACATAGAGGGAGTGGGAGTGCACCATGAGACTTGCAGGCAGATGAGCAACTGGTTGTGAGCCTCCTCTCCTTCCATTGTCTACTCTAACATACGGGAGACAGACAGTGTCCTCAAAGAGGCCTGGCAGCACTCCTCCCGGCCTTTATCTGCCTTCATGCCTGGCCATGGAGCAGAGCTCGCACCATTTGCGATTACAGTCACGTCCAAGCTGTTACTGTAATTTGCATTGGCTCATGGGTAGGGGGGAGTAAGGAGGAGAAGCAGCACATGAAGCAGGCCTGATATAAGTGGCCCTGGCAGCACAATGAGCTCGCCTGGCTTTAGCTTTCTGGATGAGTTGCAGGAGCAGGGCTATATTAAAGTGTAATAATGGCACCGAGCAGGTTGCTTTGCTGTTAAAGATTAAGCCTGGTGCAGGGTGGTAAATTGCATAAACACAGGGTGGGAGATTTGAAACCAGAGAAACTAGGGTTTAATTCAAGGTTTATTAGACAGTGTGATAACTTTTCAATGCTTTTTCTCAGAGTAGACTCTAAATCTGTCCCATGTAGAATAATTAATGTGCAGTCTGAACGTGTGAACATGAAACAGTGCTGCAGCAACTACTCTGGACAAAACTCAAGTTAAAGGCTTCAATCTCTTTTCCTCATATATGGGACATACTTTTGGTCATGTAGTGTATGTGGACACCTGCTCGTTGAACATCTCATTCCAAAATGATTGGCATTCATATGGAGTTGGTCCCCCCTTTGCTACTAAAGTAGCCTCCACTCTTCTGGGAAGGCTTTCCACTAGATGTTGGAACATTGCTGCGGGGACTTGCTTCCATTCAGCCACGAGCATTAGTGAGGTCGGGCACTGATGTTGGGCAATTAGGCCTGGCTCGCAGTCGGCGTTCCAATTCATCCCAAAAGTGTTTGATGGGGTTGAGGTCAGTGCTCTGTGCAGGCCAGTCAAGTTCTTCCACACCGATCTCGACAAACCATTTCTGTATGGACCTCGCTTTTTGCACGGGGGCATTGTCATGCTGAAACAGGAAAGGGCCTTCCCCAAACTGTTGCCACAAAGTATCGTCTCGAATGCCATTGTATGCTGTAGTGTTAACATTTCCCTTCACTGGAACTAATGGGTCTAGCCCGAACCATGAAAAACAGCCCCAAACCATTATTCCTCCTCCACCAAACTTTACAGTTGCCACTATGCATTGGGGCAGGTAGCGTTCTCCTGGAAACCGCCAAACCCAGATTTGGCCCTCTGACTGCCAGATGGTGAAGCATGATTAATCACTCCAGAGAACGTGTTTCCACTTGACCAGAGTCCAATGGTGGCAAGCTTTACACATTTTTACATTAACATTTTTCACACTCCAGCCGACGACTGGCATTGCGTATGGTGATCTTAGGCTTGTGTGCGGCTGCTCGGCCATGGAAACCCATTTCATGAAGCTCCCAATGAACATTTATTGTGCTGACGTTGCTTCTAGAGGCAGTTTAGAGTGTTGCAACTGAGGATAGGTGATGTTTACGCGCTTCAGCACTCGGTGGTCCCGTTCTGCGACCTTGTGTGGCCAACCACTTCGCGGCTGAGCCGTTGTTGCTCCTAGACGTTTCCACTTCACAATAACAGCACTTACAGTTGACCGGGGCAGCTCTAGCAGGGCAGAAATTTGACAAACTGACTTGTTGGAAAGGTTGCATCCTATGACAGTGCCATGTTGAAAGTCACTAAACTCTTCAGTAAGGGCATTCTACTGCCAATGTTTGTCTATGGAGATTGCATGGCTGTGTGCTCGATTTTATACACCTGTCAGAAACGGGTGTGGCTGAAATAGCCGTATCCACTAATTTGAAGGGGTGTCCACATACTTTTGTGTATATATAGTGTATATGTTTACCTAAGATCATATGTTCACTGCATCAAATTCATGTCCCCTACATTTACCCTCTACTCTCCAATCCATCACACCACCCCACAACCACATTTACATTTACGTCATTTAGCAGACGCTCTTATCCAGAGCGACTTACAGTTAGTGAGTGCATACATAATATTTTTTTTTTTTCATACTGGCCCCCCGTGGGAATCGAACCCACAACCCTGGCGTTGCAAACGCCATGCTCTACCAACTGAGCTACATCCCTGCCGGCCATTCCCTCCCCTACCCTGGACGACGCTGGGCCAATTGTGCGCCGCCCCATGGGTCTCCCGGTCGCGGCCGGCTACGACAGAGCCGCCACCACAACCCTCCAACCTCACTAGCTCACTGTCCTCTGGCAGTTTTATTTTGTCAGTTCAATTTGTGAATTTGTTACATTCAAATAATAGTGCTTTTAAAAGTGGGCTAGAAATGTCAGATGTCTAAGCAATTTAAGTTGTTTACCTCCCTAAGGCATGGCTTTAAGACTGCAAGTAGCTAATTTTCACGGTAGCTAAAGAAAAATGGTCATGTAGTCAGTGACCGACCGGAAGGATGGTCATGTAGTGGTTCACCGCCGGAAGGACGATTCATTAATGCAACAACAACCAGTGGACACAGGGAACCTTGACTGAATACTACTCAGCACAGAGCTAGACTGCTCCACTGGCCTCTGGGATTGATATCCACCTCCATACCCCAACCTCTACTATCTCCTTTGTCTCCGGCTGGAGCAGACTACTTTTAATCATGAATCAATCACTCCTCTATTATCTTCAACAAACTGAGAAGGCTACTATCAGTACCATTATTTTCTACGTCCCTTTTAAAAAATTGGACTTTTTACGTTGATAGAATAAACGGTGTACAACAGTGTTTTACTACATCAGGGATCTTCAGAATTCAAGTGGAGTAGAATTTGTTTATCAACTTGCAGTCAACATATCTCCACTTTATCATTTGGATGTCAATGGTATTTCAGATAAATAATGCTTTCCGAATAAACAAAGTGGTAATAGTCTTGAAATTGCATAGCTTTTAGCCCTTTATCATGTTTGCACTAAAATGTATCTTTCACAATAGAAATGCATCCATTGCCGATCAATCTCAATGGGATAATTAAGGAGCATCAATTAAATGTGTTATGTTATATCAATCATCGCCTGGTGACTTTGTGAATTTACAGAGAGAACTGTCTAGACAATCAAATAATCATCCACGTTCAAACTCCTACTCCTGTGAAAGTTAAGGATAGTCAGGAAAATAGTATTATTTCTGGTGGATTTCTTCAACAATCATGACAGTTCCTGTCAGCTTGAAAAATGTTAGCAATTTGAATGCATAGATTAGAGTTTTTTTGTATTCAAACTGTTCCCTTGTCCCTAGCATACCTGGGAACCATTTTGTTAGCATGTACCAGATGTACAAAAGCGGTAGAGAACACAATACTGTCCTTGAACATGAGAGTTTTTGTACAGCTGCCCACTGTGCTAAAGCTGTATTATATTATAGGATAACAGCAACCAGCCTAGAGGACACGTGTTGTAGGAATTGATCTGGTAACAGGTTATACAATAACATACAGTAATTGACTTGCTTTTGCCGATGACTCATTTTCATTCATGATTCACCTGCAAGAATACAATATGGCTGACCCCTATGCAGTAATTTAACCGGAAACAAACTTAGTTTAGTGTTCTCAGTGTTTACTGTGAAATGTTAAAATGCCTTTTATTTCTTACTCAGCACAGAGCTATGCACAACTTCTCACAGCATACCTAAAATGGGCACGTGGCCATCTCAAATAAGAGGACTTTGCATTGTCCTGATTATTATACTAATTAAGGGAGCTGACGGGGGGAGGCTTTTTGGCTCTGTGGTTACAATTCATGCTTAATTCAGTTTGGCTTGAAAAACACCACATCCAGTAATTCCATTATGCATAGTTTGTCTTATCCGTTTTCCAAGCCATCCTAATGAAGAATTTCATGGACCTAATCCGGGCTTCGTGGAGGATGTTTTTTAGTGGTTGTAAACATGTCTGTATCAGGGTACAATTTGTTTGGTATTATTTCAGAGCAGGGATTCTGTACAGTGCACTTACTGTATTCAGTGTTGGCAGCCAAGTGGCATTATTTGTTGTATAGGTTTCTTGAGCATGGGAACTTTTGTGTTCCTTAAACAATAGAAAACATATTATTCAATATAAATCAAGCACATCATTTGTCTCAAGGCTCACACACATTTACTCTAAAAATTCACAGCCTGTTCAAATTCAATGTGGATCAAAACCATTTCAATTCCATTGGATCTCAGAAAATAGACTTGCAAAATGTCAATGTAGGTGTAGAATAAACCTCTCACAATTACTAATACTAACTACTTATCTTGTTCAAATAACCTTTTAATCCTTCCTACAATTTAGTAGGATGGCAAAGTCTTCCTTCTCAGGAATTTGCTACGATTAAAGGCTGTGACTAGTTAGTACTTGTCAATTACTTTCCCTGAGTACGTTTTTGGGTGAGGTTTGTAATTGAAAAGACAAGGCACATCACTCTGCATCCTTTTTGCCATTTGCATGTGGCTATAATTATAAAATGCAAATGTCCTCTATTTACCAAGGTATTCTCTCTCTGAGACGATGTGACCAGAACTCCCTAGGGTTATATAGCGCCACACAGAGCTTGGCTTAGCAGCGGAGATGGAACAGACTCCAATGAACTTTTAGCCTGTCAATAATTATGTCGGTTTCCTGGGGCAGCTAAAAGTTCACTGCCTACATTGTCTAATTGGAATTTACTCTCGCCTGACAGTCACATAGGAAAAAAATAAGCATTACTTGACCATGTTGTGGGTGTGTATACAATAAGGTGGCCTTTACTGAACTATAGATAGGACATTGCTTTCCTCGTGGTCAGTTATAATTGACCATTTACAATGTCACATTCAAATTCATATTAATTAGATTTTAATTGATATGTGTTGATAGCAGATAATGTTTAATATAATTTGCTGTTGAAAATACACTTGCTTGCTTGCATTGACCATTTTAGTAAGATCCCAATGACAATGGGGAATTTACATTCTTGATATTCTGTGTGGATTGGTCAGATGTTTTGATACTACATTTCAAAGAATAACCTTGAGGAGTTCCCTCTTCTTGATAGGGGCCAATTTCTTAATTAGATATCAGACACAAGTTATGGAGGTTATTTAACTAAGATGTTCTGAATAATTAATTAATGTCGTAATTAGACTTTTAATTGATAATGAATATGTGTATATTGGAAAATGTAATGGAATGGATTTAAAATGCAAAATCATGCTTTTAAACTTATTATGTAGATTTTTGACTAGTGTCAGCTTGTAGTGGTTTGCTTGTTGTGGTTGGCTGAGGTTAGACTGGACCACTTGGTCATCTTATTAACTCTTTCTTTTGCCACTCAGAGCAAATACAGTATGTCATGAGCTCCTCACATCTTCATCTGCAGTCCCTCCAAAAGGGTGTATAATGCATTAATACAATTTTGGGCTGGAATAATTTGAGAGTTCTTACAATGTACAAGAAAGATCCTCAATTAAATACAAAGACAGCATTGCCACCAGTGTATTACTCTTTCATTAATTTCAGTTTGCACTTGAATTCCAATGCATAGTTTTATATGCTCCTCGCGTCCTCCTCACCTATAGACACACTTAGTGTGGTTTTTGAAGTGGGTGGCTGATGCGTCTTATAAATGTCCTTATCTTCCCTATCGCCATTAGGTTTGAAACCTTGTTTTTCTGGCAGCTTAACATCTTAATGCGATTGAAATACCTACATTCTACACCAGAGTTGCCTTGGCAACAAAGTTTTCTTTCTTCACCGGAGATGCTGAGAGATCAATAGAGTATCCTCGACGGTGATGGCAGGAAACGCTAGAGCACAGATGGTCCTCAGAGGAACCATGAGCTCTGTGGCCTAGTTACCATTTGAATGCTTGCACAGTTATTGGAGAACAATATTCTACCTAAAAGTATATGAGACAAATGATTTTTTTGCAGTGATGAAACATATTTTCAGACCAACCGAGAACACATTCATTGTATAAGACTTTTGTTGTATGAAATAAGATGAGTTTTTCTATAACCTACTTTAATGTAACCTCCCCAGCTTCTAAAAAAGGGTCACATTGAGATAAATAATTTACACAAGCCAGGCACAGTGTGCTGCCAGCAATAAAGCCCCCCGTGTGACATTCTCTGAGTGTGAAGAACTGATTTTACCTTAATGCAAATGTACATATAGGAAATATACACATAGGAATAAAACAGGCTGTCGTAGTCTTAAACTTAGTAGTTATTGTTCATGTTTTTCTCTCTATATCTGGAGTTTCTTAGAATAAAAAGTAGAATATATGTTCTCAGTACAACAATCAAAAGATGAATGTCATACAGTGCATTCGGAAAGTATTCAGACCCCTTGACTTTTTCCATGTTTTGTTACGTTACAGCCTTAATCTAAAATTGATTAAATAAATAAATAATGCTCATCAATCTACCCACAATACCCCATAATGATACATTTTAGCTAATTTATTTTAAAAATAAGAAAACGGAAATATCACATTTACATAAGTATTCAGACCCTTTACTCAGTACTTTGTTGAAGCACCTTTGGCAGCGATTACAGCCTTGAGTCTTCTTGGGTATGACGCTACTAGCTTGGCATACCTGTATTTGGGTAGTTCCTCCCATTCTTCTGTGCAGAACCTCTCAAGCTCTGTCAGGTTGGATGGGGAGCGTCGCTGCACAGCTATGTTCAGGTCTCTCCAGAGATGTTCGTCCGAGTTCAAGTCCAGGCTCTGGTGGGCCACTCAAGGACATTCAGAGACTTGTCCCGAAGCCACTCCTGCGTTGTCTTGGCTGTGTGCTTAGGGTCCTGTTGGAAGATGAACCTTCGCCCCAGTCTGAGGTCCTGATGGCTCTGGAGCAGGTTTTCATCAAGGATCTCTCTGTGCTTTGCTCCGTTCATCTTTCCCTCAATCCTGACTAGTCTCCCAGTCCCTGCCGCTGAAAAACATCCCCACAGCATGATGCTGCCACCACCATGCTTCATCGTAGGGATGGTGCCAGGTTTCCTCCAGACGTGACGCTTGGCATTCAGGCCAAAGAGTTCAATCTGCGTTTCATCAGACCAGAGAATCTTGTTTCTCGTGGTCTGAGAGTCCTTTAGGTTCCTTTTGGCAAACTCCAAGCGGGCTGTCGTGCCTTTTACTGAGGAGTGGCTTCCGTCTGGCCACTCTACCATAAAGGCCTGATTAGTGGAGTGCTGCAGAGATGGTTGTCCTTCTGGAAGGTTCTCCCATCTCCAAAGAGGAATCTTGAGCTCTGTCAGTGACCATCGGGTTCTTGGTCACTTCTTTGACCAAGACCCTTCTCCCCTGATTGCTCAGTATGGCCGGGCGGCCAGCTCTAGGAAGAGTCTTTGTGATTCCAAACTTCTTCCATTTATGGCTTGGGGACCTTCAACGCTGCATACATCTTTTGGTACCCTTCCACAGATCTGTGCCTCGACACAATCCTTTCTCGGAGCTCTACGAACAATTCCTTCGACCTCATGGCTTGGTTTTTGCTCTGACATGCACTGTCAACTGTGGGACCTTATATAGACAGGTGTGTGCCTTTTCAAATCATGTCCAATCAATTGAATTTACCACAGGTGGACTTCAATCAATTTGTAGAAAGATCTCAAGGATGATCAATAGAAACAGCATGCACCTGAGCTCAATTTCGAGTCTCATAGCAAATGGTCCGAATACTTTTTGTTATTTTTCTTACGTTTTCGCTTTGTCATTATAGGATATTGTGTGTAGATTGATGAGGATTCTTTTTAGAAATCAATTGTAGAATAAATCTGTAACATAACAAAATGTGGAAAAAGTCAAGGTATCTGAATACTTTCTGAAGGCACTGTATATTATATACGATAAAGAAATGGAAAGATAAAGATCATCTGATCCAAAGGAAAAGATGAAAGGCAAACTAAAGGCAATTCAAAAAGAATGACAGTCTAGACAAGTAGACGTTGTTATTTTCAAAACACATAGCCAGGAATGATTGGTTACCGGTGGAGAACAATCAGTTATCATCATATCCCTGTGATAAACATTGAGGGTTAAATGCATCACCAACAAAGATTGATGCCGAAAAGAGGGAAAAGTACTGCATGGCGATATGTCAGCCATCATGAAAGAATGGGGTTTAATTGGGATTTGGTGGTTATTACACCCAAGGATCTCTTTTTGCACCTGTCACTGCAGACTTATGCTCTCACAGAGCTGGAATCAATAGCACTAAATAGGGATCAGAGAATCTGAACATCAGCCTCAACACCTAAGAACCATCAAATAATACCTCCATCTGATGGATTTAGAACCAAATTCTCTTCATCTCACTATTCACCTTCATGTTTTGTTGCTATGATTTAGTTGACAGACTCATGTCTAATTCTGCAGTACATTTCTGAAGCATGAAGTTTGAAGGGAGCATGAAAAGGTCATATAAATCTTGAAGTACCCCTTCTCCCCTTAATTCCCTACACTGTTGTGAAGTTCAGAGCTAGAAAAACAGACAAACCATACGGTATGACAGGGAATTATATGACATTAGCTACATGTAGGCCTCTCGAGTGACGCAGCAGTCTAAGGCACTGCATCGCAGTGCTAGAGGCGTCACTAAAGATCCGGGTTCGATCCCGGGCTGTGTCATAGATGGCCGCGACTGGGAGACCCATGAGGCGGCGCACAATTGGCCCAGCATCTTCTGGGTTAGGGGAGGGTTTGGCTGGCTGGGATGTCCTTGTCCCATCGCGCTCTAGCGACTCCTTGTGGCGGGCCGGGCGCATGCACGCTGACTTCGGTCGCCAGCTGTATGGTGTTTCCTCCAACACATTGGTGCGGCTGGCTTCTGGGTTAAGCAAGCAGTGTGTCAAGAAGCAGTACGGCTTGGCAGGGTCGTGTTTCGGGGGACACATGGCTCTTGCCCTTCGCCTCTCCCGAGTCCGTACGGGAGTTGCAGCAATGGGACAAGACTGTAACTACCAATTGGGGAGAAAAAGGGGTAAATAGTACCGAAAAAATAAAATTATTTGCTCCATGTGAAAACGACACAGCAATTATTCAAATTTGGATGGGATTGACATATTAGCCAGTTTGTTTTGCTGGACCATTCTCTTTTTTTTCTGGAATAATGCCAAAGCTGGGGGAGTACAGTTCAGTCGTCTATCATCTCACCACACTAAAAACAACCTCTGACATGTCTCTCTGGTGATCGGTACCCTACTGGCAGTTTCAATCATCTTGGTTGATGACTCCATTTGTGTATGCTCATTATAAATGGTATGATTTTAAACCCCCCAGATATACTTATTTTAACATATCTCTGCCATTTCTCTCTCTATCTCCATCTTTATCTGTTCCAGGATCTGGAAGCTGATAGACAGACAGACCATGGATCGTCTGGTTGTGTGTGTGCTGCTGTGTGGACTGCTGTGTGCGGTGCTGGTGAAGGGCTACAACTGCCCCGGCCGCTGCATCTGCCAGCACCTCTCCCCCACTCTGACTCTGCTCTGCGCTAAGACCGGTCTGCTGTTTGTGCCCCCAACCATCGACCGCAAGACTGTGGAGCTGCGTCTCACAGACAACTTCATCACCATCATCCGCAGGAAAGACTTTTTCAACATGACCAGCCTGGTCCACCTCACCCTGTCCCGTAACACCATCAGCCAGATTACGCCCCACGCCTTCCTGGGCCTGCGCTCTTTACGAGCCCTCCACATGGACGGCAACCGCCTCAGTGTCATCAAGAGCGACCACTTCAAAGGCCTGGTCAACCTCCGCCACCTCATACTGGGGAACAACCAGATTCACCACGTGGCCCCAACCTCATTTGATGAGTTTGTGTCAACCATCGAGGACCTGGATCTGTCCAACAACAACCTGAGGACCCTGCCCTGGGAGGAGATAGGCAGGATGAGCCACATCAACACCCTCACCCTTGATCACAACCTGATCGATCACATCGGAGCTGGGACTTTCACGCTCCTCACCAAGCTGGTTCGTCTGGATATGACCTCCAACCGGCTGCAGAAGCTACCTCCGGACAGCCTGTTTCAGCACGCCCAGGTGCTGTCAGATGCCAAGGGCTCCAACCCGTCCTCCCTGGCGGTGAGCTTTGGGGGGAACCCTCTCCACTGTAACTGTGAGCTGCTGTGGCTCCGCAGACTGACCCGGGAGGACGACCTGGAGACCTGCGCCTCCCCGGATCACCTCATGGACAAGTACTTCTGGTCCATCCAGGAGGAGGAGTTCATCTGCGAGCCCCCGCTCATCACCAAACACCTATCCACCAAGCCCTACGTCATGGAGGGCCAGGGGGTCACCCTCAAGTGCAAGGCCATGGGAGACCCGGACCCGGCCATCCACTGGCGCTTCCCCGACGGCAAGCTGGTGCACAACAACTCCCGCACCATCCTGTATGACAACGGTACCTTGGACATCCTCATCACCACCCTGAAGGACAGCGGTGCCTTCAACTGTGTGGCCTCCAATGCTGCAGGCATCGCCACAGCTGTCGTGGAGATCAACATGATCCCTCTGCCCTTGTTCGTCAACAACACATTGCACCACATGCGCGAGGCCGATCGGGGCCTCTCTGACATCACCACCTCCTCCAAGTCAGGCAACGACACCAAGGGCCATGACAAACACCAGGACAAGAGGGTGGTGGTGGCCGAGCTGACCTCCTCCTCGGCTGTGATTCGTTGGCCCTCTGAGCGCCACATCCCAGGCATCAGGATGTACCAGATCCAGTACAACAGCACTGCAGACGACACACTGGTTTACAGGTAAGCCATGTGGGGGCTGGGGCTGGAGGAATGGGAGCGCTGGGGCTGGAGGACTGGAGCTGGTGGAAATGGGGTTTCGTTTAGTTTATTAGGATCCCCATTAGCTACTGCACATGCAGCAGCTACTCTTCCTGGGGTCCACATAAAACATACAAATAAATGACAAAGTACAGAACGGTTATAGACAAGGACAGTAAATTCAACAACAAAAAAGGGGGTGGGGATGGGGCTGGGGTGGGGGAGGCGGTTAGGGGGGAGAAGGTCTGAGCCAGCTCTGGAGACGGTCTGAGCCATCTGGAATGCCCATCTGCTGAATGGCATGACAGTCCATTATAATAGATCCATAGCTCCCAGAGCTGCATAGGTGCTGTATCATTAACTATGTCACTAAATGTAAGTAAGCGCACAATTTTATTATGGTTTAGGGATAAAAGAGTGTATAAACTGACCATATGTTGGTTTTAATAGATAAACATGCTGAGTATGATTTTCCATTTCCAGTTGTTAGCTCTAGGCCTGTGGGAAAACAAAGATTACACGATTTAAGACTTATGACTTGGCCTTTAGAGAGTAAATATAACCTTTTCTCTCAATATTATCCAGCTTCAGCAGGCACTATCACGTCCCAGTCCTTAACCCCAATCCAACGATAACCCCATTCCTTACCATAATCCCAATAGGACATCATTGTGCCTAGGACACCCGTGAGTCCCATTCTGGGACATGAACATGTCTGCTATCTGCTGCAGTTGGAGGCTTCTCCCATTTTGAAGAACTATCAGTTGAACATTAGAGGATCCCTGTTTAATATGATAGATATTACAACATGTAATTTATTCCACATTGATGAATGACTCATGTCTACTCCGTTTCACTAAACACATACAAGGTGATGAGCTGCTATTTAGCACCAATTAAGTAGTCAACCATAGAGTAATGATAGGTTTGATTGCATCGCATTGATGAGTAAAAGCACAATGGGTCAAACAAACTTTATATTGTCAATACAGAGATTATTATAGTAATGTCACATGTATAGCTGATAATTTGACAAATAAATATTGTATTAATACCAGAATGGGAATTTTAAACCAAAGTCTTTGCATATAGCCTATAGCCAAACGTGAATTGCAGAAAGCTATTGTACCTATTGGCCAATCCGAATTGTGAATTGCTGTAGAATTTATTAACATAATAGCTATATACAGTTATTGAGTTCTATGTTTCAATTGGTGTAGGTCCCATTTCCTTATCTTGAACATAAATTCATGATGAGGAATATTGTAGAACTGACTAATGCAAAGTGTGCACTCTAATGCCAGGGTTACGGAGTTGATACACAGAATTAAATCATTCATTTCAGTCCATCTTAAATGAGCTATGTATGTGCTAACGCTGCCATTTTGCATTACTCATTCAAATGCCCCTATTGAGTTGAGAGTACGTAGGCCTATTTGACCCAATGTGGACCACTGCACTAGCAGGGCAGGAATTAAGACCGTATCCTGAACTTTTCTCAAGGTGTCATAAGTCCAAGTTTAGAGCTGTTGTTGTTGGTTGACTTTGCTATTTTTATCGCTTCTGATTTAATTCGCTATTCTCCTGTATAATGTTCTCCCGTATGTTTAAACAGCGACCTGAGTGTTTTGTCTTTAGGTGATACATTATTACCTACAAGTGAGAACCATCAGTGTTCCTTGAGGGGAATATTATCATGCTTCTAATTATATTAACACAGATGTTGGCCTAAAGACAATGTTTTTCTCCTTCATGTTCAAAGACGATGTGTTTTATTTCACACAACATCACACTTGTCTTCGCACCATGGGCATTTGGCCAGAAGCCTGCATTGTCCTTCCCTGTAGAGTGTGAGTGTGAGTGTGAGTGTGAGTGTGAGTGTGAGTGTGAGTGTGAGTGTGAGTGTGAGTGTGAGTGTAGGTACCTTGTTTGTCACCTTGCTGTTTAACCTTTGCCATCATAGCATACATAAAATGCTGGGGGAGTCATTTCTCACTGTCACCCTGTCTAGAAGTCAAGTGTCAGCACTGATGTCTTTACTTGGGCCCCTAATATGAGGGTGATATTTAAAGCCTCACTGGAGCTGAACTAAGTTGACATGGCTGTCTCTTTTCTGTGTTTATCATACACCTCTGTGTCAGGTTAACACTTATGTGCATGTCGTTAATAAGAATGCAGTGTGACACTGTCTGACACTGTTTTGTTCCATACAGTATATTGGTGGTAATTGAGGGGGGCAGTCAATACTGCCCTGGCAAGGCTAACCTTCACCACTCCTGTGTATTCCTTCCTTTTTTCTGCAGAATGATCCCGTCCACCAGTAAGACCTTCCTGATCAACGACCTGGCGGCGGGCCGGGAGTACGACCTGTGTGTCCTGGCGGTGTACGACGACGGCATCACCTCTCTGACGGCCACGCGCGTGGTGGGCTGCGTCCAGTTCCACACAGCCAGCGAGGTCAGCCAGTGCCGCTTCATCCACAGCCAGTTTCTGGGTGGCACCATGATAATTATCATTGGCGGCATCATTGTGGCCTCAGTACTGGTGTTTATCATCATCCTCATGATCTGCTACAAGGCCCACAGCAGCCCAGAGGACAGCAAGGCCAAGGTCAGCTCCAGCATGCACTCCCAGACCAACGGCAGCCAGCACAGACTCCAGCGCTCCACCTCCAAGCAGCCTGCTGAGGACAGCCACCAGAGAGAAGCCCTACCAGTGGCAGCCAAGGAGTGCATGGCCCTGGTGCTGAAGGTGGACAATGACAAGAGGGAGTGGGACACCCCTCCGGCCACCAGGGCCATCCTGGAAGTGGAGCTGCCCCCCCTGCCCACGGACAAGATGAAGAGGACCAGCCTGGACGCCCAGCACTCTGGATCTGGCCCCCCGTCAGAGGACACACAGACAGACAGCAGCCTGACGGGCTCCACCATGTCCTTGTGTCTCCTAGGCCCCAACGCCGGCACCAAGGAGGCCCCCAGGCTCAAGGACAAGAAGAACGCCCTGGCCAACATGGGGTTTAATAACGAGCTGGCACGAACTAGGCACAGGTTCAGCTTTGATGGGGGAGACTACTCCATATTTCAGAGCCACAGTTACCCCCGCAGAGCGCGGACGAGGCGGCACAAGTCCACCGACCAGCTCAACATGGAGTCCTCGCCGCTGGCCAACCGGAGAGTCACTTTCAGCAGCACTGAATGGATGCTGGAGAGCACAGTGTAAGAGATGCAGCCTGGCCTCTTTGGCTCTGTCACACACACACACACACACACACACCAACAGTTTGACGCATACACATCTAACAAATAAAGTTACATGCATACACACACAGACTAGACTCTCAGAGAGATTTGCTGGAGAAGAACATAGTATCCTTTTATCCTGCCTCCCCTCATACTCCCATAGAGACAGAGAGTTGTCGGCCATTTCGTTATTTTATGCAGCAGTGCCTTATTCTAAAATATGTACGAATGGAGGATGCTGCTCACTAGTCATAAACCTTACTTTCTATCATGGTTTCCCCGTTTCGTAGGGAGTGATGCTTTGAGTATTTTTTTTTCTATGACACACCAAGGGGTGGGGCAAATGTGACTGTTTTCCATTTAATGTTTAAAAAAAAAACATCACACTGTAAAGTGAACAACCAGGTATCCTGTATGTTGATCATCCTTTGGGTTCTTTCAAGGACTTTTGCACACGAAGACACGACGATACGAGGACAAGTATCACACCAGTCTATACAAAAATAAAAAGATTACAGAACTATACACATGCCGATTAGCATAGAGGATGGACCTGATAAACCTGTGGACAACCATGCTGGTTGGTCTCTGATATTACTAGGTATTGTTCCTGATGTGACTGTATTATATTAATCGGTATTGTATCTGGCTGGTCTAGATAAAAAGATAACTAAAAATACATATAGAAGTATATTAAAAACATTGGTGTATGTGTACTAACTATGTAAGTAAGTCATAAGTCACGACTTTTTACTGAGCATTTGAGTGTTGGCCACAAGTTTTTACATTAAAAACCTGTGTCATCACACTTCCCCCTATTTAGTATGACAAGGTTTGGACCACTTATCCCTTAAGAGAGGGTATTAAATTTTGTGTGGGTTAAATGTACCGGTTGTGCACTGTCCTTTTCTTATGGTCATCCTGGATCCTTTCATCAATGTCCTGAAAGCTGCTTGCACATGGATCAGTGAGAAGGCATATCTTATCATATAATAAATATATATTAAGATATATCGTGTGCCTGTTGAGACAAACATATGTGGGAGACTTCAATGGTCTCAAAGGAAGCTGTTGTTAAAGTATACAAACTTCAGGTCTGAAAAAATATTGTTTTGTCACGAATACATTTTTCATTCTGATGTTTTAGTCAAAAGAAGCCATGACTAATTCAATCCTCAGGGTGTACTACACTGATTAAGCCACCAGGTGGCGACAACAGACCATAGATAACAGGATAGTAGACCCTGTAGGCCTCCTATCCCTTTCACCAAATAATTAACCTTGTACAGCGTGATGAGAAAGGAATGAAATTGAAAAGATACCTTCTAGCAGTGGCCTGCTCTCTACGTTAGAATGAAACTCAAACCTGTTTTAGACAAGAGCACCTTTTTCAGCAGGTCTCTTATTAAAAGTTTATGTAGAAATTCCATTTTCTTACACATTGCTTCTACAGTGAGTACTGTAGACCTGAACACTAGAGGGAAACCGTACGTAATTAATACAATGTTCTATTGTAAATGGTACCCAGGATATATTCAACCAAAGGGGCATTTGGAAGCAATATTTCATGTATAATTGGATGCATGAAGAGTAAAATTAATGTTCATGGAATAGAAAGGCTATAGGCCTACTGAGAAGAATAGTGAATGATAGTCATGTAGATATCCTGTATTCAAAACGAGACATGAGATTCATGTGATATGTCCATGTCTAAACGTGTGGTGTGATAACCAGAGTACATTTTTATTTTTCAACAATATGCTTTTTTTTTCCCAATGTTGTCCCACCTGACATTCCATTAAATCCTGACTACCATAAATTACAAAAGTTTAAAAAATAAATACTGAATAAAAAAGCAGAAGAGATTGTCATAATTGGTTGAGAAATATGCATAAAATGAACATTTTCCATAATATAACAGCTAAAGTAAAGCCTGGACACTAACTATGAGACAAGGCTCTACAGTCAGTTTGTCATGAGGTGGAATTAGATGGCTTTCCTTGAGTCCATATTTGTGCAGTGTCAGCTCACTATCTGAGCACTGCAGCTGGAGCAGCACCAGTAACAGAAGAAGAGGTGAGGTATTGCTGTGAAGAATGCCCAAGGGGAGGAGAACACAGGTTTGTGCTCAGCAGTACACAGAAAGAAAAGTACAACATGAGTATTGCAGAAGAAAGGTGTAAAGGGAAGAGCGATATGCTTTCCCCTGCCAGTAGGTCTGTTCAAAAGTTGTATTTGTACTTTAGCCAATTCCTCCGTTTTCTTGTCGTTGGATAAATCACAAACATGTCTAGCAACTAGTTATGGTGATGACCGTGTTCACAAGAAATCTAGGGGGAAACATTGGACTCTAAAGTGGAAGTGGGGTGTAACTGTGAAAGCTTTGAGATAGGCAACTGAAAGGGGGCAGTATGAGGGTACAGGTTACTGGCTGCCAATGGAAAAAGGTTCAATCCTCAGAACTGTCCTCCAATTTGTCCTCTCCTGCTTTCCAGTTTTTCCTCCTCTTCTTGTGTGACTCTGGTCCTGAGTCTCTGTGGGAGTCCCTCTGTCGTTTCTTCCTTCTGCCTCTCTCCTCATCATTGTCCTCTGAGCTGCTCTCCTCCTCTCTCTCACTCTTTTTCCTCTTATGTTTGCTCTTGCTGCTTTTCCTCTTCTGTTTGACACTCTTGCTGCTGGACTCACCGTCTGACTCACCTGTCCTCCTTCGCTTTTCCTCTTTTTTCTTCTTCTTCTTCTTGGAGGATTTCTTCAGATGTTTTGATTTGGCTGTTTTAAGTCTGGACTTAGTATTTTTCTTTCTGCAATGCACATTCTGATCATCACCACGGTCTCTTTCCCTGAAAAGACAAATCAGGCATTATAACAATGCAACATTTCTTGTATTGAAGCAAATAGTGAGATCCTTACTACAGCTACTACTGTTATGAGACATGGTATTTCATGTTAATGCAGTTAATGTCTTACCAGTCACTTTTAAACTCCTCTGGGTATAGCTCCTTAAAACCGCTGTGTCCCCATCTGTAGAGGAAACATGCACAGTACCAATGAGATCCACCTTTCACAGCGAGGCTATATTCCTACAGAGTTGTAGATAGAATAGGTATGCACCTGTCTGGATCATTGGCCTCGAAGTCATAGAGTTTCTTGGTCCAGTAGCGTGCCTCCCTCTCGTCCTGGCCGAAGCTGTGTTCTCTTCTCCGCAGCCCGTCTCCCAGTCTATCTACAGACCCATCCTCCACACGATCACAGTGCATGTGACTCCTGAGGAATAGACAACTAATTCTGATGACAATAGCCTATATCCACAGGAAAGTATTATTAAACCAACTTTTCAAAGCGATAGCAGTGTGTTCAGATTTCTATCACCTGAAGCATATGCATACTAGCCGAGCTTGTGCACGTGTTTACATGGTTTTACATTCTCCAAATAAGTCTGACGGTACATTTACATTACATTTAAGTCATTTAGCAGACGCTCTTATCCAGAGCGACTTACAGTTAGTGCATACATTATTATTTTTAATATATTTTTTTTTTTATACCCCCCGTGGGAATCGAACCCACAACCCTGGCGTTGCAAACGCCATGCTCTACAAACTGAGCTACATCCCTTGCCGGCCATTCCCTCCCCTACCCTAGACGACGCTGGGCCAATTGTGCGCCGCCCCATGGGTCTCCCGGTCGCGGCCGGCTACGACAGAGCCTGGATTCGAACCAGGATCTCTAGTGGCACAGCTAGGACTGCGATGCAGTGCCTTAGACCACTGCGCCACTCGGACGGTACATAGCGTTAGTGTTAGCTAGCCATCACTGGCTGATGTATCAGTCTACCTAAGGCTACACTACTTCAATCCTGGAACAGTTAGGTGACCTGGATGAATTTGAGGCTGGTGGCATCGGTCTGTGGCTGGTGGACGGACCCTTCTCCATCCCCCTCAACTTCCACATCTCTGACTCCTCCTGGATCTGAAACGGACAACATCTATCATCAGGAGAGTACACAGGAGAGTGCAAAGCCACACACACACAGATGAGCTAACTCTCCCACACCTTGTTGTGGGCATCTGTGTGACGAATAACATTTCGCAGCAACACCTTGCCCATCGGCACCCTGGACATGATGATACCTGCAAGTAGAGAAAAAGTATAAGGTACTGTACACACAACACTGTGAATTACATTGGCAGCAATATAGTGGGGCTGGGATAACACTGCAAACAGGTCAGGACAGGTGCATTGGAGAAGTGATGGTAGCTAGTTAGCTAGGTACTTTTAGCAACGCGGATATATTTGCATACACCAGCGTTGCTTTCAATTGTATTGGGTTGCACAAAAACAGTCAGTGGCAAGCCAGCTAGCTAGCTAAACGTGTTGCTAACCAGCTGTCTACAACTGTAAGTGTGTATTTTGCGTACTTCCTACTATCACAACCTAGCTACAACTGGCTAGCGTTAACTAACAGGTAGTTTTATCAACAATAATTTGCTAGATAAGAACTCTGAACGATAAGAAATAAAATCAAGATATTAATTTCATATCGTTCATTCCAAACTTGATTAAATATTTATTAATCAGAATTACCGTTTGATCTTTAACATTTACGATTAAAAACATACAACCAGCTGACTTCCCTGTCCGTGGCGTGTAGCGGAAGAAGCACATGCGTAATATCCTGCTGGATAATCCCGGCCATGCGGGTCTTGTTACGTCACAGGACAATTGGGACGCTGATTGGCCATGTGTCTGTCAATCATTAGTATCCAAGTAAAAAAATTGGTGGAGGGGCCAAAGATGTGGTTGGATGTGGTGATTGAGAAATTGCACAAATTCACTCTCTGTGAGCCAGTTGTTCTTACTTGGTAATTCTAGTCAAATGTCTCTAAAAGGACAAGCTACATGGCATCTCACTAGCCACTATCCACTGTATTCATCAGACCTAGGTCTTTAGGGCAGATATAAAATGCAATGATTATCTGTAGTAGGTTATGTAGCCTATTATGATTGACTGTATTTCTAACAATAAGCTATTTCCTAATGAGCACAGATGGTTTGACACACAACGACACAGAAGGCCCATCAATAACTTTTCAGTGTAGGCTCTAAGCAGCATTGAGAGAATTACCTCAGTCTTTTGCATTTTGAGCTGTTGTACTACTGTTGTGTATAGAAACGTGATACACTTTCATACTGTTATGGACACAATATAAAACAGATAGCAATGAGCTGTGTTTGAGAAACTGTTTATTGTTAACTGATGCTTAGGGTGGTAGCAAGGTATGGGTTTTATAACAACAACAGACAGTTTTGTCAAAGGATGCGCCTCTTACCCCTCAGGAGGGTAAACATTTTTTGCATGGGCCCTCATATCCTCAAAAAGGTCTGCACCATTGAGAGCATCTTGACTGGCTGCATCACCGCTTGGTACGGCAACTGTAAGGCACCCGACCGCAAGCCCTACAGACTGTGGTTAATACGGCCCAGTACATCAATGGGGCCGAGCTCCCTGCCATCCAGGACGGTGTCAGAGGAAGATCCAAAAAAGTTTCAAAGGGTCCAGCCACCCAAGCCATAGACTGTTCTCTCTGCTATCGCATGGCAAGCGGTACCAGTGAACAAAGTCTGGAACCAACAGGACCCTGAACAGCTTCTACCCCCAAGCCATAAGACTGCTAAACAAGACTGCTAAATAGCTAATCAAATGGCTACCCAGACTACCTGCATTGACCCTTTTTTGCACTAACTCTCTTGTACTGACTCTATGCACACACACTGAACTCTACCCACACACTCACACATACTTACACTGACACCCCAACACACACATACACACACACACACAAACACACACACACACACACACACTGCATATGCCCAGACACACATAACATGCGCACCTTATGCCTACTGACACCACAAACACACTCACACACACACAAACACACTCACACACACACACACACACACTCACACAATTTAACACACCACATACCCTTCTGCTACTCTATTGTATATCCTGTTGCCTAGTAACTTTATCCCTATATATACACTACAGGTCAAAAGTTTTAGAACACCTACTCATTCATTTGTACTATTTTCTACATTGTAGAATAATAGTGAAGACATCAAAACTATGAAATAACACATATGGAATCATGTAGTAACCCAAAAAGTGTTAAACAAATCAAAATGTATTTTATATTTGAGATTCTTCAAATAGCCACCCTTTGCCTTGATGACAACATTGTACACTCTTGGCATTCTCTCAACCAGCTGCACCTGGAATGCTTTTCCAACAGTCTTGAAGGAGTTCCCACATATGCTGAGCACTTGTTGGCTGCTTTTCCTTCACTCTGCCGTCTGACTCATCCCAAACCATCTCAATTTGGTTGAGGTCGGGAGATTGTGGAGGCCAGGTCATCTGATGCAGCACTCCATCACTCGCCTTCTTGGTAAAATAGCCCTTAGACAGCCTGGAGGTGTGTTGGATCATTGTCCTGTTGAAAAACAAATGATAGTCCCACTAAGCCCAAACCAGATGGGATGGCATATCTCTGCAGAATGCTGTGGTAGCCATGCTGGTTAAGTGTGCCTTGACTTCTAAATAAATCACAGACAGTGTCACCAGCAAGGCACCCCCACACCATTACACCTCCTCCTCCATGCTTTACGGTGGGAAATACACATGCAGAGATCATCCGGTCACCCACACCGCGTCTCACAAAGACACGGCGGTTGGAACCAAAAATCTAAAATTTGGACTCCAGGCCAAAGGACACATTTCCACCAGTCTAATGTCCATTGCTCGTGTTTCTTGGCCCAAGCAAGTCTCTTCTTCTTATTGGTGTCCTTTAGTAGTGGTTTCTTTGCAGCAATTCGACCATGAAGGCCTGATTCACACAGTCTCCTCTGAACAGTTGATGTTGAGATGTGTCTGTGACTTGAACTCTGTGAAGCATTTATTTGGGCTGCAATTTCTGAGGCTGGTAACTCTAATGAACTTATCCTCTGCAGCAGAGGTAACTCTGGGTCTTCCATTCCTGTGGCGGTCCTCATGAGAGCCAGTTTCATCATAGTGCTTGATGGTTTTTGCGACTGCACTTGAAGAAACTTTCAAAGTTCTTGAAATGTTCCGTATTGACTGACCTTCATGTCTTAAAGTAATGATGGACTGTCGTTTCTCTTTGCTTATTTGAGCTGGTCTTGCCATAATATGGACTTGGTCTTTTACCAAATAGGGCTATCTTCTGTATACCCTCCCCCCTACCTTGTCACAACACAACTGTTTGGCTCAAACGCATTAAGAAGGAAAGAAATTCCACAAATTAACTTTTAAGATGGCACACCTGTTAATTGAAATGCATTCCAGGTGACTACCTCATGAAGCTGGTTGAGATCATGAAGCTGGTTGAGAGAATGCCAAGAGTGTGCAAAGCTGTCATCAAGGCAAAGGGTGGCTATTTGAAGAATCTCAAATATAAAATATATTTTGATTTGTTTAACACTTTTTTGGTTACTACATGATTCCATATGTGTTATTTCATAGTTTTGATGTCTTCACTATTATTCTACAATGTAGAAAATAGTAAAAATAAAGAAAAACCCTTGAATGAGTAGGTGTTCTAAAACTTTTGACCAGTAGTGTATGTACATAGCTACCTCAATGACCTCCTACCTCTGCACATCGACTTGGTACTGGTACTCCCTGTATATAGCCATGTTATTACCTCCTACCTCTGCACATCGACTTGGTACTGGTACTTCCTGTATATAGCCATGTTATTTTTTACTCTTTATTCTTATTCATTATTCACTGTGTATTTATTCCTCGTGTCAATATGTACATATTTTATTTATTTACTTTTCTTTATCTTTAACTCTGCATTGTTGGAAAAGGACCCGTGAGCATTTCACTGTTAGTATACACCTGTTGTTTACAAAGCATGTAGCAAATATGATACTTAGTGTTAGTTACAAGAACAACTCAATCCCTTCCCGCTGTACTCTGCCTGCTGCTGCTAGGGCCCAAAAGAGTAAATACGTATCATTAGCATTCCATGTCGCACAAAGCCTTTTGTCTTCATTGCCTCCCTTATTGAAACCAAGATGATCCCAGTTTCCCACAATTTTGGTCAGACTGATAATACTGTGCTGTGCAAGTGGCCTATCTGTCGCCAATCAAAAAATCAAAACATTAAAAAAAATGTATTTAAACTCAGGTTGTGAGTATTTGATCTAATAGAAAACGTATGTTTATTTATGCAAATCATAGAGTTGATGTGACATACTATCATTATAGCTTTAAAATACTATTATTATCCATGCTTAAGCATTTATTGGCCCAGTGTCCTCGATCTGGTTGTTCAAGTTATTCACTCTGAGATAATATATCATTACTCACACATGCTTGAACTTCTTTGACATGGCTCCATGCAAACCTGCGATTTTGTGTCAGCCAGAAATGGCTCAGTTGGAAACCACATACCACACAGTGTTAGCCTAGAATATAATGTAGTTTAGCAGACTAATGTAAAGGAGATATGCCCAATTTCAGCTACAGTAGCAGCACATACAGACCCCCTCCTCCTCTAGTGAAAGGGGAAGAGTGTGGGAGTGGGAGTTAAGAAAGAGAGAGTGGGAGGGGGAGGGTAAACACTCAGACAGGGCTATGTCTGACAGCCCTGCTGCTCACTGAAAGAACAACGGACAGAGAAAAAAGCCTGAGCACGAGAAAGACTGTGAGGAGTGAGGAAGGAAGATATATGGTGAGGGAGAGAGAAAGCAAGAGAGAAAATATATGGAGGAGTAGAGCTGCAGGAATTCTCCTCTAGAAGGAACACAAACATTGTGTTTGTGAATGGGAGCTGGTGAGCTCAGCTACAGGGGGAGTGTGTTGTGAAAAACCAGGCAGAATTCAGCCGCTGGTGAGCCTGAACACCAATCCTCTCTCTTCTGCCACGGGCTGGGAGGGATTGAGCCTGGATTTCCATTGGGTTCTTCCAGGGAGTGATTTAGAGAAGTGTCCAGGGCTGTTGGTTAGGATTTGTAGCTTTATGTAGGGAAAATGCTGGAGAGGATTTGAACACGCTGTTAACTGTTATTGCAGATTAAACACAGTAGTGTGTGCGACGTGGAGGCTCAGTCTGCTGGTTTATTGTTGGCAGTGCTGCTCCCACTCCTGCTGCTGGGGTTGTTTTGGGGCTATGTTTCTGACTGAGTCGGGCAGCATCATCCACATGCAGGGTAGAGGCTGAATGGGAGGTTAAGAGTGCAACTAACCAGCATGGGAGCCAAACAGATGAAATGGTAAGAGTTGGATTTCACAAATGATTTGCAATATCTCTTGATTTACATAACACTGTTTCTCTCCCTCTCATGTTACAATCAGCGGTTCTAATATAGAAATGCAGTGTTTGTTAATTGTCTTTACGTTTGCCTTGACAGTAATGTGCTACTTTTACAGTTATGGGAGTGGTTATGAGACCTTGAGACAGTGCGAGCACTATGTCATTTAGAAGAAGATGTAATTTCTTTGTCTAATCAATATTATTTTATGGTCATATAATATAGATTTCTATTACACGTGTTAGAGAAACTAATCATAGTGTGATAGCTTGTAGAAATTGAGTAGTTCACATAATTTTAGGGCTGTCGGCTTTTGTCTGAATGTAGGTGTGGGTGCGTGCTTCTCTGGTATGGATACTGTGCGTCCCTGTAGGTGTTTGTCTGGAAATCTATGTGAGCTGGATGCGTGACATTGCCTAGCAACGGCTAACTACAGTGTTTGGCATTGCTGTGATTTCCTTTGCAGATCGGCTCACAGCTCAGATTTACTTTGATCAGACTGATTAGCGTCACACTGTATATGAGCATGTCCAATCTCACATGGTGTTTTAGTGTTATACAGTATTTAGTTCCAGAGATTAGGATAATTTCTGTTTAATATTTGCCCACCATAGTGGAGGTTTTATTTCTAACCCAAAATAAATTGACAGTAAATACACAAATTACACTATACTGTAAAACTAGGCCACATGTCTTGAATGTGTACAAATTACACAAAACTGTAAAACTAGGCCACAGGTCTTGAATGTGTGCATGTGATCCTCTTTCAGATATAAAATTGAAAAGATAAAGCAATGCACATCGAAGACAGATTTCAATTAAAAACATATTATTATTTCAAGAGGACTTACTATATTTTATATGAAGGGATTACAAAAGACATGCAAAGACCAGATATGCTGAAGTGAAGCTCATCTCTTGCTAATCTCAGTGGCTAATCTTGGTATCTCTACTGTATGTTGTTGTTTCAGTTTGCACAACAGATCAGCAGGATGCATCTTTTAAGGGAAATCCACAGAAATTACAACATGTAGCTATAACAAACTACACCCAGGGCAAAGGAAGGGTGGTGCCACGATAAGAGAGACTTATACAGAACGTTGGTTGGCATGTACTTCATACGTCTTTGCCTGTAGTTCTTATTACAATATAATTTGAAATGAGAGTACTCAGGAATAATCACTTCAGTAGAATCAGATAAGATGGCAACCAGACCACTGTGACCTACTGTCCCTGTTTCTCAGCAGCTGAGTAGAATACATCAAAGTAGGCCCCTTATGACAGAAAAGGTCCCAAACTTCCTGAATATGATAACCAAATGGTACAGTGCATTCAGAAAGTATTCAGACCCCTTCACTTTTCCACATTTTGTTACGTTACAACCTTATTCTAAAACTGATTAAATAAAAATGTTCCTCATCAATCTACACACAATATCCCATAATGAGCGAGAGTGTGCAAAGCTGTCATCAAGGCAAAGTGTGGCTATTTGAAGAATCTCAAATATAAAATATATTTTGATTTGTTTAACACTTTTTGGGCTACTACATGATTCCATATGTGTTATTTCATAGTTTTGATGTCTTCACTATTATTCTACAATGTAGAAAATAGTAAAAATAAAGAAAAACCCTTAAATGAGTAGGTGTGTCCAAACTTTCAACTGGTAGTGTAAGTATTCAGACCCTTTGCTATGAGACTCAAAATTGAGCTCAGGTGCTCAATTTCTTGTTTCCATTGATGATCCTTGAGATGTTCCTACAACTTGATTGGAGTCCACCTGTGGTAAATTCAATTGATTGGACATGATTTGGAAAAGCACACACCTGTCTATATAAGGTCCCACAGTTGACAGTGCATGTCAGGGCAAAAACCAAGCCATGAGGTCGAAGGAATTGTCCATAGAGCTCCTAGACAGGATTATGTCGAGGCACAGATCTGGGGAAGGGTACCAAAACATTTCTGCCGCATTGAAGGTCCCGAAGAACACAGTGGCCTCCAGAAGTTTGGAACCACCAAGACTCTTCCTAGAGCTGGCCGCCCAGGCAAACTGAGCAATCGGTGGAGAAGGGCCTTGGTCAGGGAGGTGACCAAGAACCCGATGGTCACTCTGACAGAGCTCCAGAGTTCCTCTGTGGAGATGGGAGAACCTTCCAGAAGGACAACCATCTCTGCAGCACTCCACTAATCATGCCTTTATGGTGTGGCCAGACGGAAGTCACTCCTCAGTAAAAGGCACATGACAGCCCGCTTGAAGTTTGCCAAAAGGCACCTAAAGACTCTCAGACCATGAGAAACAAGATTCTCTGGTCTGATGAAACCCAGATTGAACTCTTTGGCCTGAATGCCAAGTGTCACGTCTGGAGGAAACCAGGCACCGCTCATCACGTGGCCAATATCTTCCCTACAGTGAAGCATGGGGGTGGTAGCATCATTCTGTGGGGATGTTTGTCAGCGGCAGGGACTGGGAGACTAGTCAGGATAGAGGGAAAGATGAACGGAGAAAAGTACAGAGAGATCCTTGATGAAAACCTGCTCCAGAGCGCTCAGGACGTCAGACTGGGGCAAAGGTTCACCTTCCAACAGGACAACTACCCTAAGCACACAGCCAAGACAACGCAGGAGTGGCTTTGGGATAAGCCTCAGCATTACACTTTTACCATGGAATTGCCTTGAAGTAAAAACTATGTGTAGTAGGGATTCTTTCCATATAGCAACCCCAAGTCAATGTAATTAAATGGTATTACAAAAGGGACAGATCAAGCCAGGGCAGTTATACTGTTGCAGTCCTCATATTCAGTCATGCAATGACAAAAAAAAAATTAAAGACAGATGCCATCCTAACACTACATTAAACCAGACATAAATCTCACACACAGGCTGTAATGTGAGTCTAATAACTCATGTCAACATTACTCTTCACACAAGTAACATATGGTTACATAAATGCAAGCCATCATCATCCACCCATCTTGCATGTTCCTTAAGAAAGATTTGAACATAGTCTCTCTCCCCTTTTCAACATGGGTTGGTTTAACCAAGGGTCTTAGGTTGAATAGTGGCAGAGATGGGCAAAAATGTCAAAATACAATTACAAAATACCCTAAAGACCAATGTATCAAAATAAAATACATAATACTTTTGCAAAGCATGGATTTAAAATACAAGTACTGTATCTTGTATTTTCAAAATACAAAATACATTTGCAAGTACCCCCTTAACCGCAACAACATTTTCAGTAACGGTAACAAAAGCTATTTACTTGCTATCACTGTGATAATGGGGTTGTTTACCTGTTTCTACTTTAGTTTAATGCACTGACTGTAAGTTGCTATGGATGCTAAATGACCAAAATGCTAATGTAAATGTGAAAATTAACACTTGCAAAGCATGCTAAGTATTATTATTATTCACCCCCGGACGAGACCATATTTGAATAAAAATGTGAATGGCTGTAGAGATGGGCAAAGATACATCAAAATGTATCTTGTTATAAAATACCCCAAAGAATGTATGAAAATAAAATACGAAATACAGAAAAGTCTATCAAAATACAAAAAATACATTTCAAGTAGGCAAAAAAACACAAAATAAATCATAGACAGACTATTTCAGTCAAATGTCCTGTGCAGTTGTAAATCAAACAAATGTGTGAACACCCAAAAAAATATCAATTTCAACTTACTTTATAAGTATTTTGTACTTTGAAAACACAAAATACTGCTCTCTAAAGTATCTTGTTATAAAATACATTGGACTGTAGTTCAGGCCAGTGAAATACAAATGACAAAATATGCAAAAGTAATTGAAATACATATTTCAAATACATTCAACAGAAATACTGCCCTGAATAGTGGTGTAGTTTACCCTTGTCTGGCATAAGACTTAATCACACGGACAGAAGCATGGTTGTTTTCCCACAGATACTAAGAAACGGATCATGGAATCCCCCATCTGAGAGCCATATCTAATGCCTGGGGTCATAGTGCACGTGGCTGGATTCCATTTCTAAAAAACACACAAGAGGCAACATGACAAGAGGCCCAGACCTCAGGGCACTGGGAATGTACTTAGAACAGACAAAGATCATCATAACATACAGACTCAGTACATAACAGACTCAGTACATAACAGACTCAGTTCATAACAGACTCAGCACATAACAGACCCAGTACATAACATACCCAGTACATAACCGACTCAGTACATAACAGACTCAGTACATAACATACCCAGTATATAACAGACCCAGTACATAACAGACTCGGTACATAACATACTCAGTACATAACAGACCCAGCACATAACAGACCCAGCACATAACAAACCCGGTACATAACAGACTCAGTACATAACAGACTCAGCACATAACAGACTCAGTACATAACAGACCCAGTACATAACAGACTCAGTACATGCTGAAAGAGAAAATCGTCCTCTCAGAGACATTGAAATCATTGTTCGTTTTGAACTGATGTCTCCCTAGGAAAAAACAATCCTAAAAATGTGTTGATACTAAAAAACTAAAACAGCATGTTTGTAAATCCCGCCCCATCTGACTTTTTGAAATAGTTTGACTCAATGTGTCCCATTTGTCTGCAGTTGCCTGTAAAGTGTATTTTAATTTAAGTAAAACTTTATAATTTCGACAGTCACTTATGTTTGTGTCTATTCATTTCAATTAATTAAGGAATGAATGAACAAACAAACATCCCCCTCCATATTTATCTGGACAGTGAAGCTAAAACTTTTAATTTGGCTCTATATTCCAGCATTTTGGATTTGAGATCAAATGTTTTATATGAGGCCACTGTACAGAATGTCGCCTCTTATTTGAATGTATTTTCATACATACTGTCAGTCGCATATGAAACATTTGATCTCAAATCCAAAATGCTGGAGTATAGAGCCAAATGTAAAGTTTTAGCTTCACTGTCCAAATAAATACGGAGGGAGTGTATGTTCACAGTGTGTCATTCAGTTGAAATATTGCTCAGTCCAGATGCCATTTATGTACAGTATATGTAATTTCAAGAAGAAGAATGTCTTCCTTTCATATTTATTTACTGTTTCTTTTTATTTGGCTCAGCAGCAAACAAACTCATTCCTTATTCCTGTCTTTTCCCACCATCTGTTGCAGCCTCAGTTCAGCCAGCCCTGCACACTCCCCTAAAGATGAGTACATCATCGCTCAGTCCACAGACACTCCTAAAGAAGCATTTATCTCAGCTCAATCTGAAGACCATGCCGAGCCTGGGGATGACAAATCAGAGTTGACGGAAAGGAAATCTGATACAGGTTGACTACACATCAATTTTCTCGTGCTGAGATCTGTTTCCATTTGATTTATCTGCTACAAAAAGGACATTTTCTCATGCCCGGTCTGTTTCTGTCTGTCTGTCCATCCGTCTCTCTATTTGTCCATCCATCCCTCTGTTTGTCTGTCCTTCTGTCTATCTCTCCGTCCATGTGTCTGTGCCCTCCAGAAGAGGTGTTGTCTCTCTGCGGCCTGTGTCCTGCCCCAGGGCATGGTGGGCCAGAGGAGGAGAGATCATGGGAGGAGCAGCTGGAGTGTCACCAGGAGCAGCTGGAAAAGGAGATGCAGGAGGCCAGGAGGATGGTGTTCCGCCTGCAGGTAACTAACGACAAACACACACACGCACTCACACATGCATGCTTCCGCACACCCCCCCCCCCCCCCCCCCCCCCCCCCCACACACACACACACACACACACACACACACACACACACACACACACACACCAAAACAATTTAGTCAACTGAAATAAAATTATTATCAAACCCGTTTGAAAAACAAAAACTATACTGAAACTATTATCTAAGACTCCAAAACGAACTTTGTGGGGCAAAAATCCAATGGGTTTTCAAGCTTCTGAATCTGGCAGGTCACGTTGAGATTGACTTCATCATTTAAAGCTACTCAGAGAGATGACGTTGCCACGAGCAGCACGGCAGATATTGGGCGCGTTTGAGTGGTAAGGCTAAAGCGACCGACTGCAGACGAAAGTCGAGGAGTGAAGTCGGGGGAGGTGCATCTGCGACAGCCTTAAGTCGGACACTAATGTTGTTTTCCAACAGCAACCCACTGGGCACAGACGTCAATTCAACCTCTATTCCACGTTGGTTCAACGTAATTTCATTGAAATTATGTGGATGCAATGTTGATTCAACCAGTGTGTGCCCAGTGCAAAGGCTCAGATCAACATTGCAGTGTTGGCATTCTTTATAAAAGGTTTTCTTTATAATGTTGAAATAAACATGTTTCTAACCCCCATATTACACACTCACAAACTGAAATCATAATATAATATTATGTGTGTAAACATTGTACAATGAATTAGTGAGAGAGAGCCTCCAATATCATATTTAGTTGTATATATCTACTGTACACATAAGTCACGGTAAATGGGTTTCTGTTTCATTCAAATCTTTGGTCACGTTCGCGTGGGTCAAACAAAAACACCCTAATGATTGGTTGACAATAGAGCCTCCCACAATGCAGGTGATGGCTACAGGATAAAGTTGGTGAAGAGCAACACAGAAACTTGCCGTTGACTGCAGTCAAAACTTCATGGTCTTTGATCACGTGATTTTTGTAAACTTCATGCAGTCGACAATTTTATCCCCAGAATGCAACACACTTTGAAAGGCGATGACACAACCAAATTGATCCGCGCAAACGTGCCAAGTGAGATGAGCAGATGCAAGACTTTGCTCTCACACAGTCACACAGAATATCTGCACATGTGCATGGGTGCGCTTCACACTGCTACAACGTGGTAGCGACGGGACCAAAACAGAGGAGAATTTAGCCTTGCACTTCAGAGCTCCTGATTGTTGCGGAAATGTATCCACTACTACTGTTTACTTCGTGCATCTACGTCATGTCGCTGTGTCTACCTTTAAACATAAAGTAACCTATAACCTTACCCATCACTTTATGCATTACTGCCCCAAAGTGGCTAGAAGTGACATCCCCAAAAAAAATAACACTATACAACACATAAATCAATCAAATGTTATTTATAAAGCCCTTTTTACATCAGCAGATGTCACAAAATGCTATACAGAAACCCAGCCTAAAACCCCAAACAGCAAGCAATGCAGATGTAGAAGCAATGTGGCTAGGAAAAACTCCCTAGAAAGGCAGAAACCTAGGAAGAAACCTAGAGAGGAACCAGGTTCTGAGGGGTGCCCTGGCTGTGCCGGGTGGAGATTATAAGAGTACATGGCCATTAAGGCCAGATTTTTCTCCTAGATGTTCAAACGTTCATAGATGACCAGCAGGGTCAAATCATAATCACAGTGGTTGGTTGCAACAGGTCAGTACATTAGGAGTAAATGTCACTTGGCTTTTCATAGCCGGGCATTTAGAGGTTGAAATAGCAGGTGCAGTAGAGAGAGAGAGTTGAAAACAGCAGGTCTGGGACAAGGTAGCACGTCCGGTGAACAGGTCAGGGTTCCATAGCCGCAGGCGGAAGAGTGGAAACTGGAGCAGCAGCACGACCAGGTGGACTGGGGACAGCAAGGAGTCATCAGGCCAGGTAGTCCTGAGGCATGGTCCTAGGGCTCAGGTCCTCCGGGATGGGAGGGAGAGAGGGAGAGAGAGAGAATTAGAGGGAGCATACTTAAATTCACACAGGACACCGGATAAGACAGGAGAATAACACCAGATGTAACAGACTGACCCTAGCCCCCCGGCTGTCAAGGCGTCAGGACACAGAGCTAATCAAAAGGCGTACTTTACTCGTAGGTAAAAGAACGAACAACAACCTCCACGCAGGGAGGGAACACACCCGCACACAGAGTGAGACAGAGGGTTAAATAGGGAAGACATAACTACATGATGGGAAACAGGTGATACCAATTAAGACAAAACAAGTCGAACAAAGATACATGGATCGGTAGCAGCTAGTACTCCGGTGACGACGAACGCCGAAGCCTGCCCGAGCAAGGAGGAGGGGCAGCCTCGGCTGAATCCGTGACACCGGCACATAGACTATTGCAGCATAGATACTGGAGGCTGAGACAGGGGGGTCGGGAGACACTGTGGCCCCGTCCGACGAAACCCCTTGACAGGACCAACCAGGCAGGATATAACCCCACCCACTTTGACAAAGCACAGCCCCCACACCACCAGAGGGATATCAACAGACCACCAACCTACTACCCTGAGACAAGGCTGAGTATAGCCCACGAAGATCTCCTCCACTGCACGAGCCTGAGGGAGCGACAAACCGGAGAGGAAGATCACGTCAGTGACTCAACCCACTGCGTGAGAGGCTCCTAGAGTGGCCTTTTATTGTCCCCAGCACAAGGTGCAGCTGTGTAATGCTCATGCTGTTTAATCAGCTTCTTGATATTCCACACCTGTCAGGTGGATGGATTATCTTGGCAAAGGAGAAATGCTCACTGACAGGGATGTAAACAACGTTGTGCACAACATTTGAGAGAAAAAAGCTTTTTGTGAGTATGGAACATTTCTGGGATCTTTTATTTCAGTTCATGAAACATGGGACCAATACTTTACATGTTGCGTTTATATTTGTGTTCAGTGTAGCTTTATGTGAACATGTTTAGTATGTCTAAGATGTATCCCTCCAAGGCTCCAGCTAAGGTAAGTATACAATGAGATTGTGATCATCCAAGATTTATCTGGTATCAAGGAGCTAAGTGCTCTTAATCTAGCACGATCTAATCTATCATGTCAGGTATAAAAATCACCCCCCACCTCTACCCTGCCCTGCCCAACTGAGCTTGATCACATAAAATTGTCCTGCACATGTGCAAGCCAAGCATTTGCTCTATTTTCACTGTCCAGTTCAGGTTGGCAGCTGTGTGGTTTAGGTGAGGTTGTACATCCATATTTGTGTGTGTGTGTGTGTGCGTGTGCGTGTCTTATGGCTGTCTTTCTCTCTGATGTGTGTTTATACTGTGACATATATTCTGGGTGTATAGGCTTTATGTTCTGTGTACAGTATGTGTCTATCCCACTCTTCTCTCTCCAGGCTCTACTGCTGCACGGCTCTCTCCCTGAGGACGAGCAGGACATCTCCGTGGGCTTCGGGGATAGCAGAGCTAACTCTGAGCAGCAGCTGGTACTACATTCACTTTAGATAATACAGCATGTTCAGCCACCCACTGTGATGTAGCGGTGTCAGACCCTGGCATGCTATAATGTTTTTACTGTCACTCTAGAGTCCAGAAAAGACGCAGATACTGTAGAAGCGTGAATGAGTCTATGTTATCTGCTTTGCCTGCTTTCATGCTAGGTCACTGTCTCTTTATAAGCTCGGACATTTCTCTATTCTCTCATACTGCCGCTCATCCCCTCGCTTTGAAGGTTCTAATCCGCAGTCGTCTGGACCAAAGCATGGAGGAGGCTCTTGATCTGAAGGTACAGTAGTAATTGGACTTAATGTGGATGAGCTGCCATAAGAGCACAGACCTTCCCCTCCTAATGAAATGTCTCTGAGTCTGTCTGTCTATTTGTCCACTCAGAGGGAGCTTCTGAGGCACAAGCAGGAGGCACGCCACCTTCAGGCCATTAAGGTAAGACCTGCCAGTCAAACCCTCTTAAGTATGTTTGGATCATTACTTATACATGGATTAGTGGCTTTTATTCAGTTCTCATGCCAGCTCTGGATAGAGAAGCAGCCTCTTTAGGCTCTAGTGTTCCTTTACAGAAGAGTTGTGTGCTCTGTTTTAGGCTTCATAATGATCCATATTAGTGGGTCCTTACTTTTTGGTATGCAAGCCGGCCTCTCTAGCGTTGTCTTTAATCTGCCTTTCCTCATTAGGATGCTCTTCAGCAGCGTATGTCTGTACAGGAGGCTGCGATGCTGCAGCTGAAGCAGGAGCTACTGAGGTGCAGTATGGACAAAGAGCAACTGGAGGGGGAGAACGTGAGTCAAATGATCAAATCAAATCAAATCAAATGTTATTGGTCACATGCGCCGAATACAACAGGTGCAGACATTACAGTGAAATGCTTACTTACAGCCCTTAACCAACAGTGCATTTATTTTTAACAAAAAAAGTAAAAATAAAACAACAACAAAAAAAGTGTTGAGAAAAAAAAAGAGCAGAAGTAAAATTAAGTAACAGTAGGGAGGCTATATATACAGGGGGGTACCGTTGCAGAGTCAATGTGCGGGGGCACCGGCTAGTTGAGGTAGTTGAGGTAATATGTACATGTGGGTAGAGTTAAAGTGACTATGCATAAATAATTAACAGAGTAGCAGCAGCGTAAAAAGGATGGGGTGGGGGGGCAGTGCAAATAGTCCGGGTAGCCATGATTAGCTGTTCAGGAGTCTTATGGCTTGGGGGTAGAAGCTGTTGAGAAGTCTTTTGGACCTAGACTTGGCACTCCGGTACCGCTTGCCGTGCGGTAGCAGAGAGAACAGTCTATGACTAGGGTGGATGGAGTCTTTGACAATTTTGAGGGCCTTCCTCTGACACCGCCTGGTATAGAGGTCCTGGATGGCAGGAAGCTTGGCCCCAGTGATGTACTGGGCCGTACGCACTACCCTCTGTAGTGCCTTGCAGTCGGAGGCCAAGCAGTTGCCATACCAGGCGGTGATGCAACCAGTCAGGATGCTCTCGATGGTGCAGCTGTATAATTTTTTGAGGATCTGAGGACCCATGCCAAATCTTTTCAGTCTCCTGAGGGGGAATAGGCTTTGTCGTGCCCTCTTCACGACTGTCTTGGTGTGTTTGGACCATGATAGTTCGTTGGTGATGTGGACACCAAGGAACTTGAAGCTCTCAACCTGTTCCACTACAGCCCCGTCGATGAGAATGGGGGCGTGCTCAGTCCTCTTTTTTTTCCTGTAGTCCACAATCATCTCCTTTGTCTTGGTCACGTTGAGGGAGAGGTTGTTGTCCTGGCACCACACGGCCAGGTCTCTGACCTCCTCCCTATAGGCTGTCTCATCGTTGTCGGTGATCAGGCCTACCACTGTTGTGTCGTCAGCAAACTTAATGATGGTGTTGGAGTCGTGCCTGGCCATGCAGTCATGGGTGACCAGAGAGTACAGGAGGGGACTGAGCACGCACCCCTGAGGGGCCCCCGTGTTGAGGATCAGTGTGGCAGATGTGTTGTTACCTACCCTTACCACCTGGGGGCGGCCCGTCAGGAAGTCCAGGATCCAGTTGCAGAGGGAGGTGTTTAGGCCCAGGATCCTTAGCTTAGTGATGAGCTTAGAAGGCACTATGGTGTTGAATGCTGAGCTGTAGTCAATGAATAGCATTCTCACGTAGGTGTTCCTCTTGTCCAGGTGGGAAAGGGCAGTGTGGAGTGCAATAGAGATTGCATCATCTGTGGATCTGTTGGGGCGGTATGCAAATTGGAGTGGGTCTAGGGTTTCTGGGATAATGCTGTTGATGTGAGCCATGACCAGCCTTTCAAAGCACTTCATGGCTACAGACGTCAGTGCTACGGGTCGGTAGTCATTTAGGCAGGTTATCTTAGAGTCCTTGGGCACGGGGACTATGGTGGTCTGCTTGAAACATGTTGGTATTACAGACTCAGTCAGGGACATGTTGAAAATGTCAGTGAAGACACTTGCAAGTTGGTCAGCATATGCTCGGAGTACACGTCCTGGTAATCCGTCTGGCCCTGTGGCCTTGTGAATGTTGACCTGCTTAAAAGTCTTACTCACATCGGCTACGGAGAGCGTGATCACATAGTCATCCGGAACAGCTGGTGCTCTCATGCATGCTTCAGTGTTGCTTGCCTCGAAGCGAGCATAGAAGTGGTTTAGCTCGTCTGGTAGGCTTGTGTCACTGGGCAGCTCGCGGCTGTGCTTCCCTTTGTAGTCTGTAATAGTTTTCAAGCCCTGCCACATCCGACGAGCGTCAGAGCCAGTGTAGTACGATTCAATCTTAGTCCTGTATTGACTCTTTGCCTGTTTGATGGTTCTTCGGAGGTCATAGCGGGATTTCTTATAAGCGTCCGGGTTAGAGTCCCGTTCCTTGAAAGCGGCAGCTCTACCCTTTAGCTCAGTGCGGATGTTTCCTGTAATCCATGGCTTCTGGTTGGGGTATGTACGTACGGTCACTGTGGGGACGACATCATCGATGCACTTATTGATGAAGCCAGTGACTGATGTGGTGTACTCCTCAATGCTGTCTGAAGAATCCCGGAACATGTTCCAGTCTGTGCTAGCAAAACAGTCCTGTAGCTTAGCATCTGCGTCATCTGACCACTTTTTTATTAACCGAGTCACTGGTGCTTCCTGCTTTAGTTTTTGCTTATAAGCAGGAATCAGGAGGATAGAGTTATGGTCAGATTTGCCAAATGGAGGGCGAGGGAGAGCTTTGTATGCGTCTCTGTGTGTGGAGTAAAGGTGGTCTAGAGTTTTTTTTCCTCTGGTTGCACATTTAACATGCTGGTAGAAATTAGGTAGAACGGATTTAAGTTTCCCTGCATTAAAGTCCCCGGCCACTAGGAGCGCTGCATCTGGATGAGCGTTTTCCTGTCGATTTATGGCCTTGATATGATAATACATACGTTGACATTTAGAATGAATATTTGACCTTTATATTCAATGGCTCTACCTATTTATGTATTAACATATTCACAAAATGTTTTGTTCATCCACATTACAAATATAAGTATTCATTTGTATATTTGTAGGCAGAGCTCAAACGGAAGTTGAGCGATCGGAACAAACTACTCAGTGAATATGAGGTAAGATCAGGAAATATGTGCATTTTCACAACTTTAACATTTGGATATGATTATGTAGTTGAAATGTATCACAGATATCACAGTGATATGTCTATAAAATCAGCAGCAACTTGGAAAAAAAGATAGAGTACTTCAGCAACAGCAATTGAAACTGGACGATGCTCGGCACAACTCTAATGAAGGAAGCCACAGGGTATGGTACCATAATAAAACATTTTCCACTGCACTTCAGTAAATGACATGTATTTGTTGTAGCTTGCAAAGTTGGTAAGATGTATTATGTCTGTTTTTCTTCAGTCATCTAGGAGTGAAAAGAGTGGGTACTGTAACTCTGTGGGCCCACCCTCTGGTCCGGCCTTCCAACACACAGCGGTGAGTCATGTACACCTATGTACATTTCCTACATGTGTTTACATGTTGATGCGAGGGAGTGTGTGATTTATTAAATGTGTGTTTTAGATATGTTTCATGTCATCGTTATAGCTGTCTCTAGTGCTAGAGACCTACTGGTTAAAGGCCATGGCCAAATGATCAACAACCTTCAAATTGGCCTGGCCACCAGTTCTAGTGGTTTATGTCATTGTGTGTGTGTGTGTGTGTGTGTGTGTGTGTGTGTGTGTGTGTGTTAGCAGGGGGAGGAACTGCAGCTGGTGAGGGAGGCCCTGCGTAGTCTGAGGGATGGCTTCTCAGGTCACGACCCTCAGCATCACACCCTGGACACACTGGAGCAAGGGGTGGCCAGTCTCATGGACCGCCTATACACACTCGACACACGCCGCAGGCAGCAGGACAGAGTACATACACACACACACACACACACACACACACACATAGAAATACACACAGAAGACCACAGAGGTGGGTGCTGTGTGTATATTGTTAGTGTTATATTTTGCTCCTGATGTGATAATCATGTGTTCATCGTGTGCACATCGTGACTGACTGAATTGGCATTTCTCCTAGTAACTGTGACTCTGTCTTCTTGTAGGGCCAGTACAAATCACCAGGACGAAGAGCCAACCCCACAGATAGGGACTCATGGCCACCCAGCTCAAGTAAGATATACTGTTTGTTTTGCCGTTCTCAACAACCTTGCTAATTCTCTTTCATGAAACTTTATCTAATTGTGTAATTAAATTACATTGAGCATATGTTAGGAGGGATCAAGCATTTTAATCAGCTAGGTTGGCTATCTGTAGAGAAAAGGGTCATATTAATCCAACTTGGTCTAGTCCACATTATTACAGACTCAGCCCCCAGGTACCTATCAAATTATTATACTTATATTAGAGATGTCCACCAATACAACACCAGAGCCAGAGACTCTGATATTGCCTGTTTTAAATGTAAGAGTCTATCTGGTAAGAACACCTTTTTATATACCGGCGCTGTTGAGTGGAACAAACTACCACAGCAACTCAAAGCCATGGTGACCATAGTTGAGGAGACTAAATTGAGGAGACTAAATTACTTGGTGTTACCTTAGATTTTAAAATGTCATGGTCAAAACATATAGATTCAATGGTTGTAAAGATGGGGAGGTTTGTCCGTAATAAAGAGATGCTCTGCTTTTTTGACACCACACTCCACAAAGCAAGTCCTGCAGGCTCTAGTTTTATCTTATCTTGATTATTGTCCAGTCATGTGGTCAAGGGCTGCAAAGAAAGACCTAGTTAAGCTGCAGCTGGTCCAGAATAGAGCGGCACGTCTTGCTCTTCACTGTAGTCAGAGGGCTAATATAAATACTATGCATAACAGTCTCTCTTGGCTAAGAGTTGAGGAAAGACTGACTGCGTCACTTCTTGTTTTAATGTGTTGGAAATTCTGGTTTCAAAAAACAAATAAAGCAACACTTCAAGGCACAACGCCTCTCCCCCATTAGAACTACTTGTTGTGTGTATGTACGGACATGTATGTATACCTGATAGATGTACACACACTACATGTTGTTTTTAAATGTATGTAAATTGTAAAGTATTTTGTCTGTAATGTCTTTTTCGTTATGTGTCGCACCCCAGTAAGACTCGCTGTCACCATTGGCGTCAGCTAATGGGGATCCTAATAAATCAAATCAAATAAATCAAAACCATAACTTAATTTAAAAATAATGATATCCCTGTCATGTTTATTTTTATGTATGTACTGTATGTATGTGTTTTTTAATTGGCAAATAAAATCAAACAATCCTGTCTTTAAGCTGTAGCCAGTAAGTGAACCTATGTTTTTATTTGTTTTCAGAAATAGCTCATTCCCACAGTAGCCCTGGCCTGGACTCCACAGTCTCCACTAAAGTGCTATACTTCACTGATCGTTCACTCACTCCTTTCCTGGTCAACATCTCCAAAAGGTACAGATCCAGAATCCCTCTTTGGGTCTTGATGATGTCCATTGCATGTGTACCTTTGTGTTGAATGCTGCCTGCAAGTTGTAGATGCAATGTATGTGTTAGTACACGTGTATATTGTTAGGGTATTGAATGCATGCATGTGTGTCATTGGTGTGTGTGTGTGTGTGTTGTGTGTCTATGTGCTGTAGCGTTGTGAGAGAATGTGCATGTCTGTGTCTCTGCACAGATCAGTGTACCGTGATGCCATCTGATAGTGAGACTGTGCTGTGCTGTTAGGCTGGGGGAGGTGACTCTGAGAGACTTCAAGGCAGCGGTGGACCGCCAGGGCAGCTTCAGGTACCACTTCAAAGCCCTCGACCCAGAGTTTGGGACTGTGAAGGAGGAGGTAGGCATGTTTTGGATTACAGCTTTGGGTTTACATTTAGATAGGGTCAAATGTTACCACTGAGGGGGAAATGACTGAATGACCAAAATGAAAATATAAAACACGGAATTGGCAATAGTACCAAAACCCAGTAACTATTTTAAGATCATAAAGATGTGGATTCTCTATAAAGGTTGATATGTGTTTAGAGACTCTGTCCCTGTATATGTCATACACTACATATACAAAAGTATGTGGACACCGCTTCAAATGAGTGGTTTCGGCTATTTCAGCCACAGCCGTTGCTGACGGGTGTATAAAATCGAGCACACAGCAAAGCAATCTCCATAGACAAACATTGGCATGGCCTCACTGACTTGACTTCAACGTGGCACCGTCATAGGATGCCACCTTTCGTCAAAAGTCAGTTCGTCAAATTGCTGCCCTGCTAGAGCTGCCCCGGTCAACTGTAAATGCTGTTATTGTGAAGTGGAAACGTCTTGGAGCACACAAGCTCACAGAACGGGACCGCCGAGTGCTAATATAATATTTTAGCGTGTAAAAATGGTCTGTCCTCGGTTGCAACACTCACTACCTAGCTCCAAACTGCCTCTGGAAGCAACGTCAGCACAGGAGCTGTTCGTCGGGAGCTTCATGAAATGGGTTTCCATGGCCGAGCAGCCGCACACAAGCCTAAGATCACCATGCGCAATGCCAAGCTTCGGCTGGAGTGGTGTAAAGCTCACCGCCATTGGACTCTGGAGCAGTGGAAACGCATTCTCTGGAGTGATGAATCATGCTTCACCGTCTGGCAGTCCGACGGACAAATCTGGGTTTGGTGGATACCAGGAGAACACTACCTGCCCGAATGCATAGTGCCAACTGTAAAGTTTGGTGGAGGAGGAATAATGCTCTGGGGCTTATTCTAAAATGGATTAAATAAATACAAATCCTCAGAAATCTACACAGAATACCCCATAATGACAAAGCGAAAACTGGTTTTTAGAATGTTTACAAATTTATAAAAATAAAAAAACAGAAATACCTTATTTACATAAGTATTCAGACCCTTTGCTATGAGACTGGAAATTGAGCTCAGGTGCATCCTGTTTTTATTGATCATTGATCATTTCTACAACTTGATTGGAGTCCACCTGTGGTAAATTCAATTGATTGGACATGATTTGGAAAAGCTCTGACAGTGCATGTCAGAGCAAAAACCAAGCCATGAGGTCGAAGGAATTGTCCGTAGAGCTCCGAGACAGGATTGTGTCGAGGCACAGATCTGGGGAAGGGTACCAAAACATTTCTGCCGCATTGAAGGTCCCGAAAAACACAGTGGCCTCCATCATTCTTAAATGGAAGAAGTTTGGAACCACCAATACTCTTCCTAGAGCTGGCCACCCGGCCAAACTGAGCAATCGGGGGAGAAGGGCCTTGGTCAGGGAGGTGACCAAGAACCCGATGGTCACTCTGACAGAGCTCCAGAGTTCCTCTATGGAGATGGGAGAACCTTCCAGAAGGACAACCATCTCTGCAGCACTCCACCAATCAGGCCTTTATGGTAGGGTGGCCAGACGGAAGCCACTCCTCAGTAAAAGGCCCGCTTGGAGTTTGCCAAAAGGTACATAAAGGACTCTCAGACCATGAAAAACAAGATTCTCTGGTCTGATGAAACCAAGATTGAATTTTTTGGCCTGAATGCCAAGCGTCACGTCTGGAGGAAACCTGGCACCATCCCTAATGTGAAGCATGGTGGTGGCAGCGTCATGTTGTGGGGACATTTTTCAGTGGCAGGGACTGGGATACTAGTCAGGATCGAGGGAAAGATGAACGGAGCAAAGTACAGAGAGATCCTTAATGAAAACCTGCTCCAGAGCACCAAGGACCTCAGACTGGGGCGAAGGTTCACCTTCCAAAAGGACAACGACCCTAAGCACACAGCCAAGACAACGCAGGAGTGGCTTCGGGACAAGTCTCTGAATGTCCTTGAGTGGCCCAGCCAGAGCCCAAACTTGAACCTGATCGAACATCTCTGGAGAGACCTGAAAATAGCTGTGCAGCGACGCTCCCCATCCAACCTTACAGAGCTTGAGAGGATCTGCAGAGAAGAATGGGAGAAACTCCCCAAATATATGTGCCAAGCTTGTAGCGTCATACCCAAGAAGACTCGAGGCTGTAATTGCTGCCAAAGGTGAAGGTGCTTCAACAAAGTACTGAGTAAAGGGTCTGAATACTTAAGTCAATGTGATATTTCACTTTTTTTTACCTGTTTTTGCTTTGTCATTATGGGGAATTGTGTGTAGATTGATGAGGGGAAAAAACAACTTAATCAATTTTAGAATAAGGCTGTAACGTAACAAAATGTGGAAAAAGTAAAGGGGTCTGAATACTTTCCGAATGCACTGTACTCTTGGTCTTGTAGTGTAGTTTATATTATAAGAGTATGCCTGTCTGGTTCTGGTTGGTGTCCTTAGGTGTTCCAGGATGGAGCCCTGGTGCCTGGCTGGGAGGGGAAGATAGTGGCCTGGGTGGAGGAGGACCATGGACAGAGACGGTAGAACTGGGAACCAACCAACCATAGAGGGAACCACTAGCCTCAAACGGTGACCACTGGACTATGATGCCATAACACCCTCTCAGTATTCTCAGCTGCCCTGCAGAGGTACAGTGGGGGAAAAAAGTATTTAGTCAGCCACCAATTGTGCAAGTTCTCCCACTTAAAAAGATGAGAGAGGCCTGTAATTTTCATCATAGGTACACGTCAACTATGACAGACAAAATGAGAGAGAAAAAATCCAGAAAATCACATTGTAGGATTTGTAATGAATTTATTTGCAAATTATGGTGGAAAATAAGTATTTGGTCAATAACAAAAGTTTCTCAATACTTTGTTATATACCCTTTGTTGGCAATGACACAGGTCAAACTTTTTCTGTAAGTCTTCACAAGGTTTTCACACACTGTTGCTGGTATTTTGGCCCATTCCTCCATGCAGATCTCCTCTAGAGCAGTGATGTTTTGGGGCTGTCGCTGGGCAACACAGACTTTCAACTCCCTCCAAAGATTTTCAATGGGGTTGAGATCTGGAGACTGGCTAGGCCACTCCAGGACCTTGAAATGCTTCTTACGAAGCCACTCCTTCGTTGCCCGGGCGGTGTGTTTGGGATCATTGTCATGCTGAAAGACCCAGCCACGTTTCATCTTCAATGCCCTTGCTGATGGAAGGAGGTTTTCACTCAAAATCTCACGATACATGGCCCCATTCATTCTTTCCTTTACACGGATCAGTCGTCCTGGTCCCTTTGCAGAAAAACAGCCCCAAAGCATGATGTTTCCACCCCCATGCTTCACAGTAGGTATGGTGTTCTTTGGATGCAACTCAGCATTCTTTGTCCTCCAAACACGACGAGTTGAGTTTTTACCAAAAAGTTCTATTTTGGTTTCATCTGACCATATGACATTCTCCCAATCCTCTTCTGGATCATCCAAATGCACTCTAGCAAACTTCAGACGGGCCTGGACATGTACTGGCTTAAGCAGGGGGACACGTCTGGCACTGCAGGATTTGAGTCCCTGGCGGCGTAGTGTGTTACTGATGGTAGGCTTTGTTACTTTGGTCCCAGCTCTCTGCAGGTCATTCACTAGGTCCCACTGTGTGGTTCTGGGATTTTTGCTCACCATTCTTGTGATCATTTTGACCCCACGGGGTGAAATCTTGCGTGGAGCCCCAGATCGAGGGAGATTATCAGTGGTCTTGTATGTCTTCCATTTCCTAATAATTGCTCCCACAGTTGATTTCTTCAAACCAAGCTGCTTACCTATTGCAGATTCAGTCTTCCCAGCCTGGTGCAGGTCTACAATTTTGTTTCTGGTGTCCTTTGACAGCTCTTTGGTCTTGGCCATAGTGGAGTTTGGAGTGTGACTGTTTGAGGTTGTGGACAGGTGACTTTTATACTGATAACAAGTTCAAACAGGTGCCATTAATACAGGTAACGAGTGGAGGACAGAGGAGCCTCTTAAAGAAGAAGTTACAGGTCTGTGAGAGCCAGAAATCTTGCTTGTTTGTAGGTGACCAAATACTTATTTTCCACCATATTTGCAAATACATTTATTAAAATTCCTACAATGTGATTTTCTGGATTTTTTTCCTCAATTTGCCTGTCATAGTTGACGTGTACCTATGATGAGAATTACAGGCCTCTCTCATCTTTTTAAGTGGGAGAACTTGCACAATTGGTGGCTGACTAAATACTTTTTTCCCCCACTGTAGTTTTTATAACAATTGGGACCAATCTATTTATGACTGTTTCGAGATAAAACCATACTTTCAAAATGGCTCTGTCCTATGGACATTTGACTTACAGTAACTGTTTGAAGTACAAGTTATAGTTGCCAAATATGAATGAAGTTGTTCACAATACAATTTTGAAGTTTTAATAAACATGGATTACTGCATGAATATTGACTATTTGTGAATTATTTCCCAGACATGCAGTTAATGTAACTCATGATCATGGAGGACTATAATTCCACATGAGTCATTAATGTTGTTGTGAATGTCTTTACTGAGGTACTGTATACTACTACAAAGGTTCAGACGCACAGCTTGTAGGATGCATAGCAGAAATTACATTACTGCCTTCTCTAATGGCCTTGTTATATTTCAAAAGTCCCAGTCTTGCCAGAGCAGACACATTTTTTAGAGTTTGCCTATTAATGAATTTGCTTCTTTTTAGTGTCAGCAGTACCGGCACTAGAGTATAGACACTTGCAAAGTTAATGTCCGTTTCTTCTTGTTGAACGTGGCAGAGGCCGACTCTTCATTCACAGTCTCAGGCAGCTCCAGGTGTAGATGGTACATATCCTCCACTTCTAGTAGTACATCATCCTACAGAGAAATACACACACACTATTAGACCCACAAGACCAAAGAAAGGATAACTTATAATGTAACATAGGCTATTATGTCACCATAGGAAGCGTTTAAGCAAGACAGACAGAATTTTAGTTCATCCGTCACAGGGCCTTATTCATAGCACAAGGGAAGGGGAAGCAGAGTGTTCCCTGACCTGGGAAATGCTGAGATGGCACTCTGTGATGGACTGAACCTTTGGTAGCTCCACAGTCAGCTTCAGGCTCCGAAAGAGGTCCCTGGGGTCAGAGTTGACAGTGAGCTGGTGCTGTGGCCGCTGAGGCTGGGCTGTCACTGAGCTGGAGATCACCTGGATCAGGTTTTTGGTCTTGTTGCTTTGGTCCCCTGGCCCAGGAGTTAGCTGGACAGATGTGATGAGCTGCACAGGTGTACTGTCCTCAGTTTGCCCTTCACGCAGAGAGGAGATCTGCTGAAGCAGGGAAGCTGGGGTCTGGGAGGCTGGGAAATTGATGTCAAATGAATGTCAAAACATTCATCTTCACCTACAGTATACCTTTAAAAAATCTAGAATATACTACATAGTTAGTAGGTATTGCTCAATACATTTTAAATAAATAATCTCGCCTTTATCTTGGTGGTGGTGTCACCTTAATAAAAAATACAACTGTCCCCTTGAATCAGGGAATAATTACTTAAGAGGCCTTACCTGTGTTGGTGGCAGGGCTGGACTGTTTTAGAGGACCCAGGCGGCGCTGCATGTCCTCTAGGCTGCCTTTTACCTTACTGTTGCTGACGTTGTACTGCTGGGCCAGACGCAGGCCATGCTGCTGCTGGGTGAAGCTCAGGGCTAACAGGTGGACCTGGTCCTTCTCCCTCTTGTCCTGCTGAGCCTGCTGCAGCACCGCAGGGCTGAACGCCACATCCACCACACTGTAGTTGTCTGAGTACAGGAAACACAAGTTGTAGTACTGAGAAACGGCAATGAAACACATTTTTAGTTAAACAGTGTTACATAACATTGGTATCAAAACCATAAAACAAGTTATAAGAAAGTCAGCTGTAGTAGAAAGTAATTTAGGAAATGTTCACTTTTTTGCCTGCACCTCTTGTAATACATGTTACACTATAGGTAATTATGCAGAAATACAGGTTTGTGTTCTGCAGGACAACAGTGACTCTTGGTACCTCCTCTTTCATCAGTGTCTGTCTCCAGTCTCCCTCCACACACAGGCACTGGCTTGTTCTCATCAGCAGGGGCAGGGACACGCTTCCAGCCACACACATTGATGTACAGCAACCCTTTCTTTGGCTCCTGACACAAACAATAAAGCAACTGTTCAGCCTCTTTATAGTTCACACCTCCATATTATTAGCCCGCAGTGCACAATCAAACGTGCACTGCAAACAAATGAACCAGTATTCTCTAAACACACTTTGCTATGTCATTTTTATGTAGGCCAGTGTTCGAAGTTTGTGTGTTTCCAATCTATAAACTCTACAGTGTGGGTGTAGCTGCTCATAGAAAGCAGGTAATTTGTGGTACCAGCATTTCGATGAGTAGGCAGGAGTCAGGGTGAGGTGGTGCATTATAATCAGCTCCCTGTTTCATCTGTTTCTCGATATACATCTGGTAGCTTTGAGGGTCATTCTGAGACAGCTCGTCTAACATGGACCAGAACTGGTTGACCTGCTGCAAAACGTCCTTTGTACACCCCAGGGAAGAAGCCATATTTCTGAAAAGATATTGAGGGATTAGTTTAGTATACACACAGCTCATTGGAGTTTTTTATTTGATTATGGTATGGCAAGGAAAGTTAGCTATAGATTAACAAGCATGGAGATAATTCATAGCCAGGTTAAATAACGTTAACGTTAGCTAGCTACTGTAGCAATAGTACACCAGACAGCAATACCTTTGAATACAATCAAACTATTTGTTACGAATGCTGTGAATCAAATGGCGAACAGTAGTTATCCTTTTAAAACAAAACACATGGAAATACTCACAGTAAACCTGCTTGCTTCAAGTTCTTGCGACCCCTGTGCTAAAGTTACAGCTAAATGTTGACAAAATCAACTTTGTAGCTAGTGACCTGTGTTACTATGGAAACGAGATGAGAGGACGCCCTCTACTGACAGAAGTGAGGTGCTACTACATTGCACTCAATGGTGGACAGTGTCTGCATCCTGAAATGATGGTTCTGACACATAAAGCTCTTTCATCACACCAGAGTAGACAATGGACATGTTTAGATATGAAGCATAATTTATTTTCAATACAAGACAAATATAAGGTATAAATATGTTCTCATTCAGGTGCTAAAAATACAATTTATGACAAACATGTATAGTATAAAAGTATTTCCTACTGTTAAATAATGTACGCATTTCTGAAATAAACATGGCCTTTATAAGGAGGTAAAATTACAGTTACAGTACAGGAGGAAGAATGTCAGGAGCATCTTATGTTTCAGTTTGCTCTAGGCCTGTTCTGGTCCTACATGAGTCTCCCTGATCATCCATTGTCTTATTCCTCTTCCTCCTCAGTAGCTCTGTGGATGGAGAAACAAATATAACATACAGTATTATGCAATTTCAAGAGGAGAAACAGAATTGCATAGCAGATGTGGTCCTGATATATCAAAAATCATGCAACGGAAGAGTTAGTGTAAGGTTACCTCAATCATGTCGTAGATCCAGCCGAGGAACTCGGCCACCTTGGTGTAGACTCCGGGGTGGTTGGGCTCAGCGCAGCCTGTACCCCAGCTCACCACACCCACCAGTCTCCACACGTTGTCAATTTGACAGACCAGAGGACCCCCACTGTCCCCCTGGGGAGAGGACAGGAGCAGATACACACTGCTGTCAATCACACTGGTTACCAGACCACCATACTGATTGTTAGGGGTTGAGATATTGTAAAGTCACAGTGATTTAGGGATTATGGGTTGGGATATTGTGCAATACTGAATCCTGAGCGCCACTGAATTTGATCGGTAGGACCTTGAATAAAGCTGGTGTTCCCACTCAGGCACATGCCTAATGAGCTTTGTCTTTGATAATTCAAAACAGTAGTGTGGGAGACCTGGGGGAAAATATTCTCATTATCATGAACCAATTCTACTTTTATAAGACAACAACTCTCTGACCTTTGGTACATCTCTTCTTAAAACAAACCACAGGAGGAACAACACAGGGATTTTTTATAAACTAACCTGACATGCGTCCACTTTGCCCTCGGTGTATCCAGCACAGAGCATGCGGGGGGTGATCTCTCCATTGTACATGCAGGAACTGTTGCATTTCTTGGTGCTTATCAGTGGAACTGGAGCTTCTTTTAGCGTGTCAGGGATGAGAACTGTCAAAGAAAGTCAAACTAATGTAAATATACCTCTTATTTTTATGATTTAAATGACTTTGTGCTATGCAAAAACATTTAACCATCAATAGAGATACATTCAATTCTTCTATTTAAGTTATATTATTGATTTAACATAGTCATACCATCATCCGGTTGAGTGTAGCCCCAGCCAGAGATCCAGCACTGTGTTCCTCCTGGAAGATCATGCTCGTACTGTGGCAGACAGACAGGCCTGATGGTATCTAAAAAATAAAAGAGAATATTAGGAATATTAGAAGACAGTGTAGGTCATTTTGAAGTTCATTTCAGTAATATTGGAACATGGTTAGGAACTGATTGCTGTAATAATATAGTTGAGTGTTCCAGTCAGCCAAGGGACTATGTGATGCATTCAAAAGTGAAGTAATCAAGTTTCCTGTCACCTGAGAAATTCAGTGGGGTCTGCAGTTTCATCAGAGCAATGTCATTGTCGTGGCTCCTGGGATTGTATTTCTTGTTGTAGATTATATTTTCCACTGCATATCCAGTGTACTGAGCCATTTTAGCTGAACTGCGTGTGACAATACCAGCGTAAACCACCCAACTGGACACCTGTGGCAGCCTATAACTGGAATGTTAAAAAAGAGATGAAGAAATGTATATCAGCTAGATGGGTATCCAATTCTCAATTGTATAAAGTATTAATTACTTTGTGCAAAAGAAAGTGAGAGCTTTTACTGTCCCTAGTCATCACTACACTGTCATGAGTCAGTGACCTCTGACCTCTATGTGACACTCTGGCTCCACGGACCTTGATATTTGAGCCAGGGTTGTTTATTTTCATTGTTTGGGTGTATTTCTATGTTGGGGATTTCTGGTTGTGCATTTTCTATGTTTGGTTAATTGTTCTTGATTAGTCGTATGACTCCCAATCGGAGGTAACGAGTGTCAGCTGTCGGCTCGTTATCTCTGATTGGGAGCCATATTTATACTGTGGGGTTTCACCTTGGTTTTGTGGGTTTTTGTTTCCTTGATCCTGTTTTGTCAGTGTCAGATTTGGACTTCACTTTCGTCATTTTTGGTTTGTTGTTTTGATCGTGGTATCTTTAATTAAATAAAGTCTACGATGTTCGCTCAACACGCTGCGCTTTGGTCTCATCCTTTTGACGATCGTGACAGAAAAACCCACCAAAGAAAGACCAAGCAGCGTGTCCAGGAGCAAGGTGACTGGACATGGGAGGAGGCGCCGGGCAAGGAGATGGAGAGGCTGGCGATGGCCCAGGTGGGCACATCGTGGTCCTGGGAGGACATGCTCGGAGGCAAGGGACCTTGGGGGAAGATCAAGGCCCTGGCGAGAGAGGAGCATCGGCGGCAGCAGGTTCATCGTCGGAGGGTCGTGAGTCAACCCCAGAAATTTTTTAGGGGGGGGCACACGGCATGGACGACGGGGCTGACGGAGGAGAAAAGGGGGAGTATCCAGGAGGCCACCAGGCCAGGGGTACACCGCCCTGTACGTCCTGTGCTGATGCCTCACACAGAGTGCGTGAGGGTAGGCATTCAGCCAGGACGGGTGGTGGCCGCTGTGCACTCCAGGCCTCCTGTTCGTCTCCACAGCCCGGTCCGGCCTGTTCCTGCCACCCGCACCAAGACTACGGTGCGCTTCGCCAGCCCGGCTCGGCCTGTTCCGGCCACCCGCACCAGGGATATGGTGCGCGTCGCCAGCCCAGCCCGGCCTGTTCCTGTTCCACGCACCAGGGATACGGTGCGCTTCGCCAGCCCGGCCCGGCCTGTTCCGGCCACCCGCACCAGGGAGACGGTGCGCGTCGCCAGCCCAGCCCGGCCTGTTCCTGCTCCCCGCACTAGGCCTTATGAGAGTCCCCAGGGTCCAGCATGCCCTGTTCCGGCTCTCCGCACTAGCCCTTATGTGCGTCCCCAGGGTCCAGCATACCCTGTTGCTGCTTCCCGCACTAGCCCTGAGATGCGTGTCCTCAGCCCGGTACCTCCAGTGCCGGCACCACGCATCAGGCCTACGGTGCGTCCCCAGGGCCAAGCATGCCCTGTTGCTTCTCCCCGCACTAGCCCTGAGATGCGTGTCCTCAGCCCGGTACCTCCTGTTCCGGCACCACGCACCAGGCCTACGATGCGCCTCAGACGGCCAGAGTCTGCCGTCTGCCCAACGGGGCCTGAACTGTCCGTCTGCCCAACGCCGTCTGAACTGCCCGTCTGCCCAACGGCGCCTGAACTGCCCGTCTGCCCAACGCCGTCTGAACTGTCCGTCTGCCAAGCGCCGCAGGAGCTGCCCGTCGGTACTGAGCCTGCAAAGCCGCCCATCTGCCATGAGCCTTCAGAGCCGTCCGCCAGACCGGAGCCGCTAGAGCTCTCCGCCAGACAGGAGCAGCCAGAGCCTTCCGCCAGACAGGATCAGCCAGAGCCTTCCGCCAGACAGGATCAGCCAGAGCCTTCCGCCAGACAGGATCAGCCAGAGCCTTCCGCCAGACAGGATCAGCCAGAGCCTTCCGCCAGACAGGATCAGCCAGAGCCTTCTGCCAGACAGGATCAGCCAGAGCCTTCTGCCAGCCAGGATCCGCCAGAGCCAGCCAGCCAGGATCCGCCATTCAGTCCGGTGCTGCCCCTCAGTCAGGTACTGTCCCTTAGCCCGGTGCTGCCCCTTAGTCCGGTGCTGCCCCTTAGTCCGGTGCTGCCCCTTAGTCCGGTGCTGCCCCTTAGTCCGGGGTTGCCCCTTAGTCCGGTGCCGCCCCTTAGTCCGGTGCCGCCCCTTAATCCAGTGGGGTTTAGTTGGGGGGTGGTCATGAGGAAGGGAATACGGAGGCGGATAGTGACTAAGGTGGGGTGGGGACCACGACCTGGGCCAGAGCCGCCACCAGGGACAGACGCCCACCCAGACCCTCCCCTAGACTGTATGCTGGTGCGCCCGGAGGTCGCACCTTTAGGGGGGGGTAATGTGACACTCTGGCTCCACGGACCTTGATATTTGAGCCAGGGTTGTTTATTTTCATTGTTTGGGTGTATTTCTATGTTGGGGATTTCTGGTTGTGCATTTTCTATGTTTGGTTAATTGTTCTTGATTAGTCGTATGACTCCCAATCGGAGGTAACGAGTGTCAGCTGTCGGCTCGTTATCTCTGATTGGGAGCCATATTTATACTGTGGGGTTTCACCTTGGTTTTGTGGGTTTTTGTTTCCTTGATCCTGTTTTGTCAGTGTCAGATTTGGACTTCACTTTCGTCATTTTTGGTTTGTTGTTTTGATCGTGGTATCTTTAATTAAATAAAGTCTACGATGTTCGCTCAACACGCTGCGCTTTGGTCTCATCCTTTTGACGATCGTGACACTCTAACCTCCGACCTCTTACCCTGAGGGGTCATTGGGGGTCTTACTTGTGCACACAGTGGGCTGCAGTGACCACCCATTGGCTGGTGATGATGGTGCCTCCACAGGTGTGTCGGTTGCTGTAGTAGAGACTGACTTGCCAGGGCCACCTTCCCAAGGTAGCCTCCACTCCCCCGATTATCCTGGGCAGCTTAGCCCGCGTCCCACACTCTACACAGGCAAAGGAAACAAATATGAAGGCATTTTATTATACATTGTATGGAGGTAACTCATCACCATACTGGACAAAACATTAGGAACACCTTCCTAATATTGAGTTGCACCCCCTTTTGCCCTCAGTACCAGTGGAGGCTCCTCAAAGGGGGAAGGGAAGGACCATCCTCCTCAGTGAATTTCATAAAAATAAAAATGATAAAACATTGGAAAAGTTATCCTTTTTAGATAAAACTATACTAAATATTCACGTCACCAAATAATTGATTAAAACACACTGTTTTGCAATAAAGGTCTACAGTAGCCTCAACAGCACTCTGTAGGGTAGCACCATGGTGTAGCCGGAGGACAGCTAGCTTCCATCCTCCTCTTGGTACATTGACTTCAATACAAAACCTAGGAGGCTCTTGGTTCTCACCCCATTCCATAGACTTACACAGTAATTATGACAACTTCCGGAGGACATCCTCCAACCTATCAGAGCTCTTGTAGCATGAACTGCAAGTTGTCCATCCAATCAAAGGATCAGAGAAATATTCTAGTACTGAAAGCATAAGCTACAGCTAGCTAGCACTGCAGTACATAAAATGTGATGAGATGTTGACTCAAATAGAGAGAAAGACAATAGTTGAACAGTTTTCAACAAATGTATTTCTTTAAAAATGAAGGAGAAGCAAGAGAGAGAGAGATTTTTTTTTTTTTTAACTTTCAGTTTCACTTACTTAGCTACCAAATGCAGCTGGCTAGTTTAGTTGCTCAAACACCCTGCCCAAACAGAGGGCTGCTATGTTAGCTAGCTGGCTATGACTATCCAACACAACACTGGAACTCCAAGTCAAGGTAAGCTTTTGATTGTATTAATTTATTGCCATTGGGGCCCGCCGGTCTAACTAATTACTGACTATACACTGTAACATTACTGCATGATTGTAGCGGGTTTACTAACGCATTAGTTCTATTAGCTATGTTGACTAGGACATTACTTTAGCTAATATGGGGACAATGATGTTGGTTGTGTGTAGCGGTTATGACATGGTTTGGAAAGTTTTTTTTGCCTGGTCACACACAGCTGATGTGTTGTTCATTGAAGTCCACAAACGAAGGGAAAAGGTGAGAGGAGGAGAGTGCATAGAGGCTAGAATGAATACAACGTGGCTGCTACGTATGAAAGTGAACTGTGTTAATGCGTGATCAGGGGTGTATTCAGTCCGCCGATTCTGTTGAAAAACTTTTATTTCAAACGAAACGTGGATTAAAATACCTGAATTTGTCCAATAGAAACTCTCGTTTGCAACTGTTGGACTAACGATTACAACCTAGATAAGCTAGATGCAGGCAAGAGTGTGCAAGGCGGTATTGAATGTGTCACTGTCTGTCCATGTGTCACTGTCTGTCATCTCAAATTCTTCTCTCGACCTGTGTGCACCTACGTTGTAAACTTTCATTCATATGCTAGGTTGTAGCTACCTCATGATGGGTGTAGGGAATATTAGAGTATCATGTAGTAGCCTAAACCTATCAATGTTACATTGAACTGGGTGAATGGAATATGAATGACAGTCATCCAACATGCTGTAATAGAAATAAGGCCATGTTCATGAAAAAAAGATTGTCCTCTCTCATCATAAACGGCACTGACCGCCACTGGACTCTACAAGGTGTTGAAAGCATTCCACAGGGATGCTGGCCCTTGTTGTCTCCAATGCTTCCCACAGTTGTGTCAAGTTGGCTGGATGTCCTTTGGGTGGTGGACCATTGTTGATACACACGGGAAACTGTTGAGAGTGAAAAACACACTCAAACTGGTGCAGCTGGCACCTACTACCATACCCCGTGCAAAGGCACTTAAATATTTTGTTTTTCACATTCACCCTCTGAATGGCATACATAAACAATCCATGTCTCAATTGTCTCAAGGCTTAAAAAGTATTATTTAACCTGTCTCCTCCCCTTCATCTACACTGATTGAAGTGGCTTTAACAAGTGACATCAATAAGGGATCATAGCTTTCACCTGGATTCCTCTGGTCAGTCTATGTCATGGAAAGAGAAGGTGTTCCTAATGTTTTGTACACTCAGTGTATACCACCAATGTGTAGAACTATGAAGTCCTGACTGAGAGGTCATATGAAGGTAATTGTGTCTTACCTATGTGTGAGATGCACAAATTTACAATGTAGTTCATCCGCTATTATGTTAGTGTTGTTAGTACCCTGCAGAAACTTACCAAAACATTTCAAAGCTATAACCTTCCCTGTGACGCAACTCGCCCTAAATAAAAACAAATCCAACCATTAGAAAAGCTTGATTACTTTGTTATAACACATCTATTTTTTTCTGCATCATTAGGTAATGTATTATCTCCTCAGACAGCTGCCGTACCTTAACTGCCATATATTTTCCAGGCTGCTCTTGTGTTCAGATGTGATCTGTATAAAGCCATCTGTGTAGTTAGGTCCGATGTCCGTTAAGTTCACCCCTTTTTGCTTGGTCAGTCTGGAAACAAAATAAATCATAGTTATATCTTCTATAAAAGATGGGAGAGTGTCTGTTTTAAAAAGTAATGTCTGATCCATGGGTCATAAAGCAAGCCTATAAACAAGGTATTAACAGAGCATTAAATAATCCATCATTAACTGGGAGCAATCAGCCTTATGGTTAGGTGAATAGCCTTTTATGTTCCCAAGCTGCTGTGGGCTTTATAATAAGAAAATGGTCTCAGTAGACTAGCCTTAGATATCCCAGCTGGCGGCAGACCAGGGTCCCCAGGGAAGAGTTCCATCTCTCATAGCACACAGGCAGCCAGGTGGGCACCTTCTCTAGCTGGATCTCCAGGAGAGAGTTCTCCGGGCTGATTCTGTAAAACACTGAACCTCATTGATTGAAAATAATCCTTCCAGAGACTAACTAGATCAACAGTAATGAACTGCTGTCTTGTTTGAGAGGGAAATGTTAAGCAGCTTATATCCAATAACTAATGTAGTCAATATAAACAGATCATTATTTCATGTTTTGAAGTCGGTCGATAGACAGTCTCCACTCCTCTCCGCTGACTGTGACCATGTAGAAGTTGTTAAGGAATGTATTAATAAAGATATGTACTGTTATAAAGACAATTATAGTTGTAATATAAACACATTTGGTTTATCACAAATGTTGTGATAAACCATAAAACTACTAGGAAGGTCATTCTGCCTGACCAATCATGTGTGTCCCAAATGGTACCTAATGTGCCTTCAGAAAGTATTCATACTCCTTGACTTGTTCCACATTTTGTTGTGTTACAACCTGAATTCAAAATTAATTAAATATTTGTTTTTCTCACCCATCTACACACAATACCCCATAAATACAAAGTGAAAACATGTTTTTTGAAATGTTAGCAAATTTAGTGAAAATGAAATACAGAAATATCTAATTTACACCCCTGAGTCAATACTTTGTAGAAGCACCTTTGGCAGCGATTACAGCTGTGAGTGTTTCTGGGCAAGTGTCTAAGAGCTTTCCACATCTGGATTGTGCAACATTTTCAAGTAGATTTAAATCAAAACTGTAACTCGGCCACTCAGAAACATTCACTGTCTTCTTGGTAAGCAACTCCAGTGTAGATGTGGCCTTGTGTTTTAGGTTATTGTCCTGATGAAAGGTGAATTCATCTCCCAGTGTCTGGTGGAAAGCAGACTGAACCAGATTTTCCTCTAGGATTTTGCCTGTGCTTAGCTCCATTCCATTAATTTTTTATTCTGAAAAACTCAACAGTCCTTAACGATTACAAGCATACAGTGGGGAAAAAAAGTATTTAGTCAGCCACACACCAGAAACAAAATTGTAGACCTGCACCAGGCTGGGAAGACTGAATCTGCAATAGGTAAGCAGCTTGGTTTGAAGAAATCAACTGTGGGAGTAATTATTAGGAAATGGAAGACATACAAGACCACTGATAATCTCCCTCGATCTGGGGCTCCACGCAAGATCTCACCCCGTGGGGTCAAAATGATCACAAGAACGGTGAGCAAAAATCCCAGAACCACACGGGGGGACCTAGTGAATGACCTGCAGAGAGCTGGGACCAAAGTAACAAAGCCTACCATCAGTAACACACTACGCCGCTAGGGACTCAAATCCTGCAGTGCCAGACGTGTCCCCCTGCTTAAGCCAGTACATGTCCAGGCCATATCCAGGCCCGTCTGATTTTTTTTTCTCATTTTGTCTGTCATAGTTGACGTGTACCTATGATGAAAATTACAGGCCTCTCTCATCTTTTTAAGTGGGAGAACTTGCACAATTGGTGGCTGACTAAATACTTTTTTTCCCCACTGTACACATAACATGATGCAGCCACCATTATGCTTGAAAATATGGAGAGTGGCACTCAGTAATGTGTGGTATTTGATTTGCCCCAAACATAACACTTTGTATTCAGGACTAAAAGTGAATTGCTTTGACACATTTTTTGCAGTATTGCTTTAGTGCCTTGTTGCAAACAGGATGGATGTTTTGGAATATTTTTTATTATGTACAGGCTTCCATCTTTTCACTCTGTCAATTATGTTAGTATTGTGGAGTAATTACAATGTTGTTGATCCATCCTCAGCTTTCTCCTATCACAGCCATTAAACTCTGTCACTTTTTTTGGTGTATTTTAACACCTTCTTCTCCCCAATTTCGATATTGTCTCATCGCTGCAACTCCCCAACGGGGCCAAACCGCGCTTCTAAACACCCGCCCGCTTAACCTGGAAGCCAGCCGCACCAATGTAACTGTTTTAAAGTCATCATTGGCCTCATGGTGAAATCCCTGAGTGGTTTCCTTCCTCTCCGGCAACTGAGTTAGGAAGGATGCCTGTATCTTTGTAGTGTCTGGGTGTATTGATACACCATCCAAAGCCAAATTAATAACTTCAACATGCTCAAAGGGATATTCAATGTCTGCTTTTTTATTTTTACCCATCTACCAATAGGTGCCCTTCTTTGCGAGGCATTGGAAAACCTTCCTGGTCTTTGTGGTTGAATCTGTGCTTGAAATTCACTGCTCGACTGAGGGACCTTACAGATAATTGTATGAGTGGGGTACAGAGATGAGGTAGTCATTCAAAAATCATGTTAAACACTATTATTGCACGCAGAGTAAGTCCATGCAACTTATTGTGTGATTTGTTAAGCACATTTTTACTCTTATTTAGGCTTGCGATAATAAAGGGTTTGAATACGTATTGACTCAAGTCATTTCAGCTTTCACTTGTAATGAATTTGTACAAAATTCGAAAAACATAATTCCACTTTGACATTGTGAGCTATTGTGTGTAGGCCAGTGACCAAAATATCTCAATTTAATCAATTAAAAATGCAGGCTGTAACACAACAAAATGTGGATAAATTCAAGGGGTGTGAATATTTTCTGAAGGCACTGTATACCCTATATAGTACACTACTTTTTACTGGAGCCTATGGGGCACCACATAGGAATAAGGTGCTATTTGGGATGTAGCCAATCCCACGGACAAGATGACAGTCTCTGTGGTGAGTTAGGGGCTGAGAGGCACAGACCTTTCCTGGGGTCAGCCACAGAGATGTCTTCGGTCACGTTACAGAAGGACGTCTCCTTGGTGTCCCCTAGTCCTGCTGGGCTCTGGGAAGAGGTAGGCCGCAACAACAACCTGACTGTGGGAGGAAAAACAACAACATGCAGAGTGAATTATAGTTGTAGTGGATGTGAAACAGATATTCTTAATCTAGCTCTGTCATTGTGTAAGACATGATTATCATGCATAGTTAATCAGCTATAACAGTCTCATTTTAAAACATTCAAATACAGTGTTCTATATTCTGACATGTAGGGTTATTTTTGTTTGTTATCCACCACGGCAAGGAATCTGTAATGCACAAACACTAGAACATTGAACATGTCATCATTCTCTTCATACTCCATGATTTGACACTTGCAGAATGTCTCACCTAGGAACCACACTCCGACTGCTAAGCCTCCCAGAAGTCCTACTGCACACACAGCAGCCAGTACTCTCACCAGTCTATGGGCTGACACGAGCACAGCTGAATTAGACACTGATAAGAGATAAACTGCTTGGGTATACTGATAAAAGGCATGTTAGCTGTCTGTCACACTGACATAGTGTGGAAGAGATAGCGGCACAGCATGTAACAGCCATTACACAGTCTACAACGTGCACACAACCTAGGATGTGAACAAAGCATACCACATGTAGGGAACAAGTGACAAAGATGAATGCTGAGCATTTCACAGGCAGTGTCATAATCAACTGACTCATATCAAGTCTGCATGGCAGCTGTGAGGGGTAGATGTTTACTGTACTACAGTTTGTGAAAAGGATATCTAAAGCTCTGAGGCTAGCTGGACTTGGCTTTAACTTAAGATAATGATAAGTACTAAAGCTTAATGCTGCTATATACTCGAATTAGATAAGACTTTATGTAACATGCCTTGTTTGTGCACTAATTGGATAATGTTGTCTACTAATGATAGCCTGTGGTTTCAACCCTATTAGACAGTGCACCACCCATTGCCTTACCGTGGTTTGTAGAGTGGATTCCTCTCAGCCAGGCATGGCAGCTCTGACTCTGAGCTCCTCGGGCCCCTCCCACTCCTTTCTTCTCTGGGTGAAAAGGATGACTGACAGCCACAGGATTCTCAATCACAGATAATGTATCTCCATCAAGATTCTGCAACATGTGCAATGAATACAACACACACACACACACTATTCATGTCAGTCTTCTGGGACACTGGATATGAACATAACCTATTCTTGCTGGCTGACTACCCCTCCCCTTCTACACACACAAGCCTTATTCATCCCCTTTATCAAACAGATTTAATTAGGATGACTGTGAAACCCAGAGATCTCAGGAGGGTTTGTCCAGGTGTATGGAATTTGAATGGCAGGTGTGTAAAGGTGCGCAGATAATGTCACAGGTGTCCAGGTGTGTGAACTGAAGCACAATGTATCATTCATAGCCAAACATGAGAATCCCAGGTAACGCGTCATACTTGTGCTGCAGACATATGGATTTACTCTACACAGAACCAGACCTATGCAGCAGGTATTTCACATGCAGGTGAACCAGACTACCTACATTTGTTTTCTATTGCAAGACATACACTTTTTAAATGTTAATCAGAGTTAAATACTACAGGGTATTTCTAGCTCATGCAGTGAGATATTGTGGGAAAATAGGGTGGCATTATATATTTACAAATCCCCTCTAAAACCATCTGCTCCAACATGATGCTTAAACATTGTAATAAACCCCTAGAATCAACACTAGTATGTTAACCCAAAGCATGCACTGTATGCATATATTTGCCTTTAAGTTATCCTCTCAAGTAGATAATACATTGTATTAGTAAGAAGTACACAATGTACATGTACTTGAAATACATTATGATGATTGACAATAGATGATTAAAAACCATTAACAAATCCATTAAATCGTCATAGTTGTTGTTAAACAACATGAACAACAGCTAGTACATGTACAGTAAATAGACAGAGGCATTATGAAAACATTGTCTGTTGTCAGTGATGTTGACACTCAATGAGTGACTCAATAGCATAAAGACAGAGGGTGTCAGGGGAGGTGAGAGCAACAGAGAAGGTATCAAGGTGATAATGAAGGTAAATAGGGGTAAGGAGAGAGACAGAGATATATAGATATGCCTGGAGTCTTACCATGTTATCCTTGTGTGTTTTGTTGTCCAGAGGAGAGAGTGGCACTGGGCTCTTCAGCGCTCATCTGTAGGCCTGTGTTAGGTTAGAGACAGAGATGCGCTCCACTCGCAGCTGGTCGACCATTTGCCATTTCACAGAATGCAACTCTGGATTTTCCCTTCACAAAGAGACAATGAGGTCAGCAGTGGTGCTGTGCTGCTGAATGAACCTGTTGTTTTGCCAAGGGGGTCATGGGGCCTATGTAGTTCTTTGTAGGGGGGAACATCTCCAGAGATAACACCCCCCCACCCCCCAAGCCACTGATAGGGCAGGCAGAGGCACAGGTTGCTTAGTAACACCCTTACCTGTGCCAACAGAGCATCCACTTGGCAGACAGAACATTATTAGCTGAACATTGTAGCTTCATGAGCAAAGGTCATAATATCACGTCCTCATATCACGTCAATCCCAGTCAGACTAATTTTGAATCCAAAGATATCACATCTCTCACCAGGCCACTCAAGAACAAGATGAACACTGTTCTGCCTGCTGGTGAGCTGACAGATGTTCACTCTCTCTCTCAAAATAAAAAACATTATGCATTTGTACAGTTTTTGTTATCAATTATTATTTCTTTTTTATTTCTGGATACCCGTTACAATATATACAATTTACTCTGCATCAGGTGCAGTACAAAAAATGACCAACCAACAAACCATTTTTTGAGTGAATCATATTTTATTTTACAAGGATATCAAAATAAATGTGTTAATTAAAATATGACTAAATCAGGACTTTTTCATCTGTTTACAGGTAAAGTATGTCCCTTCTACGTTACCGCCAAGCTTAATTAACCCAGTATCACCTATTTAATATCAAGGTGTTTCTAAAAAAAAAAATATTCATCTGCCAGCTAGAATTCCAGCCAGCAGAAAGTACCTTTGATATGCAGTATCTCCCATGGGCGTGGTATGGGATTAGGCCCGGAGATAGCCAGGTGAGGAGGATAACTGCCAGGGAAAACATTCCGTACACCCGGACTGTCCAGACAGCATCCCGGAAACGGCCTGCATCTCTTTGGCTCATCTGACCACTGTCAGATGAAAGGATGTACAAGTCAAACCCACTCTAAGAAGTCTGTCTGTCTGTCTTTCTGCCTGTCTGAACACTGTGACCTGAGGTGGACGTGGCAGACTAATACTGTGTGCTGACATGCAGACTAGGAATGCGCATTGGTTTACAGTATATATTTACAAAAAATATATACGGTGGATTGGAAATGATGCAGACAATTACACTGATGGAAGCCACAATCTATCTGCAATGTTAAAGCTGATCTACCGCGTAAAAAAATAAAATAAAAATGAGTCTATGATGGTATGTGAATGAGATGTCCCCATTGCTGGTGACGAGACAGTAATACTGACATTCATTTGTCTTGTCATGTGCGACTGTCCGTTCGGTCTTCCATTTATGAAATTGGCACCCCACAATACAATCATTAAATTACACACATCATTGAAATCTTAATTGGGAGAGCTTGATGTATGGGCAGTGAGATACCAAAGAACTCATTCAATCAGCATAATTGTAACTGTATATCACAAAAGTGCTTGCCTAGCACAAGGCATGATGTGCTCACTGCTCACGCTAACAAACTTGAAGTATTCAGAAAGTTTGATAAATGAGAAATATAAATGGCAGCTTTAGATATTGGTTATCATTAATTTGTTCACATTGTATAAACATTCTGGAGGATATGTACAGTGTGTCTTGATTTCATCAACTTTGATTAACACTTCTATGCCGACTTGTCTAACGTCCATATTTATATAAAGAACTCATTCTTACTAAGTTTCCTAGTTCCTGTGCCATTGTTATTAGTGACTGATTTGCACAGTAACATTTCATCAGATAAATACTGGTAATGTACAGTGGGGAAAAAAAGTATTTAGTCAGCCACCAATTGTGCAAGTTCTCCCACTTAAAAAGATGAGAGAGGCCTGTAATTTTCATCATAGGTACATGTCAACTATGACAGACAAATTGAGAATTTTTTTCTCCAGAAAATCACATTGTAGGATTTTTAATTTATTTATTTGCAAATTATGGTGGAAAATAAGTATTTGGTCACCTACAAACAAGCAAGATTTCTGGCTCTCACAGACCTGTAACTTCTTCTTTAAGAGGCTCCTCTGTCCTCCACTCGTTACCTGTATTAATGGCACCTGTTTGGACTTGTTATCAGTATAAAAGACACCTGTCCACAACCTCAAACAGTCACACTCCAAACTCCACTATGGCCAAGACCAAAGAGCTGTCAAAGGACACCAGAAACAAAATTGTAGACCTGCACCAGGCTGGGAAGACTGAATCTGCAATAGGTAAGCAGCTTGGTTTGAAGAAATCAACTGTGGGAGCAATTATTAGGAAATGGAAGACATACAAGACCACTGATAATCTCCCTCGATCTGGGGCTCCACGCAAGATCTCACCCCGTGGGGTCAAAATGATCACAAGAACGGTGAGCAAAAATCCTAGAACCACACGGGGGGACCTAGTGAATGACCTGCAGAGAGCTGGGACCAAAGTAACAAAGCCTACCATCAGTAACACACTACGCCGCCAGGGACTCAAATCCTGCAGTGCAAGACGTGTCCCCCTGCTTAAGCCAGTACATGTCCAGGCCCGTCTGAAGTTTGCTAGAGTGCATTTGGATGATCCAGAAGAGGATTGGGAGAATGTCATATGGTCAGATGAAACCAAAATAGAACTTTTTGGTAAAAACTCAACTCGTCGTGTTTGGAGGACAAAGAATGCTGAGTTGCATCCAAAGAACACCATACCTACTGTGACGCATGGGGGTGGAAACATCATGCTTTGGGGCTGTTTTTCTGCAAAGGGACCAGGACGACTGATCCGTGTAAAGGAAAGAATGAATGGGGCCATGTATCGTGAGATTTTGAGTGAAAACCTCCTTCCATCAGCAAGGGCATTGAAGATGAAACGTGGCTGGGTCTTTCAGCATGACAATGATCCCAAACACACCGCCCGGGCAACGAAGGAGTGGCTTCGTAAGAAGCATTTCAAGGTCCTGGAGTGGCCTAGCCAGTCTCCAGATCTCAACCCCATTGAAAATCTTTGGAGGGAATTGAAAGTCTGTGTTGCCCAGCGACAGCCCCAAAACATCACTGCTCTAGAGGAGATCTGCATGGAGGAATGGGCCAAAATACCAGCAACAGTGTGTGAAAACCTTGTGAAGACTTACAGAAAAAGTTTGACCTGTGTCATTGCCAACAAAGGGTATATAACAAAGTATTGAGAAACTTTTGTTATTGACCAAATACTTATTTTCCACCATAATTTGCAAATAAATTCATTAAAAATCCTACAATGTGATTTTCTGGATTTTTTTTCTCTCATTTTGTCTGTCATAGTTGACGTGTACCTATGATGAAAATTACAGGCCTCTCTCATCTTTTTAAGTGGGAGAACTTGCACAATTGGTGGCTGACTAAATACTTTTTTCCCCCACTGTACTTTGTTTGTAGACATGTTGGAGGGGACAGAGTCTGTGTTGTGTCCAGGGGATCTCTCATATCTTTGTCTCACTGCCATCTCTCTGTCACTGTGTGTGGCAGTCTGGACCTTTTAGGTTTTATCAGAAGTCTTGTGATTGGACCCAATCTCCCTCTTGGGGCGGAAGGTAGCTTAGTGGTTAAGAGCGTTGTGCCAGTAACCGAAAGGTTGCTGGTTCTAATCCCCGAGCCGACTAGGTGAGAAATCTGTCGATGTGCCCTTGAGCAAGGCACTTAACCCTAATTGCTCCTGTAAGTCGCTCTGGATAAGAGCATCTGCTAAATGACTAAAATGTCTAGTGGCTTGTATGACTTAAAGTGCTGTCCCCAAAGAATCTCATCTTCAGTGTAGGACGTCCTCACATGGAAGGCTGTGCCTGAGAATAAATACATATTTACAGTCAAGTGAATCTAAGATTATATTATATACATCTGCTGTCCGATCCAGGCATTAAGGATACTGTAGGTCCCTTTCAATTTAACTATATTAATGTTTTGATAATGATAACATATCAATAATTCACAACCATTAATTTGAAGTGTCCTTTTTGTACTGATTGAAATAGCCCAAACATATATTTTATTACAACTCCAGATTTCCCCACCTCTCAGTACAAACCTGCGTCTTGGACGGCTCCGTCCACCATGACCACGATTTCAAAGGTCTCCCACTTTAAAGAGTCAGCGCTGATGCCCCAGAGAGGATTGTGTTCATCAATGACATGCTCCACGGTCTGTGGCTCCACTATGAACAGCCTGTCTCCATCTGGCCCCATCCCCAGAGTCAGCTCTCTCTGCTCCAACAGGATGAACTCTCCCTCTTTGGTATGGTGAGATTTGATCAGCTTGGCTCTTATCTCTGCCACCAGCATGTGAGTCTCTTTCAGTGTCCTGACGTTGAACATCAGGCACAGCCTGTTATCCCTCTCAGAGACCACACAGTGCTGACTGAACAACAGAGTGGGCAGCCTCCTCTTAGGCTTGGCTAGCTTGGCCAGGATACAGCCCAGCATCAGAGCGTCTAAAACACTGATTAAATTATGGACTGTGCCATCATGAGAACCAGCCCGTCCATGCAGTTGGCTGAGGCCACTCTAGAGCCGTAGCCATTTATGATTTGGCTGTCCATGGAAACAGAGAGGGCCGAATGGAAACTGTTCAGTTTCTCAAAACATGGCTGCCATTGCGGGTCTTGTATGTGTTCCATATCACCACGCAGCCAGGCATCCAGGAAGTAGAGCTCTGCGAAGGCTGTCCAGGTGACAATGTAGCACAGGGTGAAGACAAACAGCATCCAGCTGTACTTCAGATCCACCAGGGTGCCTATCAGGTCACACATCTTGTTCTTGGAGCTGTAGGATGAGCCGCGACACATGCCATCCTTGGTGAAGTAGTGATATTGCTGGCGACCATTAGAACTGGAACTCTTGTGTCTTATGTCTTATGTCTCCTGTACTCTTGGAATAAGGAGATGTGGCCTTTTTCTGTGTTTTCTTCCCTTTACCAGGTTTACTAGAGCCTTTCTTAAACCAGGAGCGTGTGTCATAACTGGAGCAGCTCCCAGCACTCCTGGTCTGCCTTGCTTTGTGCTGTGATTGGATGATCCTCTGACTGACCGGCAGTGGGCTTTGTCTGGTGTTGGGCCGGGGCTGCCCCATGCCTAGCCCCAGTCTCGGAGAGGATGGCGAACAGGCATGGTGACATACTGACCCCTACTGGTCGCCCTGGAGATTTTCTTGGGATCGGCTAAAGATACTCTCGTGTCCCCCTGCAGTCAAGGCATCAAGACAGTAAGGTGTCATCTGAAATCGAACAGTGAAGATGTTGATAACAATACAATAATAAACCAGTCATCTTTGCAGTGAATATTGAGACGTTATACTGACCCTCCTCAGGTATGGCCTGCATGGGTTATATGGGTTGTGTCGAAGTGAAGCTCTGGGTCTGATGTTCTTCCTGGGGTACGGGGGAGGTCCATAGTTGCCATAGTCCTCATAGAGTGAACAGCTGTTGGAGATCACCGTGGAGAGCATGGCTGGAATCACCTTCTGTGGACCATAGACCAGTCACCAACACCTGAGAGAGAGAAAGAACCCGAGACAACCTGACAGGAGTGTCCACCGTTTATACTGTCAACAAGACAAACTAGAAAAAAGTTTATCACCTGTGCAGGTAAAAAAATCCTGTTTACAATAATAGTTTTTCATTGTATCTAGGGTGACACTTGTATCCAGTCTGAGAGCATAGAGCTAGAGTTGACGTCCCTGTTTGTGTCTTGTTGTAAAGACTAATGATGGAGAGGGTGGATAAGAGCAGGGCTGCTGCTCCAGTCAGTCTCCAGTCAGTCTCCAGTCAGTCTCCAGTCAGTCTCCAGTCGGTCTCCTGTCAGTCTCCAGTCAGTCTCCTGTCAGTCTCCAGTCCAGATGGTGTGTAATGTGCTGCCCACCATGCTCACACTAATTAAACAGAGGAGATTACATTAGCACCAGCTCTTAATCAATCTGCTCGTCTACAGATCATGACCATGGATTTCAGGAGATTTAGTTACACATGTGTAACTAAATTTAGCCCACCTTTTAACTTTTCAAAATGGCTCCATTACATTTGGTGGATCTCATCCTCATCAACTACATAAACAGGACAGGATAGTTCTGTGTCAGCACAGTTGTAATACACTAGTGGACTATTCCATCATTGCAAACAAACTAGGATCTTCTTTACTACGTCCAAGTCATTGTGTGTTGTCACTATGCTCTGCTGGTGGATAAACTGTTTTCAGCATATCCCCTCTAGGTAAAAAAAATGTCATTCTAAATTACTGAATCGAAAAACACAATACAAATGGAAACACAGCAATGCTATGGTCTATACCAACACATCCCAAACCCACAAATAAACATACAAACAAGTACATTTAAACAAAGGTTGTTCCTGTGATGAAGAATTCCCTCTTGTTATTGACTAGGTGCAGTTAGTGTATGGGTGCCATTCTGCTTAGTGGTGTGGTAGAGTAGAGGGAGGGAGGGCAGAGAGGCAGTGACTTTTCCCTTCCCTCATCTGTAGCAGCTAGACAAACCCACACAGCTGTTAGTCTGGCATCGTGCCACTAAGGGTCACCAAACTGCCTGTCATGACTTCAGCTGCATACAGTGAGACAGGAAAACACAACTGTTTTGTATTGTCACGTTTATTTTTGCTATTTTATGTTTTACTGTAAGTGTCATTGGGGTATTTTGAAAGGCGCAAATAAAATGTATTATTATTATTATTATTATTATTATTAACACAACCTTCATGGATTTTTTTGGTATTTTATTAGGATCCCCATTAGCTGTTGCGATCGCAGTAGCTACTCTTCCTGGGGTCCACACAAAACATGAAAAATGACATAATACAGAACATGAATAGACAAGAACAGCTCAAGGACAGAACTACATACAATTTGCATTTTGATCTTTTATAACAACTTCAAACACTGAACATTTTCCTGTAGTGCATGTGAATAGTATGCAAAAAAAAAACTGACAGTAAGAACTCACTTTACTTGACTGATGACACAATACAGACCTGCATTGTAAAATACTTCCTATTTTAGTCTTTTTTCACCATGCCACAAAACACTGATGCGTAAAGAGAGCTGTGCCTGAATCCACACTGAGAAAACACTTGTACACACAGTGTTACAAAGCTGTAATGCAAAATGATTTAACACACATGGCAAGAAGAACAACCCTGATTGGACACCAGGACAAGCACTGACTGAACTGGTACTGAGGTAGACAAACATTTACATAATATCTACCTAAATGATGATCATCACATCCTTCTAGTACACACACCAAATAAAACGACTTTTGCTTTGTTAAAACATAGAACGATCAAAGAAAAACCTTTTTTGAAAGAGCTCTGTTAGTTTTGGTCCACCACGGAAATCCTAAGATCCTTATAGTGCATGTGTATTCTAGAATAGAATAGTAGTACATAGAAGATTAGTTGGTGCTTTTAATTGTTTTCATGGCATTGAGTGTTGGCTGTTTGTTCTAGAAGGCCATTGTGTTAGATAGACCCATATATGCCCAACGTCTAGCTTTATAAAGATTATTAACAATACCACTATGTATTCTGTGTCTTCTGTGCATTTCTTCCCATTAGATAAATTTACAATCCAAATTTTACTTTGACATGATAGAACATTTAAAAAGAAAATCTCACTCGTAAACTTTGCTTTGAGGCTTGAGGTGCCTGGGGCATAATCCCATAGTTGTTAGAAGTATCTTGTTTCAAATTACAATGTTTAGACATGTTTAGGGTCTACTATGGCATGGCAGTGAAAATCAGTTCTTCACCTGACAATAAACAAACACCCAGGAACAACAACGGTCAATACAACAAACATGTACTGTATTCATGTATTCAGCAGATCTATTCTCCATTTACAAAAGAGGCACAGGGAGGGCTCTTACTAAAATCAGACTCCAGAGACTTACAAAACACACAAGAAAATATGTTTCTTAAATCAAAACAAATGTAAACAAATTGCAGATCACTGTAATACAAAAATACAACATTTTAAAATCAGAGAAGCCCTCATTTGGCTCTCGTCTAGGAATAAGATACAATTACATTTTGTAATTACAGCAACAGACATCACAACTGACGATAACCTGCTTTTAGTGATTTAACTTTACAGAATCAATTTTCATATTTAGTAAAAAAGACAACACTTTTAGTCACATTTTCATTATTTTCATCACTTAGAAAAAAATTGAATTCTGTGATTAAACAGACTGCTATAATTCTACAGATAAAAAAATGATTCACACAAAAGTCACTTTGAAGGCTTTCAAATCTTTTTTTCCACCCAATAGGCAACCGTCCGAATCAATTCCATGAATTAATTCGCAGAACATTTCAAAGCGCTTCACCAATATAAAAGGACATTTGAAGGTAAAGCCACGGATGATGGATGAAAACACAATGAAAAAAACTCTTCTAGGATGTGCTATTGCCTCTGTGCAAAAGTTGAAGATAGAAGAGGTAGCGCTTATTCTAATATCAAAATAAACGGCCTTGAGGTTGGGTAATAATAACCTATTTGGTAACAAAATCGATGCATGACATAAATAGCAAAACCTGTTACACCTTAATGCTTGTCAATCAGCATGAGCAGACAGACTAACTGACAGGTAGGGGAAATCATATGTGTAATATGCACACTGGAAAAATAAGACACAAATTAAATCAAGCCTATGGAGACCATTCAAGTAAACATGCAGAAAACCAACAACACCCCAAAAAAATCTATAACAGGAAATGTCACAGGAAATAATAAGCCAGGAAATGTTTGTTTATCTCAACCAATCTACGTAGTAAGGGTGGAAATAGTACTGCAATTCTACCAGAGAAGTTTGGTTCTAGGTCTCACAATCACAGTCACAGCAGATAGAACTCAATATCCTTTCTAGTGCAACACTCTTTCACTGCTGTGGTAACCTGACCAGTAGTATTTTAACCTTCAACACATATGCATGTTTAATGTAATGACAGATCATTGAAACAATTTGTGATAAAACCAATCAAACCACAGAACTGATCAACTTACTTTTCTTTAGAGGAAAGAATAAGATGAAAAACCTGCCCACACATAGGATAGTGTGTCTTAGTGTCCAAGTCCTGCTCAGACGTAGCATACGTACAGGTAGGTCTTCTCTATTCTCCAGTCCGGGGGCACATCCTCGGGTCTGTGGCTCTTCATGTGTTTCTGCATGGCTGCCAGGCTGGGGCAGAAGTCCTGGCAGATGGTACACTGGTAGGGCGACGCTCCATTGTGGGTGCGCAGGTGCTTGATCATGGCAGAGTAGTCCCTGGATCGCTGGTGACAGATCTTGCACTCAAATGGCTTCTCACCTATAGGAGTACAACAGCATACTCGTGAAACCTTTCTTGACTATATGCTAAAACCAGTGGTACTATTTTGAGAAAAAAAATGTATGCACTCACTAACTGTAAGTCACTCTGGATAAGAGCATCTGCTAAATGACTAAAATGTAAAATGTACTATCTAACACACATTGGTTTGACCTGTGTGTATGCTGTCATGAACACAAAACAATCTGACGTGGGAGTATGTTGTTATTACGACCAGACACTGCTCTCTAACCTGTGTGTACGCGGTAGTGGGTCTCCAGCTGGTGCTTGAGGCTGAACCTTTTGCCACAGCCGTTACACTCATAAGGCTTCTCTCCTGTGTGGATGCGTTTGTGTCCCCTCAACATGCCATCGTCCCGGAAACAGCTCCCACAAAACTCACACTCAAACGGGTGGTCACCTGGAGACACAGGTTAGACACAGGCTGGGTAAAGGTTGGATACACATCATTACAGGTGTCATAATGCTAAACAGTATCAAACGGTTCAGGTAAGCCTCCGCTCTTCAGCAAATGGTATCAAAAGGGTTACTTTATAGTGACTAATACTTGCATATGATAAATGTACAGTTGTACAGGTCAATAAAAACAGAACCTTTTGCATATAAGGCTGTAAAAAAATCATGTGCGTTCAGATATATATATAATAATAATATAATATACTGTATATAATAATGTTATGACATGTGATAATAATAATTTAATATAATATACTGTATATATGAATGTTATGACATGTGATAATAATAATTTAATATAATATACTGTATATATGAATGTTATGACATGTGAGGATACTCCCTCCGGCTGCCTGCTAACAGCTAATATAAGTCCTCCAGACAGGTGGTGCTCTCCATAGCTGATCCATCTCCCTCTGAGGCTGTGGCTTTGAGTCATCTGCAATGACCTATGTGTCTCATTAGCTCAGTGTCCACAGCAACAGCCAAGTGGGACAATACACTGCACTGCTCATTATAGCCTGATGCTTCACAAAGCCCCCCATGCTACAAGACACATGACATTTACACAATGATACTACGAAGAAGACTGTGGTATAGACAAGATACACATGATGGCCAAACTCCACTCATCAATTATGTTTTTGTTCAATCTAGACGTGGATCAGAAGAAGGGGGCATCCTTTCAGTAAATATCTCTCTCTCTTCTCTCTCTCTCTTTCTCTCTCTCTCTCTCTCTCTCTCTCTCTCTCTCTCTCTCTCTCTCTCTCTCTCTCTCTCTCTCTCTCTCTCTCTCTCTCTCTCTCTCTTCTCTCTCTCTCTCTCTCTCTCTCTCCTTAGGGAACCAGTGACTAACTCTCAGAGGAAAACACAGACATTGGCTGTTCTTTAGATATTTATTTCGATTTTCGCTGTCATTTGGGGAGAACTGCAGTAGAACTGACAGGCATGAATGGCAGGGGCCTAGAAGGCTGTGTCTAAGAACATAAAAACATAAACCGGATAAAATAGCCTCAAACATAACACTGGCCATAACGAAGCATTGCTGTCATCAGGAAAGTGAATCATCGCGGAGTTAATTAACGTTAAGTGAATGTAAACATGATAAATTTAGTGAAACTGACTGTAGCCTGAAATTGAAAAACTCTGGTCTTATACTACTTCAGTCTAGTGCCAAGACAGAAGTAGTAGTTCAAGGTACTTAAAGATGAAAGGATTGAGGTTTATGGGAATTGATCTCATTGCAGCTTTAGATTGTGTGTTAATGTAGGCGATGATGTTGACGGATATGACAGTGATGATGATGATGATGGTGATAGTGATGATGATGATGATGAAAACAGTGAAGATGATGATGTGGTCCTCTGTAGCTCAGCTGGTAGAGCACGGCGCTTGTAATGCCAAGGTAGTGTGTTTGATCCCCGGGACCACCCATACACAAAAAAAATTATGCACGCATGACTGTAAGTCGCGTTGGATAAAAGCGTCTGCTAAATGGCATATTATTATTATTATTTATTATATTAAGATGATGATGTTGATGAAAACAGTGGTGGTGATGATGAAGATGAAGATGATGATGATGATGATGATGATGATGATGATGAAAACAGTGGTGGTGATGATGATGAAGACGACAATGGGCACAGATTCAGTCCTTACCTGTGTGTGAGCGCAGGTGGCGTTTGAGGGTGGTGTGGCTGGGGAAGGGGTGGTCACAGTGGCTGCAGACGTAGCTGTGCATCCCTGCATGGACCTCCATGTGCTGCTGCAGAGCCTTCTGGGTCTGGAACCGCTTGGCACACAGCAGACAGAACACTGCCATGTCTGTCCCTGGAGACCACACAGAGAAAGAGACACAGTTATTTCAGGACCAAACATACAGTCTGTGGGAAAACTGGGTCACTCAACTCTGAGCCTGAGACTCCTCTGAGTGTTCTGAGGAGAATGCTTCTTTCTAAGAGCAAAGTGTTTCTACCTAAACTAACCCCCTTGACAGGCGTGAAATACATTCAGTTTTACTTTATACACCTTTCTGATTGACGTTGACTTGGAAGTCATTGTCTTTTAGAGGGTTTTTTTACACAATAAACAGGATGCTAGAACTGTCAATCATATAATCAATGCCTTCTCCTTATGGGATGTTAAAAGAGGAATTATTCTCCTCAATCCCCATCAAGCCTCTGCTCCAGCAGCCTCTGAAGTCCTCTGTGTCTGTTCACAGAGAGAGGCTGATAGCAGCTCCACCCTGAACGATGCCTACACTATGAGCTATGTGCTGAATGTTAAGTAGCGATATCAACCCATTAAAGGCAGGACTGCGGGAAAAACACAATCCTTTTAATCCCGTGTGTGACCTGGCATCACTTTGGGGTTGCTCTCCTGTTGCACTGAGAGTGGAGTAGAATACAGATAGGGAAACACAGGCTAGTTTTACTCACACAGGATCTGTAAAGAACCACCATTAAATACACTCACAATATACAGGGTTCTTACTTGTTCTTACACTATTCAATGACCCCTCTGCTTATCCCTCTCATGAAAATCAAAATGTGAGGTAGGACTTAATCATCAGTTCATCGGGTAATCAATTCCACTGATAATAATGTATGAGTCCTGCAGAGAGGTGGTAAATGTTAGGTTATGATGTCGGTATTTCTCTGTCTGCTCGGGTTTGGGATCATTTACAAAGCAGGTTCCATTGCTCACGACTCGGATCTCCAGCGGTGGATCATTAGTAAACAGGAGGCTATACCAGTGTTTCATTGGAATTCAAGTGGGGTAGCTGAGTTGCATTTAAAATGCAGTCTGATGAGGTCCACTAAATCAAATCATTTGTTACTGTTATTGAAGTGCCTTGAGGCAACTGGCAATTAAATCGGAATTAGTGCAGGGAAAGAGATACACCACACTCATACTAAGAGAGGAGATTGTTAGACAGTGTTCGGAGTTCAATCAAGTTAACAGACAAGGATATTTATAGTCAATAATTCCAACAATTTCAGCAATAAATCATATTATCTCTCTATTGTTTACCGTTTTCCTGCAATCCACATGCCTTTTATTTTAGTCATGATGATTCCCAGATACCCTTCATTTATTGAACCACCACATAACCTACTCTGAGTGAGTCAGTCATTATCTTAGTGCCTCACATTACACGTGGTACTCTTCACAAACGACTGGGAATACACAACATGAAAGGCCTAGTTTACATCAGCCCTAATTTATAGGATGAAATGTGTCACTAATATTCAGAATATTTCTAAGACTACATGCATCAGTGTTATTTTTATTTTCTCTCTAGTTATTAGATATTGATCATAGGACTTTATGGAATTAAAGTAGGCTATAAGCTTGCTGTGATTTGCCCTAAACTGCACTAGGATAATTTAGCATTATTTATACTCATTAACAAAGAAGAGAGAAGATGAGAGATGTTCTCCACTCCATACAATGCAGCAGAAAGAGAGCCTACTGGAATGCACTGCACCTGTCCACTAGCTTTATTCCAGTGGCCATCTATCTTCACAATAGAAACACAATGTGGTTCAGACCCTCAATGGCCAGGTCCATTAGTCATAGGCTCCTCATGCAACTCATACACTTCCAGGCTTTGTGTAGTAGCCTAATGATCAGGGCTTTTCTCACCCACGGATCACAATGTTTTACCGATGGACAAAATATCATCCCTGTACTGCCCCCAACCCTGACTAGACAGGAAAGCTTCTCTGTTATGTCTCACTGTCCAGCTGACTATCTACTTTCTTTAGTTTCTGATTGTTTCTAAAGAAGCAGAGCTACCTCTTGAGTGGAATGCACCAACAATCTAGGCTAAATAAACATGTATCCTAAAAAGTAAAAATACCTTTAGGAACTGCAGAATCCATTCTGTGATGCTTGACCGGTGGTACTAAATGAAAAATAATCTAAGAAAAATGTGTCAAGCTATTAAATCTCAATGCAACCAGCAGGGGGAGTGCTCTCTACTCTTCTACTCCTAGCCTCCAACATGCTGGAGGGGACCTCAAATGATCCAGTACCATAAGTTACTTATGGACTTCTGTGTGATTAAATGTTTTCCTCAGAAAATGTTCTCACTCAGTATCATTCCTCCATTCTTCTCATTCCTTCATTCTTAAAATGGCCATTTAATGACCATTCCCATAAGTCTGCATTCTGCCTATTTTGAGCATTAAACCATTACACGGTATGGATTCATTCTTGTTCTACTTGTCATTTCCTGCTTCTAGATGCTCAGTAAATACCCTCTCATCCCACTGCCATGAAAATAATGTGAAACGCTTAACAGTCCCACATCCACAGTGACAACACCTTAAGTAATACAGTAGTTGCCAGTAACAAGTCAACTTCATTGAAAGAAAATAACAGAAGCACCAATACAAATAGTCCCTTTAATAAAAGCAGTAGATAAAAGTGACAGAGTCAGTGGTGCAGCACATACAGTATGTATATATGCAGACATTCATTAATTTGATGACTACCTGCACCAGAGCACCCTATTAACTTTCACACAAAAACACTTGCTTTCACACCAGCCTTTTCCAGTAGGCTTTGCTCCTTAGTGCAGAGCAGCCTTTCTATGAGAAAACACGATCTCCAGTAGGCATGCCACTGCCCCCACTGCCCCCACTGCCCCCTGCTTTCTCACCCTTAACCAGACAAAGGGAATGGGATTTGGTCTTCTGACCTCTTGACCCTAGGTCCTCAATGTGGTAAACACCATGTAATCAATGGTATTCCTCAAAGGCTGGATGGCTGACTGAGCATTGTGCCTCTATTGAGTCACACAGGGGAGGGGCCTTGCAGACATTCCACAGAGAAAGATGATTTAACTTCAGTTTAGTTTCTCTCAGTAAACTTTAGACAGTGTACACATAACTAAACTCATTCCAGAGTTCCAATCTGAAAAAGAGGTGCCAAGAAACAAGACATTTAATCAAAATATTTTTCCTGCCATTTCTAGCCAGGAGCAGGGAAGAGAAGATCAGCCTGGTAGTTTAATTAAACGTCCACCGTTTATCAGATCAGACATCAGATCAGAACATGACATGGGAGCATTTAACAGCCAGTCAATAGTCCAACTAAGGCAGGGAACACAGAGGAAGTGGCTCAACAGACAAAAACATGTCTCTAGGCAACCAGATTGGATCATGGCCCTCCTTGGGGTGAAGTGTTCAAACTAATCCCTCCATTCACAAATAAGCAAAGCCTGTTCCTTTTCTAAAGACTAACAAAAGTTTTCCCACCCTGAGAATCCCACAGTAACCCCACTGCAAATTGAACAAGGGATTGCATTATGTTTATACAGATCTCTGCAACGTTCTCCGTCTTTAGGTTTAGTTCACCATAGATCTCCATCTAATCTCATTGGTCTGTGTTAACAGCACATTTCTGTGCAGGTCTCACCATAACTACACTACAAAGCAACCATGGACTGCTCCTTTAAACCAGTATAAAAAATAAGATATGAATGGTTATAGAGCTGTTTAGCTCAACCTACACAGTGGCTCTGGGAAATATTGAGCTATGAAGCCAAAGAGTAAACTAATTTTCTTAAGATTGTTGAAAGAGTTGGAAGTACTATGCCACACACTTCAAAGAGCTTGTTTATTGGGTGAAGTCAGATTCACTGAAAGGAGCTATAACTGATTGGCTCAACATCAAGGCGCTATGAGTAAAACTCACTTCAGCATGTTCACTCACTAGCTGCTCCTGTGACCGACCCAGTTACACATATACACTATATACATTACATTGAGCAATGAGCACTAGACCTTATATGACCCAGTGCCTTCCCTATGAGTACAATATGTTGAAAATACATTGAAAATACGTATTTTTTGTTGAAAAGACGTTGAAAAGACATTGGAAAGATGTCTTTCAACCAATTTTGCTCACTGGGTTCAGACTGGGTCCCTGTAGGCTATATGTTAGGACAAGTCTACAGGCAGACAGTAACCATACAGGACCTCAGATGACCCCAGGCAGGGCAGCCACTGATCAGCAGACCGCTAATCTACCAGAGTGAGGAACAACCACCTCAATAATTAATGCAACAAGAGATACATTGCTCGTGTTTAACCACCATTCCATCTTCCATGGCCTGTTTCATTGAGGTCACCTGCTGTCTCCAATCTGTAAGTTTAGCATATTTTACCAATAGCATTCACCATAAAGTACAGTACCAGTCATTAGTTTGGACACACCTACTCATTCAAGGGTTTTTATTTATTTTGACTATTTTCTACATTGTAGAATAAAAGTGAAGACATCAAAACTATGAAATAACACATATGGAATCATGTAGTAACCAGAAAAGTGTTAAACAAATCAGAATATATTTTATATTTGAGATTCTTCAAAGTAGCCACCCTTTGCCTTGATGACAGCTTTGCACACTCTTGGCATTCTCTCAACCAGGTTCATGAGGTAGTCACCTGGAATGCATTTCAATTAACAGGTGTGCCTTCTTAAAAGTTAATTTGTGGAATTTCGTTCCTTCTTAATGCGTTTGAGACAATCAGTTGTGTTGTGACAAGGTAGGGGTGGTATACAGAAGATAGCCCTATTTGGTAAAATAGTCCATATTATGGGAAGAACAGCTCAAATAAGCAAAGAGAAACGACAGTGCATCATTACTTTAAGAAATGAAGGTCAGTCAATATGGACAATTTCAAGAACTTTGAAAGTTTCTTCAAGTGCAGTCGCAAAAACCATTAAGCACTATGATGAAACTGGCTCTCATGAGGACCGCCACAGGAAAGGAAGACCCAGAGTTAACAGACACATCTCAACGTCAGCTGTTCAGAGGAGACTGCGTGAATCAGGCCTTCATGGTTGAATTGCTGCAAATAAACCTCTAGTAAAGGACACCAATAAGGAGAAGAGACTTGCTTGGGCCGAGAAACACGTGCAATGGACATTAGACTGGTGGAAATGTGTCCTTTGGTCTGATGAGTCTAAATTTGAGATTTTTGGATCCAACCGCCTTGTCTATGTGAGACGCAGAGTAGCTGAACGTGTGGTTCCCACCGTGAAGCATGGAGGAGGAGGTGTGATGGTGTGTGGGTGCTTTGCTGGTAACACTGTTGGTGATTTATTTAGAATTCCAGGCACACTTAACCAGCATGGCTACCACAGCATTCTGCAGCGATATGCCATCCCATCTGGTTTGCGCTGAGTGGGACTATGATTTGTTTTTCAACAGGACAATAACCCAAAACACACCTCCAGGCTGTGTAAGGGCTATTTGACAAAGAAGGAGAGTGATGGAGTGCTGCATCAGATGACCTGCCCTCTACAATCACCCGACCTCAACCCAATTGAGATTGTTTGGGATGAGTTGGACCGCAGAGTGAAGGAAAAGCAGCCAACAAGTGGTCAGCATATGTGGGAACTCCTTCAAGACTGTTGGAAAAGCATTCCTCATGAAGCTGGTTGAGAGAATGCCAACAGTGTGCAAAGCTGTCATCAAGGCAAAGGGTGGCTACTTTGAATAATCTAAAATATATTTTAACATTTTTTTGGTTACTACATGATTCCATATGTGTTATTTCATAGTTTGATGTCTTCACTATTATTCTACAATGTAAAAAATAGCAAAAATAAAGAAAAACCCTTGAATGAGTAGGTGTGTCAAAACTTTTGACTGTTGCTGTACATGAAGACTGCAGGGCCTGAATGACTGGACTAGCACTAGGCAGTGTGTACTTTGTAGCTAGAGGCCAGCAAAATAGACTGGGGGGTAAGTAGAGTACAGTATGACTCAGTACTTGAAGATCTGTACCAATGATCAGCTATTTATAAGTGTAATAGGGGGTATACATTTCAACCGATTGCATATTCATTATTGTGAATGCAGCTTACACAACAATTATTGCGCAATTAGATGAGGTCTATTTCATTGAGAAGGGGCTATGCTATGCACTTAGGCAGTATTGAATGTACAATAAAGTGTGATGGAGTAGGATGTGTTCTCTGTATAATAGGGGTTATGTATACTGTGGACATTCAGTACAGGAAGTGTTTATGTGTAGGATAAGGGCAGCTGTTTGTAAGAACACACAAAGACAGCACTCTTAGGGTCTTCTCCTGCAGACAAGATGGCAGAATGGTTAGCCACTATCTTCTGCACCATGTCCAGTTCGTTACTACGCTCTATGATTCCTGGGTTTTTCCAAAACTGCTCAAACAAGATGATACCACAGAGAACCTAGCTAACATGGTCTAATGAAATAAGATCATTGTTGGTTGAGAGGTTTCGAGACGGTTCCATTCTTTTATTTTGGGCACTCACAAGTAGGTCAGAGGCAAAGCGGACGGAGACTGTGACAGAGAGGGCTGTGGCGGGGACAGAGTAAACAGCAGCACATGATGTTGTTTTCCTGGGAGTCCTGGCATCCAATGCAACCAACCCTCCCAACCAATGCCCTCAGGAACTCCCCCCTAACCAGCCCCTTCCACACGGTCCCACCCCCTTCCCATAACGCCAACCCACGGCCACTCACCTCTGACATTCACATTGCCAAAACATACTCTCACTCACTGGAAATAAGCTAGGCTCTGCAGTGTAGTCCCTGTAGTGTGATCGATATGAGAGCCAACCAGGTCTTTGTCAAGTAGGGGTGTTTTCCTTCTTGAGGAGGCTAGATCAGTAAACTAAAGGGCTACAGCTGCTAAGTTCTGACCTGTGATAATGTCTGTTTGGCTTACTGGCATACTGTCACATGAAGATATACAAAGCCATGGTAACAAGATTCATTCAGCCAGTGATCTCAAAGGTTATCAACCTAGGATGTGTTGACAGTATAATCAAAAGAGGACCATAGCGCTCTCCAAAAGTTTGGTTGCTGCGTTAAACCAGTGAATCCTTCTTCAGTGTTTAGGTTACACACTGAAGAAGGCAAATAAGCAGAAACGTCTGTTTATGCTATCCTGATGCAGTAAGAATAATATCTTTTTTAAGAGAAATAAGCTGTATGCGAAAACATTTTTGAGTGTAGAAGACCAGTCACACTTTTTCGCTTATGTTGAAAGTATAAAAACATACAGTGAATGCATATTCTAAAAGAGAATGTATACAGTAGCTGAATTCCCTAAAACCATCAAACAGCTCCAAGAAATCATACTATTCTGGTCAGAGCACGGCCTGTGAGTACAAAGTGGCAGTAAGAGGGTCATGCATCACACTAGACCACATTGAGATCATGACAAAATGAGTGAGTAATGCCCTCCTGTACCCTGCACTAGATACGCTGCCAAGCCGACAACTGACCCCTGGATGTTTACAACCTGAAGGAGAGGAGGTAGAAACTTTGGGCATCGTTAACATCCCTCCATGTCCACAGGCATTAACTATTCATACTGTGTGTGGCACCTGGAGTTACAGTTACGTGCTAACGCTTCAGAGCGGGTTATCAGCTTTCTCTGACAGTAGCAGAAAAGGTGTGTATTCCGACACTCAGTGTGGATCGACTGTAGGGTTTGATTAAGATGATTAAAGGTAGAGTTTAATTTAGATACTGTAATGACTAGGATTCAGGCACTGGGAGAGGGTCTGAATATTTGGAAGGATGACAAATATAGGCAGCTTTTATTTCAAACTCATTTGTGTAACTTTAATATGAGATACCCAGTCAGCTGATTAGACGAGCATCTAGCTAATTAAAACCATTGGATTTCAGAATAGTTCCCAGGCACTGATGTCCATTATCTTCTGAGCTGGAGAAGATAAATACTCAGAATCTATCACCATGAGATCATTCCCAAACAAAATGTGTTGATCCAAGTTGTTGACGTGAGTCGGCGCAATAGAGTAAATACCCTCTCGGCTCCTCACGCACATAGCCTAGATGCATGGCATATCTATAACACTGTCATGTACTTGCAGTGCGGCCTAGGCTTGCCTGGCATGTCAGGCTTGCCAGCACCGAGGTAAATAGGCATGCACCCACACGGGATACCAGGAGATATTAGTTGGTGATATCTGAGAGGGCCTTCCTGTCCTCGCTAGCCGCTGATAAATGATGGAGCAACATGACAGGGAAAGTTTGACCCTGTGTGTGTGTGTGACTGTGTGTGTGTGTGTGTGTGTCAGACAGTACCTGTGTGTGTCTGTCTGTGGGCCTCCAGAGCATCTTCAGCAGAGAATGTAGCTCCACACTGATCACACACCAGGGCCTCAGCTCCAGCTGCAGGGGGACATCTCAGTCATGTGTCATCATCAAACACTCAACATATGGTGTACATTCTTTTGTGAGATGTAAACATTTCAGTATACAGTATGAGAAAACAATCAGCAATTTGTACAAAGTAATTAGAATCATGCTGTAGAGGGCGCAACTGCATTTGATGGATGGAATTCATGGTTATGGCAATCAACCAACATCTGAATCTCAGATGGCTATAAAAGCTCCACTTTTATTTCCTAATCAAACCACATTTTTAAAAGGTGAGAAAGTTGTTGGATTAAAACCCATATCAAACCTTGAGCCAATGCAATGCTCTATTTAAAAGTCCATAAGTAGCCATCCTCTTCTGTATACACGTTTGGTTGTTTACAGTTACATAAGGAGACACACACAGTATAAAAGAACAGAACCCAGTGGAAAAAACACAACTCTGGCCAAACAAAGGCACCAGACAGTGTTCCGTGGCCTCTCTCTTTCACAGTGAGGAGCTGAGCTGAAGAGTTGTATTTACCGTGCCCTGTTATCAGGCTCTGAACAGTGCGCAGCCTGTCTGCCTGAGTTGACACAGAAGGACTGGGTGTTCTGTGCACAGCAGACGCTCTGCTCTGAGCCCGCGGCACATGCCTTTATCAGAAACACTCCAGAGTCAACACTCCCTAGCTATCTCCCTCAGTAACACACAGCACCCTGCTCACCTTTGGAATGCCCTTGTCTTTTCCTATGAAGAGATCAGAGAAGACAAGGGCACTGACACCACTCAACTATAGGAGATGCCAGTTGCTCTGACAAACTGTGATTCTGCACACACATGTGGGTGTGGGCGAGGACATGCATACTCACACACACACTGAATACACTCTCCCAGCTGTTTGGATGTGGGCTGGCTCTTGGTGAGATGTAAATCGGTTTCAGATCCATACTGGCCCAGGGCTCATTCACTGATCTATTTTCTGCTCAGCTGGCTTTAAATGAAGTTAAAATGACTCATTAAAACGCCCACAAGCTTTGGAAACTGGGAGCGCTACAGCCTAAATGTAGTCCTCTTTCAACTCTCCCCACCTCCCTGTACAGCTGCACCACTAGTCCCAGTGCTGTAGCTAGCTACAACCACCTCAGCCACAGATTTCTCCTCATTTCAGATCCTTGACATATATCTTGGAAACAAAACATTTCAGCATACTATGTAGCCTTTTCCTAGATCTAGGTAGGTGATGTACTGCAGGGCTGTCCTTGGCTGAGAGAAGTCTTTTAAGGACAGTACATTGGGCTCCCGAGTGGCGCAGTGGTCTAAGGCACTGTATCTCAGTGCTTGAGGCGTCACTAAAGACCTCCTGGTTCGATTCCAGGCTGTATCACAACCGGCCGTGATAGGGAGGCGCACAATTGGCCCAGCGTTGGCCGGTGTAGGCCGTCATTGTAAATAAGAATTTGTTCTTAACTGACTTGCCAAGTTAAATAAAGGTAAAATAAAAAAAAGGAGAGTATGTTCTGTGACAGTGTGTTATGTTTTGTGAGTGTGCCTAGTGTGTTATGTTCTGTGACAGTGTGTCCAGTGTGTTATGTTCTGTGACAGTGTGCCCAGTGTGTTATGTTCTGTGATAGTGTGTCCAGTGTGTTATGTTCTGTGACAGTGTGCCCAGTGTGTTATGTTCTGTGACAATGTGTCCAGTGTGTTATGTTCTGTGACAGTGTGTCCAGTGTGTTATGTTTTGTGACAGTGTGTCCAGTGTGTTATGTACTGTGACAGTGTGTCCAGGGTGTTATGCTCTGTGACAGTGTGCCCAGTGTGTTATGTTCTGTGACAGTGTGTCCAGTGTGTTATGTTCTGTGACAGTGTGCCCAGTGTGTTATGTTATGTGACAGTGTGCCCAGTGTGTTATGTTCTGTGACAGTGTGTCCAGTGTGTTATGTTCTGTGACAGTGTGTCCAGTGTGTTATGTTCTGTGACAGAGTGCCCAGTGTGTTATGTTCTGTGACAGTGTGCCCAGTGTGTTATGTTCTGTGACAGTGTGTCCAGTGTGTTATGTTCTGTGACAGTGTGTCCAGTGTGTTATGTTCTGTTAGAGTGTGTCCAGTGTGTTATGTTCTGTGACAGTGTGTCCAGTGTGTTATGTTCTGTGACAGTGTGTCCAGTGTGTTATGTTCTGTGACAGTGTCCAGTGTGTTATGTTCTGTGACAGTGTGTCCAATGTGCTATGTTCTGTTACAGTGTGTTCAGTGTGGTATGTTATGTGACAGTTTTCCAGTGTGTTGTTTTGTGACAGTGTGCCCTGTGTGTTATGTTCTGTGACAGTGTGCCCAGTGTGTTATGTTCTGTGACAGTGTGTGCAGTGTGTTATGTTCTGTTACAGTGTGTCCAGTGTGTTATGTTCTGTGACAGTGTCCAGTGTGTTATGTTCTGTGACAGTGTGTCCAGTGTGTTATGTTCTGTGACAGTGTGCCCTGTGTGTTATGTTCTGTGACAGTGTGCCCAGTGTGTTATGTTCTGTGACAGTTTGTCCAGTGTGTTATGTTCTGTGACAGTGTGTCCAGTGTGTTATGTTCTTTGACAGTGTGCCCAGGGTGTTATGTTCTGTTACAGTGTATCCAGTGTGTTATGTTCTGTGACAGTGTGTCCAGTGTGTTATGTTCTGTGACAGTGTGTCCAGTATTTTATGTTCTGTGACAGTGTGCCCAGTGTGTCCAGTGTGTTATGTTCTGTGACAGTGTGCCCAGTGTGTTATGTTCTGTGACAGTGTGTCCAGTGTCTTATGTTCTGTGACAGTGTGTCCAGTGTGTTATGTTCTGTGACAATGTGTCCAGTGTGTTATGTTCTGTGACAGTGTGTCCAGTGTGTTATGTTTTGTGACAGTGTGTCTAGTGTGTTATGTTCTGTGACAGTGTGCCCAGTGTGGTATGTTATGTGACAGTGTGTCCAGTGTGTTATGTTCTGTGACAGTGTGCCATGTGTGTTATGCTCTGTGACAGTATGACCAGTATGTTATATTCTGTGACAGTGTGCCCAGTGTGTTATGTTTTGTGACAGTGTGTCCAGTGTGTTATGTTCTGTGACAGTGTGTCCAGTGTGTTATGTTCTGTGACAGTGTGCCCAGTGTGTTATGTTCTGTGACAGTGTGTCCAGTATGTTATGTTCTGTGACAGTGTGCCAAGTGTGTTATGTTCTGTTACAGTGTGTCCAGTGTGTTATGCTCTGTGAAAGTGTGCCCAGTGTGTTATGTTCTGTGACAGTGTGTCTAGTGTGGTATGTTATGTGACAGTGTGTCCAGTGTGTTATGTTCTGTGACAGTGTGCCCAGTGTGTTATGTTTTGTGACAGTGTATCCAGTGTGTTATGTTCTGTGACAGTGTGTCCAGTGCTTTATGTTCTGTGACAGTGTGCCCAGTGTGTTATGTTCTGTGACAGTGTGTCCAGTGTGTTATGTTCTGTGACAGTGTCCAGTGTGTTATGTTCTGTGACAGTGTGTCCAGTGTGCTATGTTCTGTTACAGTGTGCCCAGTGTGTTATGTTCTGTGACAGTGTGCCCAGTGTGTTATGTTATGTGACAGTGTGCCCAGTGTGTTATGTTCTGTGACAGTGTGTCCAGTGTGTTATGTTCTGTGACAGTGTGTCCAATGTGTTATGTTCTGTGACAGAGTGCCCAGTGTGTTATGTTCTGTGACAGTGTGCCCAGTGTGTTATGTTCTGTGACAGTGTGTCCAGTGTGTTATGTTCTGTGACAGTGTGTCCAGTGTGTTATGTTCTGTTAGAGTGTGTCCAGTGTGTTATGTTCTGTGACAGTGTGTCCAGTGTGTTATGTTCTGTGACAGTGTCCAGTGTGTTATGTTCTGTGACAGTGTGTCCAATGTGCTATGTTCTGTTACAGTGTGTTCAGTGTGTTATGTTCTGTGACAGTTTTCCAGTGTGTTGTTTTGTGACAGTGTGCCCTGTGTGTTATGTTCTGTGACAGTGTGCCCAGTGTGTTATGTTCTGTGACAGTGTGTGCAGTGTGTTATGTTCTGTTACAGTGTGTCCAGTGTGTTATGTTCTGTGACAGTGTCCAGTGTGTTATGTTCTGTGACAGTGTGTCCAGTGTGTTATGTTCTGTGACAGTGTGCCCTGTGTGTTATGTTCTGTGACAGTGTGCCCAGTGTGTTATGTTCTGTGACAGTTTGTCCAGTGTGTTATGTTCTGTGACAGTGTGTCCAGTGTGTTATGTTCTTTGACAGTGTGCCCAGGGTGTTATGTTCTGTTACAGTGTATCCAGTGTGTTATGTTCTGTGACAGTGTGTCCAGTGTGTTATGTTCTGTGACAGTGTGTCCAGTATTTTATGTTCTGTGACAGTGTGCCCAGTGTGTCCAGTGTGTTATGTTCTGTGACAGTGTGTCCAGTGTCTTATGTTCTGTGACAGTGTGTCCAGTGTGTTATGTTCTGTGACAATGTGTCCAGTGTGTTATGTTCTGTGACAGTGTGTCCAGTGTGTTATGTTTTGTGACAGTGTGTCTAGTGTGTTATGTTCTGTGACAGTGTGCCCAGTGTGGTATGTTATGTGACAGTGTGTCCAGTGTGTTATGTTCTGTGACAGTGTGCCATGTGTGTTATGTTCTGTGACAGTATGCCCAGTATGTTATATTCTGTGACAGTGTGCCCAGTGTGTTATGTTTTGTGACAGTGTGTCCAGTGTGTTATGTTCTGTGACAGTGAGTCCAGTGTGTTATGTTCTGTGACAGTGTGCCCAGTGTGTTATGTTCTGTGACAGTGTGTCCAGTATGTTATGTTCTGTGACAGTGTGCCCAGTGTGTTATGTTCTGTTACAGTGTGTCCAGTGTGTTATGCTCTGTGACAGTGTGCCCAGTGTGTTATGTTCTGTGACAGTGTGTCTAGTGTGGTATGTTATGTGACAGTGTGTCCAGTGTGTTATGTTCTGTGACAGTGTGCCCAGTGTGTTATGTTCTGTGACAGTGTATCCAGTGTGTTATGTTCTGTGACAGTGTGTCCAGTGCTTTATGTTCTGTGACAGTGTGCCCAGTGTGTTATGTTCTGTGACAGTGTGTCCAGTGTGTTATGTTCTGTGACAGTGTGTCCAGTGTGTTATGTTCTGTTACAGTGTGTCCAGTGTGTTATGTTCTGTGACAGTCTGTCCAGTGTGTTATGTTCTGTGACAGTGTGTCCAGTGTGTTATGTTCTGTGACAGTGTCCAGTGTGTTATGTTCTGTGACAGTGTGTCCAGTGTGTTATGTTCTGTGACATTGTGTCCAGTGTGTTATGTTCTGTGACAGTGTCCAGTGTGTTATGTTCTGTGACAGTGTGTCCAGTGTGCTATGTTCTGTTACAGTGTGTTCAGTGTGGTATGTTATGTGACAGTTTTCCAGTGTGTTATGTTCTGTGACAGTGTCCAGTGTGTTATGTTCTGTGACAGTGTGTCCAGTGTGTTATGTTCTGTGACAGTGTGCCCTGTGTGTTATGTTCTGTGACAGTGTGCCCAGTGTGTTATGTTCTGTGACAGTTTGTCCAGTGTGTTATGTTCTGTGACAGTGTGTCCAGTGTGTTATGTTCTTTGACAGTGTGCCCAGGGTGTTAAGTTCTGTTACAGTGTATCCAGTGTGTTATGTTCTGTGACAGTGTGTCCAGTGTTTTATGTTCTGTGACAGTGTGCCCAGTGTGTTATGTTCTGTGACAGTGTATCCAGTGTGTTATGTTCTGTGACAGTGTGTCCAGTGTTTTATGTTCTGTGACAGTGTGCCCAGTGTGTTATGTTCTGTGACAGTGTATCCAGTGTGTTATGTTCTGTGACAGTGTGTCCAGTGTTTTATGTTATGTGACAGTGTGCCCAGTGTGTTATGTTCTGTGACAGTGTGTCCAGTGTGTTATGTTCTGTGACAGTGTGTCCAGTGTGTTATGTTCTGTGACAGTGTCCAGTGTGTTATGTTCTGTGACAGTGTGTCGAGTGTGTTATGTTCTGTGACAGTGTGCCCTGTGTGTTATGTTCTGTGACAGTGTGCCCAGTGTGTTATGTTCTGTGACAGTTTGTCCAGTGTGTTATGTTCTGTGACAGTGTGTCCAGTGTGTTATGTTCTTTGACAGTGTGCCCAGGGTGTTAAGTTCTGTTACAGTGTATCCAGTGTGTTATGTTCTGTGACAGTGTGTCCAGTGTTTTATGTTCTGTGACAGTGTGCCCAGTGTGTTATGTTCTGTGACAGTGTGCCCAGTGTGTTATGTTCTGTGACAGTGTGTCCAGTATGTTATGTTCTGTGACAGTGTGCCAAGTGTGTTATGTTCTGTTACAGTGTGTCCAGTGTGTTATGCTCTGTGAAAGTGTGCCCAGTGTGTTATGTTCTGTGACAGTGTGTCTAGTGTGGTATGTTATGTGACAGTGTGTCCAGTGTGTTATGTTCTGTGACAGTGTGCCCAGTGTGTTATGTTCTGTGACAGTGTATCCAGTGTGTTATGTTCTGTGACAGTGTGTCCAGTGCTTTATGTTCTGTGACAGTGTGCCCAGTGTGTTATGTTCTGTGACAGTGTGTCCAGTGTGTTATGTTCTGTGACAGTGTCCAGTGTGTTATGTTCTGTGACAGTGTGTCCAGTGTGCTATGTTCTGTTACAGTGTGCCCAGTGTGTTATGTTCTGTGACAGTGTGCCCAGTGTGTTATGTTATGTGACAGTGTGCCCAGTGTGTTATGTTCTGTGACAGTGTGTCCAGTGTGTTATGTTCTGTGACAGTGTGTCCAATGTGTTATGTTCTGTGACAGAGTGCCCAGTGTGTTATGTTCTGTGACAGTGTGCCCAGTGTGTTATGTTCTGTGACAGTGTGTCCAGTGTGTTATGTTCTGTGACAGTGTGTCCAGTGTGTTATGTTCTGTTAGAGTGTGTCCAGTGTGTTATGTTCTGTGACAGTGTGTCCAGTGTGTTATGTTCTGTGACAGTGTCCAGTGTGTTATGTTCTGTGACAGTGTGTCCAATGTGCTATGTTCTGTTACAGTGTGTTCAGTGTGTTATGTTCTGTGACAGTTTTCCAGTGTGTTGTTTTGTGACAGTGTGCCCTGTGTGTTATGTTCTGTGACAGTGTGCCCAGTGTGTTATGTTCTGTGACAGTGTGTGCAGTGTGTTATGTTCTGTTACAGTGTGTCCAGTGTGTTATGTTCTGTGACAGTGTCCAGTGTGTTATGTTCTGTGACAGTGTGTCCAGTGTGTTATGTTCTGTGACAGTGTGCCCTGTGTGTTATGTTCTGTGACAGTGTGCCCAGTGTGTTATGTTCTGTGACAGTTTGTCCAGTGTGTTATGTTCTGTGACAGTGTGTCCAGTGTGTTATGTTCTTTGACAGTGTGCCCAGGGTGTTATGTTCTGTTACAGTGTATCCAGTGTGTTATGTTCTGTGACAGTGTGTCCAGTGTGTTATGTTCTGTGACAGTGTGTCCAGTATTTTATGTTCTGTGACAGTGTGCCCAGTGTGTCCAGTGTGTTATGTTCTGTGACAGTGTGCCCAGTGTGTTATGTTCTGTGACAGTGTGTCCAGTGTCTTATGTTCTGTGACAGTGTGTCCAGTGTGTTATGTTCTGTGACAATGTGTCCAGTGTGTTATGTTCTGTGACAGTGTGTCCAGTGTGTTATGTTTTGTGACAGTGTGTCTAGTGTGTTATGTTCTGTGACAGTGTGCCCAGTGTGGTATGTTATGTGACAGTGTGTCCAGTGTGTTATGTTCTGTGACAGTGTGCCATGTGTGTTATGTTCTGTGACAGTATGCCCAGTATGTTATATTCTGTGACAGTGTGCCCAGTGTGTTATGTTTTGTGACAGTGTGTCCAGTGTGTTATGTTCTGTGACAGTGAGTCCAGTGTGTTATGTTCTGTGACAGTGTGCCCAGTGTGTTATGTTCTGTGACAGTGTGTCCAGTATGTTATGTTCTGTGACAGTGTGCCCAGTGTGTTATGTTCTGTTACAGTGTGTCCAGTGTGTTATGCTCTGTGACAGTGTGCCCAGTGTGTTATGTTCTGTGACAGTGTGTCTAGTGTGGTATGTTATGTGACAGTGTGTCCAGTGTGTTATGTTCTGTGACAGTGTGCCCAGTGTGTTATGTTCTGTGACAGTGTATCCAGTGTGTTATGTTCTGTGACAGTGTGTCCAGTGCTTTATGTTCTGTGACAGTGTGCCCAGTGTGTTATGTTCTGTGACAGTGTGTCCAGTGTGTTATGTTCTGTGACAGTGTGTCCAGTGTGTTATGTTCTGTTACAGTGTGTCCAGTGTGTTATGTTCTGTGACAGTCTGTCCAGTGTGTTATGTTCTGTGACAGTGTGTCCAGTGTGTTATGTTCTGTGACAGTGTCCAGTGTGTTATGTTCTGTGACAGTGTGTCCAGTGTGTTATGTTCTGTGACATTGTGTCCAGTGTGTTATGTTCTGTGACAGTGTCCAGTGTGTTATGTTCTGTGACAGTGTGTCCAGTGTGCTATGTTCTGTTACAGTGTGTTCAGTGTGGTATGTTATGTGACAGTTTTCCAGTGTGTTATGTTCTGTGACAGTGTCCAGTGTGTTATGTTCTGTGACAGTGTGTCCAGTGTGTTATGTTCTGTGACAGTGTGCCCTGTGTGTTATGTTCTGTGACAGTGTGCCCAGTGTGTTATGTTCTGTGACAGTTTGTCCAGTGTGTTATGTTCTGTGACAGTGTGTCCAGTGTGTTATGTTCTTTGACAGTGTGCCCAGGGTGTTAAGTTCTGTTACAGTGTATCCAGTGTGTTATGTTCTGTGACAGTGTGTCCAGTGTTTTATGTTCTGTGACAGTGTGCCCAGTGTGTTATGTTCTGTGACAGTGTATCCAGTGTGTTATGTTCTGTGACAGTGTGTCCAGTGTTTTATGTTCTGTGACAGTGTGCCCAGTGTGTTATGTTCTGTGACAGTGTATCCAGTGTGTTATGTTCTGTGACAGTGTGTCCAGTGTTTTATGTTCTGTGACAGTGTGCCCAGTGTGTTATGTTCTGTGACAGTGTGTCCAGTGTGTTATGTTCTGTGACAGTGTGTCCAGTGTGTTATGTTCTGTGACAGTGTCCAGTGTGTTATGTTCTGTGACAGTGTGTCGAGTGTGTTATGTTCTGTGACAGTGTGCCCTGTGTGTTATGTTCTGTGACAGTGTGCCCAGTGTGTTATGTTCTGTGACAGTTTGTCCAGTGTGTTATGTTCTGTGACAGTGTGTCCAGTGTGTTATGTTCTTTGACAGTGTGCCCAGGGTGTTAAGTTCTGTTACAGTGTATCCAGTGTGTTATGTTCTGTGACAGTGTGTCCAGTGTTTTATGTTCTGTGACAGTGTGCCCAGTGTGTTATGTTCTGTGACAGTGTATCCAGTGTGTTATGTTCTGTGACAGTGTGTCCAGTGTTTTATGTTCTGTGACAGTGTGCCCAGTGTGTTATGTTCTGTGACAGTGTATCCAGTGTGTTATGTTCTGTGACAGTGTGTCCAGTGTTTTATGTTCTGTGACAGTGTGCCCAGTGTGTTATGTTCTGTGACAGTGTGTCCAGTGTGTTATGTTCTGTGACAGTGTGCCCAGTGTGTTATGTTTTGTTACAGTGTGTCCAGTGTGTTATGTTCTGTGACAGTGTGCCCAGTATGTTATGTTCTGTGACAGTGTGTCCAGTGTGTTATGTTTTGTGACAGTGTGTCCAGTGTGTTATGTACTGTGACAGTGTGTCCAGTGTGTTATGCTCTGTGACAGTGTGCCCAGTGTGTTATGTTCTGTGACAGTGTGTCCAGTGTGTTATGTTCTGTGACAGTGTGCCCAGTGTGTTATGTTATGTGACAGTGTGCCCAGTGTGTTATGTTCTGTGACAGTGTGTCCAGTGTGTTATGTTCTGTGACAGTGTGTCCAGTGTGTTATGTTCTGTGACAGAGTGCCCAGTGTGTTATGTTCTGTGACAGTGTGCCCAGTGTGTTATGTTCTGTGACAGTGTGTCCAGTGTGTTATGTTCTGTGACAGTGTGTCCAGTGTGTTATGTTCTGTTAGAGTGTGTCCAGTGTGTTATGTTCTGTGACAGTGTGTCCAGTGTGTTATGTTCTGTGACAGTGTGTCCAGTGTGTTATGTTCTGTGACAGTGTCCAGTGTGTTATGTTCTGTGACAGTGTGTCCAATGTGCTATGTTCTGTTACAGTGTGTTCAGTGTGGTATGTTATGTGACAGTTTTCCAGTGTGTTGTTTTGTGACAGTGTGCCCTGTGTGTTATGTTCTGTGACAGTGTGCCCAGTATGTTATGTTCTGTGACAGTGTGCCCAGTGTGTTATGTTTATTGACAGTGTGTCCAGTGTGTTATGTTCTGTGACAGTATGTCCAGTGTGTTTTGTTCTGTGACAGTGTGTTCAGTGTGTTATGTTCTGTGACAGTTTGTCCAGTGTGTTATGTTCTGTGACAGTGTGTCTAGTATTTTATGTTCTGTGGCAGTGTGCCCAGTGTGTTATGTTCTGTGACAGTGTGTCCAGTGTGTTATGTTTTGTGACAGTGTGTTCAGTGTGTTATGTTTTGTGACAGTGTGCCCAGTGTGTTATGTTCTGTGACAGTGTGTCCAGTGTGTTATGCTCCGTGACAGTGTGCCCAGTGTGTTATGTTTTGTGACAGAGTGTCCAGTGTGGTATGTTATGTGACAGTGTGTCCAGTGTGTTATGTTCTGTGACAGTGTGCCCTGTGTGTTATGTTCTGTGACAGTGTGCCCAGTATGTTATGTTCTGTGACAGTGTGCCCAGTGTGTTATGTTTATTGACAGTGTGTCCAGTGTGTTATGTTCTGTGACAGTATGTCCAGTGTGTTTTGTTCTGTGACAGTGTGTTCAGTGTGTTATGTTCTGTGACAGTTTGTCCAGTGTGTTATGGTCTGTGACAGTGTGTCCAGTATTTTATGTTCTGTGGCAGTGTGCCCAGTGTGTTATGTTCTGTGACAGTGTGTCCAGTGTGTTATGTTTTGTGACAGTGTGCCCATGGTGTTATGTTCTGTGACAGTGTGTCCAGTGTGTTATGTTTTGTGACAGTGTGTCCAGTGTGTTAAGTTCTGTGACAGTGTGTCCAGTGTGTTATGTTCTGTGACAATGTGTCCAGTGTGTTATGTTCTGTGACAGTGTACACAGTGTGTTATATTTTGTGACAGTGTGTCCAGTGTGTTATGTTGTTTGACGGTGTGTCCAGTGTGTTATGTTCTGTGACAGTGTGCCCAGTGTGTTATGTTCTGTGACAGTGTGTCCAGTGTGTTATGTTTTGTGACAGTGTCCAGTGTGTTATGTTCTGTGACAGTGTGCCCAGCGTGTTATGTTCTGTGACAGTGTGTCCGGTGTTTATGTTTTTTGACAGTGTCCAGTGTGTTATGTTCTGTGATAGTGTTCCCAGCGTGTTATGTTCTGTGACAGTGTGTGCAGTGTGTTATGTTCTGTGACAGTGTGTTCCAGTGTGTTATGTTCTGTGACAGTGTGTCCAGTGTGTTATGTTTTGTGACAGTGTGCCCAGTGTGTTATGTTCTGTGACAGTGTGCCCAGTGTGTTATGTTCTGTGACAGTGTGCCCAGTATGTTATGTTCTGTGACAGTGTGTCCAGTGTGTTTTGTTCTGTGACAGTGTGTCCAGTGTGTTATGTTCTGTGACAGTGTGTCCAGTGTGTTATGTTCTGTGACAGTGTGTCCAGTATTTTATGTTCTGTGACAGTGTGCCCAGTGTGTTATGTTCTGTGACAGTGTGTCCAGTGTGTTATGTTTTGGGACAGTTTGCCCAGTGTGTTATGTTCTGTGACAGTGTGTCCAGTGTGTTATGTTTTGTGACAGTGTGTCCAGTGTGTTATGTTCTGTGACAGTGTGCCCAGCGTGTTATTTTCTGTGACAGTGTGTCCGGTGTTTATGTTTTGTGACAGTGTCCAGTGTGTTATGTTCTGTGATAGTGTGCCCAGCGTGTTATGTTCTGTGACAGTGTGTGCAGTGTGTTATGTTCTGTGACAGTGTGTCCAGTGTGTTATGTTCTGTGACAGTGTGTCCAGTGTGTTATGTTTTGTGACAGTGTGCCCAGTGTGTTATGTTCTGTGACAGTGTGCCCAGTGTGTTATGTTCTGTGACAGTGTGCCCAGTATGTTATATTCTGTGACAGTGTGTCCAGTGTGTTATGCTCTGTGACAGTGTGCCCAGTGTGTTATGTTTTGTGACAGAGTGTCCAGTGTGGTATGTTCTGTGACAGTGTGCCCTGTGTGTTATGTTCTGTGACAGTGTGCCCAGTATGTTATGTTCTGTGACAGTGTGCCCAGTGTGTTATGTTTTGTGACAGTGTGTCCAGTGTGTTATGTTCTGTGACAGTGTGTCGAGTGTGTTTTGTTCTGTGACAGTGTGTCCAGTGTGTTATGTTCTGTGACAGTGTGTCCAGTGTGTTATGTTCTGTGACAGTGTGTCCAGTATTTTATGTTCTGTGACAGTGTGCCCAGTGTGTTATGTTCTGTGACAGTGTGTCCAGTGTGTTATGTTTTGTGACAGTGTGCCCAGTGTGTTATGTTCTGTGACAGTGTGCCCAGTGTGTTATGTTTTGTGACAGTGTGTCCAGTGTGTTATGTTCTGTGTCGGTGTGTCGAGTGTGTTTTGTTCTGTGACAGTGTGTCCAGTGTGTTATGTTCTGTGACAGTGTGTCCAGTGTGTTATGTTCTGTGACAGTGTGTCCAGTATTTTATGTTCTGTGACAGTGTGCCCAGTGTGTTATGTTCTGTGACAGTGTGTCCAGTGTGTTATGTTTTGTGACAGTGTGCCCAGTGTGTTATGTTCTGTGACAGTGTGTCCAGTGTGTTCTGTTTTGTGACAGCGTGTCCAGTGTGTTATGTTCTGTGACAGTGTGTCCAGTGTGTTATGTTCTGTGACAATGTGTCCAGTGTGTTATGTTCTGTGACAGTGTACCCAGTGTGTTATGTTTTGTGACAGTGTGTCCAGTGTGTTATGTTGTTTGACAGTGTGTCCAGTGTGTTATGTTCTGTGACAGTGTGTCCAGTGTGTTATGTTTTGTGACAGTGTCCAGTGTGTTATGTTCTGTGACAGTGTGCCCAGCGTGTTATGTTCTGTGACAGTGTGTCCAGTGTTTATGTTTTGTGACAGTGTCCAGTGTGTTATGTTCTGTGACAGTGTGCCCAGCGTGTTATGTTCTGTGACAGTGTGTGCAGTGTGTTATGTTCTGTGACAGTGTGTCCAGTGTGTCCAGTGTGTTATGTTCTGTGACAGTGTGTCCAGTGTGTTATGTTCTGTGACAGTGTGTCCAGTCTGTTATGTTCTGTGACAGTGTGCCCAATGTATTATGTTGGGAAACTGTGCATGATTAGGGAGGAAGAGAACATAGTGCATTGTCTTGTGCCGTCAAAGGCATGGAGAGTGCTCTCATCCATAAACCATCAAACTGTCTCCAGACACGGCTGCAATAGTCCTCCATCAAAACACTTTGTCTGGCATACCAAAATACGAGCCAGCATCGAGCTGAATACCAAATCAGCCCATTAGAGCTGTGGAGCACTGGCGCCTTAGCAACCGACAGAGGATCTAAAGGCTGCTATGGGCTATACGGCAACACACAATGACATCAGATCAAACTCTCCCTTTTTGTGCAATACAGAGGCTATATATTTTGTGTATAAATACAAATCAGATGAAAGAAGGTTTCAGAAATCTATTTTGTAATGAAAGATCAAAGTATCTAAATGATGTGTAACAGGCCTATATTACACACACTATATCCATTATGTCTCATCAGGTCATACCGATGCAGACAGGATGAGTAAAGGATAGTATCCATTAGCCTACTAGCAGAATACTTACTGTACGTCTAGACCTGATGCAGCTATTGTTCAGATCACAGAGTTCCAAACATGGAATTCTAAGCTCATCATTGCGTCTACACCTGGATTTAAAATGTGTCTACTGTGAGGAGGTCAGGTAGTTTATGAACACAGTTTGGAGAAAGGGAACCTCTCATCTGTCAGCCGTCTGTCATCTCCTATCACTTTTACAGGGATCAGAGGAGAGGAAAGCCAGGGAGGTATAGCAGCGTTGTGTCTATTATTCCTAACAGTGCGGCTTCTGTTTATATTTTAGTTTCATTTTTAGGCCCTCTCTCGCCTACTCTCCTCCCCTTCTCCTGCTCTATTTTGGATAAAGTGGCTGGGAGAGCAGTCAGGACTGATTAAGTCGGCATTTGGGTACAGTGTGTTCCTGGACACACATCTGCGAGCGAGCCATCACACACGCTTCGGAGCACTGGCAGAACACCCAGGCCTGCCGGCAGCTGATGATGTCATCACTCAGAGGGACAGAGCTGGCGAGGAGCCAGACATACTCTCCGAAAACACACACACACACACACACACACACAGATACAACAGAGAGAAGACAAAGAGAAGACAGAGACCCTGAAGATCTGACACATGCAGAGACAGTCACAGACAGGAGACAGACAGTCACAGACAGGAGACAGACAGGAGACAGACAGGAGACAGACAGACAGGAGACAGACAGTCACAGACAGGAGACAGACAGGAGACAGACAGTCACAGACAGGAGACAGACAGGAGAAAGACAAGAAGGGGAAGCCTCTTTCCTAGGGATCCTTTAACACATATATACGTGTGACATAATGAACAGGTACATGTGAAAACAGTACAGCCCTATCAGGGGTATTCTGAATGGAATTGACTCTGTTATTATCATCGTATGGCAGTGTTACCTGAGTGAGAGAGCATGTGCATCCTGAGCCGTACACTATCTGTGAAGCGTTTGCCACAGAACTCACAGCCGTGTCCCTTCTCTCCTTCACTGTGCAGCTTCCTGTTGGGACAGACAAAAGGACGGGGATGAGCCAACGACTGAGGTCTCAAAAATAGCAGACATTGCGCTCTAAAATATTGTTGTGCCGTTTTCTGAAGGGTTTTCTAAAGGCAACAGCATCATTGTCCTTGTACAGAACAGCGTTTCATTCCATCATGAAAGCAACCCTCTCAATGTACTGCTGCATCATTAGAGTAGATAGGTCTCTCAGAGTCGTGAGTCACACAGTATCACACTGTACGAATGCAAAAGGAGAACAGACAATAGAAATATCAGGGATAATTTTAGAAAGCACAATAGAAATAAACGTGCTGACACCAACGTACACATACAGACACAGACAAAAACACAGACACACGTACACATACAGACACAGACACAAACACAGACACGCGTACACATACAGACACAGACACAAACACAGACACGCGTACACATACAGACACAGACACAAACACAGACATGCGTACACATACAGACACAGACACAAACACAGACACGCGTACACATACAGACACAGACACAAACACAGACACGCGTACACATAGAGACACAGACACAAACACAGACACGCGTACACATACAGACACAGACACAAACACAGACACACATACACATACAGACACAGAAACACGTACACATACAGACACAGACACAAACACAGACACACGTACACATACAGATACAGACAAAAACTAAGAAACATATACACATACAGACACAGACACGCGTACACATACAGACACAGACACAAACACAGACACACGTACACATACATACACAAACACAGACACACGTACACATACAGACACAAACACAGAAGCACGTACACATACAGACACAGACACAAACACAGACACACGTACACATACAGATACAGACAAAAACACAGATACACATACAGACACAGACACAGACATGCATACACATACAGACACAGACACAAACACAGACACACGTACACATACATACACAAACACAGACACACGTACACATACAGACACAGACAAAAACACAGACACACGTACACATACAGACACAAACACAGACACACGTACACATACAGACACAGACAAAAACACAGACACACGTACACATACAGACACAGACACAAACACAGAAGCACGTACACATACAGACACAGACACAAACACAGAAGCATGTACACATACAGACACAGGCACAGAAACACGTACACATACAGACACAGACAAAAACACAGACACACGTACACATACAGATAACAGACACAAACACAGACACGCGTACACATACAGACACAGACACAAACACAGACACGCGTACACATACAGACACAAACACAAACACAGACACATGTACACATACAGACACAGACACAAACACAGACACACATACACATACAGACAAAGACAAAAACACAGACACACGTACACATACAGACACAAACACAGACACACGTACACATACAGACACAGACACAAACACAGACACGCGTACACATACAGACACAAACACAGACACAAGTACACATACAGACACAGACACAAACACAGACACACGTACACATACAGATACAGACAAAAACACAGACACGCGTACACATACAGACACAGACACAAACACAGACACGCGTACACATACAGACACAAACACAAACACAGACACATGTACACATACAGACACAAACACAAACACAGACACATGTACACATACAGACACAGACACAAACACAGACACGACACGCATACACATACAGACACAGACACAAACACAGACACACATACACATACAGACAAAGACAAAAACACAGACACACATACACATACAGACACAGACACAGACACGCGTACACATACAGACACAGACACAAACACAGACACACGTACACATACATACACAAACACAGACACACGTACACATACAGACACAAACACAGAAGCAAATACACATACAGACACAGACACAAACACAGACACACGTACACATACAGACAAAAACACAGAAACACATACACATACAGACACAGACATGCGTACACATACAGACACAGACACAAACACAGATACACGTACACATACATACACAAACACAGACACACGTACACATACAGACACAGACAAAAACACAGACACACGTACACATACAGACACAAACACAGACACACGTACACATACAGACACAGACAAAAACACAGAAGCACGTACACATACAGAAACAGACACAAACACAGAAGCACGTACACATACAGACACAGGCACAGACACACGTACACATACAGACACAGACAAAAACACAGACACACGTACACATACAGATAACAGACACAAACACAGACACGCGTACACATACAGACACAGACACAAACACAGACACGCGTACACATACAGACACAAACACAAACACAGACACATGTACACATACAGACACAGACACAAACACAGACACGACACGCATACACATACAGACACAGACACAAACACAGACACACATACACATACAGACAAAGACAAAAACACATACACACGTACACATACAGACACAGACACAAACACAGAAACATGTACACATACATACACAGACACAAACACAGACACGCGTACACATACAGACACAAACACAAACCCAGACACACGTACACATACAGACACAGACACAAACACAGACACGACACGCATACACATACAGACACAGACACAAACACACATACACATACAGACAAAAAAACAGACACACGTACACATACAGACACAAACACAGACACACGTACACATACAGACACAGACACAAACACAGACACATGTACACATACAGACACAGACACAAACACAGACACACATACACATACAGACACAGACACAAACACAGACACGCATACACATACAGACACAGACAAAAACACAGACACATGTACACATACAGACACAGACACAAACACAGACACACGTACACATACAGACACAGACACAAACACAGACACGCATACACATACAGACACAGACACAAACACACGTACACATACAGACACAAACACAGAAGCACGTACACATACAGACACAGACACAAACACAGACACACGTACACATACAGATACAGACTTAAACACAGACACACGTACACATACAGATACAGACAAAAACACAGACACACGTACACATACAGATACAGACAAAAACACAGACACACGTACACATACAGATACAGACAAAAACACAGACACACGTACACATAAAGACACAGACACAAACACAGACACGCGTACACATACAGACACAGACACAAACACAGACACGCGTACACATACAGACACAGACACAAACACAGACACGCATACACATACAGACACAAACACAGACATGCATACACATACAGACACAGACACAAACACAGACACGCGTACACATACAGACACAGACACAAACACAGACACGCGTACACATACAGACACAGACACAAACACAGACACGCGTACACATACACATACAGACACAAACACAGACACTCGTACACATACAGACACAAACACAGAAGCACGTACACATACAGACACAAACACAGACACACGTACACATACAGACACAAACACAGAAACACATACACATACAGACACAGACATAGACACGCATACACATACAGACACAGACACAAACACAGACACGCGTACACATACATACACAAACACAGACACACGTACACATACAGACACAGACAAAAACACAGACACACGTACACATACAGACACAAACACAGACACACGTACACATACAGACACAGACACAAACACAGACACACGTACACATACAGACACAAACACAGACACACGTACACATACAGACACAGACAAAAACACAGACACACGTACACTAGTGGCCGGGGACTTTAATGCAGGGAAACTTAAATCCGTTCTACCTAATTTCTACCAGCATGTTAAATGTGCAACCAGAGGAAAAAAAACTCTAGACCACCTTTACTCCACACACAGAGACGCATACAAAGCTCTCCCTCGCCCTCCATTTGGCAAATCTGACCATAACTCTATCCTCCTGATTCCTGCTTATAAGCAAAAACTAAAGCAGGAAGCACCAGTGACTCGGTTAATAAAAAAGTGGTCAGATGACGCAGATGCTAAGCTACAGGACTGTTTTGCTAGCACAGACTGGAACATGTTCCGGGATTCTTCAGACAGCATTGAGGAGTACACCACATCAGTCACTGGCTTCATCAATAAGTGCATCGATGATGTCGTCCCCACAGTGACCGTACGTACATACCCCAACCAGAAGCCATGGATTACAGGAAACATCCGCACTGAGCTAAAGGGTAGAGCTGCCGCTTTCAAGGAACGGGACTCTAACCCGGCCGCTTATAAGAAATCCCGCTATGCCCTCCGACGAACCATCAAACAGGCAAAGAGTCAATACAGGGCTAAGATTGAATCGTACTACACTGGCTCTGACGCTCGTCGGATGTGGCAGGGCTTGAAAACTATTACAGACTACAAAGGGAAGCACAGCCGCGAGCTGCCCAGTGACACAAGCCTACCAGACGAGCTAAACCACTTCTATGCTCGCTTCGAGGCAAGCAACACTGAAGCATGCATGAGAGCACCAGCTGTTCCGGATGACTATGTGATCACGCTCTCCGTAGCCGATGTGAGTAAGACTTTTAAGCAGGTCAACATTCACAAGGCCGCAGGGCCAGACGGATTACCAGGACGTGTACTCCGAGCATGTGCTGACCAACTGGCAAGTGTCTTCACTGACATTTTCAACATGTCCCTGACTGAGTCTGTAATACCAACATGTTTCAAGCAGACCACCATAGTCCCCGTGCCCAAGGACTCTAAGATAATCTGCCTAAATGACTACCGACCCGTAGCACTGACGTCTGTAGCCATGAAGTGCTTTGAAAGGCTGGTCATGGCTCACATCAACAGCATTATCCCAGAAACCCTAAACCCACTCCAATTTGCATACCGCCCCAACAGATCCACAGATGATGCAATCTCTATTGCACTCCAAACTGCCCTTTCCCACCTGGACAAGAGGAACACCTATGTGAGAATGCTATTCATTGACTACAGCTCAGCATTCAACACCATAGTGCCCTCTAAGCTCATCACTAAGCTAAGGATCCTGGGACTAAACACCTCCCTCTGCAACTGGATCCTGGACTTCCTGACGGGCCGCCCCCAGGTGTTAAGGGTAGGTAACAACACATCTGCCACACTGATCCTCAACACGGGGGCCCCTCAGGGGTGCGTGCTCAGTCCCCTCCTGTACTCTCTGTTCACCCATGACTGCATGGCCAGGCACGACTCCAACACCATCATTAAGTTTGCCGACGACACAACAGTGGTAGGCCTGATCACCGACAACGATGAGACAGCCTATAGGGAGGAGGTCAGAGACCTGGCCGTGTGGTGCCAGGACAACAACCTCTCCCTCAACGTGACCAAGACAAAGGAGATGATTGTGGACTACAGGAAAAAAAAGAGGACTGAGCACGCCCCCATTCTCATCGACGGGGCTGTAGTGGAACAGGTTGAGAGCTTCAAGTTCCTTGGTGTCCACATCACCAACGAACTATCATGGTCCAAACACACCAAGACAGTCATGAAGAGGGCACGACAAAGCCTATTCCCCCTCAGGAGACTGAAAAGATTTGGCATGGGTCCTCAGATCCTCAAAAAATTCTACAGCTGCACCATCGAGAGCATCCTGACTGGTTGCATCACCGCCTGGTATGGCAACTGCTTGGCCTCCGACCGCAAGGCACTACAGAGGGTAGTGTGTACGGCCCAGTACATCACTGGGGCCAAGCTTCCTGCCATCCAGGACCTCTATACCAGGCGGTGTCAGAGGAAGGCCCTCAAAATTGTCAAAGACTCCAGCCACCATAGTCATAGACTGTTCTCCCTGCTCCCGCACGGCAAGCGGTACCGGAGTGCCAAGTCTAGGTCCAAAAGACTTCTCAACAGCTTCTACCCCCAAGCCATAAGACTCCTGAACAGCTAATCATGGCTACCCGGACTATTTGCACTGCCCCCCCCACCCCATCCTTTTTACGCTGCTGCTACTCTGTTAATTATTTATGCATAGTCACTTTAACTCTACCCACATGTACATATTACTTCAACTATCTCAACTAGCCGGTGCCCCCGCACATTGACTCTGCACCGGTACCCCCCTGTATATATAGCCTCCCTACTGTTATTTTATTTTACTTCTGCTCTTTTTTTCTCAACACTTTTTTTGTTGTTGTTTTATTTTTACTTTTTTTGTTAAAAAATAAATGCACTGTTGGTTAAGGGCTGTAAGTAAGCATTTCACTGTAATGTCTGCACCTGTTGTATTCGGCGCATGTGACCAATAAAATTTGATTTGATTTGATTTGATTTGACATACAGACACAGACACAAACACAGAAGCACGTACACATACAGACACAGACACAAACACAGAAGCACGTACACATACAGACACAGACACAGACACACGTACACATACAGACACAGACAAAAACACAGACACACGTACACATACAGATAACAGACACAAACACAGACACGCGTACACATACAGACACAAACACAGACACAGAAACACGTACACATTCAGACACAGACACAAACACAGACACGACACGCATATACATACAGACACAGACACAAACACAGACACACATACACATACAGACACAGACACAAACACAGACACATGTACACATACATACACAGACACAAACACAGACACGCGTACACATACAGACACAAACACAAACACAGACACACGTACACATACAGACACAGACACAAACACAGACATGACACGCATACACATACAGACACAGACACAAACACAGACACACATACACATACAGACACAGACAAAAACACAGACACACGTACACATACAGACACAAACACAGACACACGTACACATACAGACACAGACACAAACACAGACACACGTACACATACAGACACAGACACAAACACAGACACGCATACACATACAGACACAGACAAAAACACAGACACATGTACACATATAGACACAGACACAAACACAGTCACACATTCACATACAGACACAGACACAAACACAGACACACGTACACATACAGACACAAACACAGACACACGTACACATACAGACACAGACACAAACACAGACATGACACGCATACACATACAGACACAGACACAAACACAGACACACATACACATACAGACACAGACAAAAACACAGACACACGTACACATACAGACACAAACACAGACACACGTACACATACAGACAAAGACACAAACACAGACACACGTACACATACAGACACAGACACAAACACAGACACGCATACACATACAGACACAGACAAAAACACAGACACATGTACACATATAGACACAGACACAAACACAGTCACACATTCACATACAGACACAGACACAAACACAGACACACGTACACATACAGACACAAACACAGACACACGTACACATACAGACACAGACAAAAACACAGACACACGTACACATACAGACACAGACACAAACACAGACAAGCGTACACATACAGACACAAACACAGACACAGACACACGTACACATACAGACACAGACAAAAACACAGATACACACGTACACATGGAAATCCAGACACACACTCCTCTCGTAACTAGTACAAATTTTTTAAAAACTGACTCGCCGCTCTGCCTGCAGCAAACCCCATGATATCATATCACACACGTCCAGCCATGCGAGGCATCATCTGCACTGTTATCCTCATATTCCCCTCTGCAGCACAATGGTCAGACAGCAGTCCTCTAGACAGTTATAAACAGACCACAGTCAAAGAACAGATTATCTCATATATAGTACCAATAAAATAGTATGTCAACAAAACTCTCTTCAATTAAATCAAGAACACCTGCTACATCAAAATAGAATAGAAAACAATAGGATTTTCAATAGAAAACTAGAGAAGAGATCCACTAAAAACCAAAGACACCTCATATGATTCCAAGCTTTCTCCTTTAAATAATTCACTGAAGTTAAAGTTCTGAAAAGGTGTGCTATGCCCTAACAAACGTATCTCTCCCTGTTCTCTCCACTCAGAAATGTCAATGTGACTGAGGTGGATGATGCTCAGTGACCTGTCTCCTGACATGGACTAGATTCATTACAACATCAGCAGTCACCAGAAGGACTGACTCCTCCAACCTTCCAACCTCTGCCTATCTCCATGACTGATCATTGGCTAGCTAATACCCTGCTGGATGTTCTGTGTCATCAAACACTGAAGTGGCACAGGCCTGAAATGTCCGCCATCTGTATGGGAGGAGAAAGGGTGGAGGTTGGTGCTCTGACACTGATGATGGCTTGGTTGATTGATTTAGCTATGGGACCTGAGGACCTGTCCGTAGCTGTTGTAATGTCATGAGTAGCACTGCTCACAAGCTAGCGCTGAGCAGGTGTAGTACATGTCATCAACAGAGTTATGGGAAATGTGACTCATGAGTTTACAATAATCTTACAAGTTATAAACCCACCAACCTCTTTAAACCCACCAACCTCTTTAAACCCACCAACCTCTAGTCTAAACCCACCAACCGCTTTAAACACACCAACCTCTTTAAACCCACCAACCTCTAGTCGAAACCCACCAACCTCTTTATACTCACCAACCTCTAGTCTAAACCCACCAACCTCTAGTCTATACCCACCAACCTCTAATCTAAACCCACCAACCTCTTTATACTCACCAACCTCTAGTCTAAACCCACCAACCTCTAGTCTAAACCCACCAACCTCTAATCTAAACCCACCAACCTCTAATCTAAACCCACCAACCTCTAGTCTAAACCCACCAACCTCTAGTCTAAACTCACCAACCTCTAGTCTAAACTCACCAACCTCTAGTCTAAACCCACCAACCTCTAGTCTAAACCCACCAACCTCTAAACCCACCAACCTCTAGTCTAAACCCACCAACCTCTAATCTAAACCCACCAACCTCTAGTCTAAACTCACCAACCTCAAGTCTAAACTCACCAACCTCTAGTCTAAACCCACCAACCTCTAGTCTAAACCCACCAACCTCTAAACCCACCAACCACTGGTCTAAACCCACCAACCTCTTTAAACCCACCAAGTCATGAGGCAGCAGCATAACTGTCAACCAGTGGCTTCTGCCTTCACATGCTGAGAAGCCTGCAGATCCCTGTAGAGGCAGGCTACTCTCGCTCCTCACTAATGCAAAGGAATGCATACCAAATGCACTCAGAGACAGTCTTAAGTATGAGGCACATCTAATAAAAAATAATCATACAGAATTGTGAAAAATTTAGCAACTTTGTAAACAGCTTCATTATGCCACACCATGTCTGCTAAGCGGCTAACAAAGACCTATTTCATTCCTCTTATGAAGTCCCTATATTCAGGCACAAGAGCAGGTGTCTTTTTAAAACAAATTAACAGATTTAATATGGTTGCTCCCAGCTCTTTCCTTTGAAGTCTTTTAATGTGTTGAAAGTTAATGAAGACTAAAATAAATCGCCAACCTTTAAATTAGAAGTTGTGCACTACAATTTATCTCTTCCTTCACATCCTAACAAAACAATTAACCATTTAGCATGAAGACTCCAGACTCACCACACACACACACACATATGCCACATCCCTCTGTCTGTCTCTCACAGACCTCCTAGTGTATAGCGACCAGACAGAACACTTTGTTGGTGAAGGGGTGACATAATCTAATTGCATTTTACTTTGATTAACAGCGTTTACTAAATTATCACAGCATTATAATGATCTGCATTCTGCTAAAATAAATGCTGTTTCACTCATTCCACATTCAACTACATTTACTTGCCGGCACTCTCTGACAAAAGACTTCCTTCAATGATACCTAGAGATCCATAATACCTAAAGACCCCCTAGAGATATAACAGTGAGTGGTGTATGCAGCCAGCTGTACTCTGTACTCTACCTGTGTTGCTCCATGGCCTCTCTGTCGTGCAGCTGGAGACCACAGTCCCTACAGCTCTGACTCTGACTCTGGCCCTCCCTCCTCATCCCTGCTGCAAACTGGCCCAGCCTGCTGAGGATCTCCCTGTGGAGCAGGCCCTGGGGCAGCAGTCCCCCGTAGGCCCTCAGGTCCAGGGACATAGCCAGGGAAGGAGCCACCGACATGGGCATAGGCTGCCCCACCTCCCCTACGTGGTTGGAGGGCATAGAGGAGTAGAGGGAGGCCATGTGTTTCTCAGCCAGACCAGGGAAACTGTCCAGAGGAGAGTTGTTCCCCACTATGCCCCCCTCCTCTTGGCCCGAGTGCTGCTCTCTAGCTGAGGTGATGACACTGCTTCTTTGGGGGGTCCCCGAGCCCTCATCTCTGGGCTGGTCCGACTCACATCCCCCCTCCCCTCCGCTGGAGGACCGGCCTTCGTAGCCATTGGCTTCATCCACCTGCATGTTATTGTCCTCTGTCTTTATCCTCTTAGCCAGAGGAAGGGAGGGGTCCTGGGCTCCATTGAGGCTGTACTGCAGTGGAGACTGACCCAGGCCCTCCAGACTAACCCCTCCATCTTGTGTGGGGCTGGCTACAGGGAGCCCCATAGGTAGTCCCCCTGGCCCAGAGGGACTCCTGTCAGTCATGTGGTACAGTGCCAGGTGGTGCAGGGCGGTGGGGTTGATACCACCCTCCTGCATGGAATGCTTCTTGGAGATTAGCATGTTCCTCCAGTGCCTTGCTCTGCCATGTTCGCTCTCTCCAGACCCGTGGTTCCTCCCACTCAGACTCAGGTGGTCCTGCTTCTCTTCTGACTGGATGGTCTCCAGGACCTTGAGGCACTGCTCCTCCAGGTACTCGATCTCCAGGATCTCAGCGGCGTACAGCAGGTCGTCCAGGTCCTCGTCCGTGGCCTGCAGGGAGGCCGTGTAGGCGTACTCAAGGATCTGCTGGAAGGTCTTGGGGGAGAGGAAGTCGAGGGCGTAGTGCAGGCTGCTGCGATGGAACAAGATCTCAAACATCTTGCTGGTGCAGGCCAGGACGGTGCGGTGGGCCGGGAACTCCTGGCCGTCCACTGTGATGATGACGTCACACAGCGTTCCCGACAGACGCATATGATTGGCCCTCTGCAGGAGCGTGGCGGGGAGGGTGGGGTTGTGGAGCTGGAGAACACCCATGTTAGTCAGATGATCCGTACGGCCTCGGACCCTCTCTGAGCCCACGCATGAGGTGTGTTCTATCCCACCTGCCTTCCTTCAGTGTGTTTATAAGTCTAGAGGGAGATAGAGGAGAAACCACATTAAATATTCAATCTCAGATCATGGTAATGACAGTACAATTAATAGTGAATAAGATTGGTCTGGTTGATTGCCATGGTTTTTCAAAAAACATTAGAATGATGTCTTATGTCAATATCTTGCATGTTCAACAATTGCAGAGGGAAAAGTAATAATAGTTTAGCATTGGCTGACCAAATGTCAGGGACTGAGCTGAAATGTTGATATTGTATAGTAATGTGTCAGTATAAGTAAATACACTGTAAGGAAACACAGGGGAATTATAGGCTCCCCAAATCCAGCAGTGCCCCATGAGGTCTGTTTGAGACTGGTCAGGTATTGTATATGCCTATATGTCATAGGCTGCAAGTGGACAGAGCCATACACTATCACGTGTGCTGTAAATGTATTAGTACACACGTACTTTAACTGTATTACTGCAACAGGTCACACACGCATGCATGCACTATAATGTCTATACTCTCCTTGCGCTGCGCTGAGCCGCTGGCTGATATGGGCGCATATGGATTGCGTAAAAGATTATGGATAGGCTACAGCGGGAACACTCCTGAATAAATAGATCTAATAAGTTACTGCTATCAAACCACGATTACATTTGAACCGAATGCAAATCCCGTTTAGATTTAGAAAGGTGAAAAAGACCGTTGACAATCACACACATCTGGAGCGCTTTTCTAATGTTTGTAGTGGTGGCCACTCCTCAACCAATTTAGCCTATATAGCCTAAGCTCATATACATAAATGCTACGATAAATAGTTACATGATTATTTGTTATGTTTTCTGACCTTCAGTGACCACTGATCCATATACACTTCATAGATAATGCTAACACTCAGCCTGGGTAGTTCCGCAACAGAGCGCATCAGGTGCAAACTGCGCTCTGATGGAATAACGAATTCCTACCCCAAAACACCAACATGTAAAATGATTTAGTCACTAACGCTCTAAACATGAAATAATTCACTATGGCCATATTGTTCAACTGCATAGGAGCAACACATAGCCTGGGCGCACCGCACAGCACGGCTCAGTCACGTCTCTCTCTCTGTCTGATCGCATGGCGGGCATACTAAGCAGTCAAGTTTTTATATCCATGTTACTGTAACTGCGGGAAAACTTTAGGCTCAATAACGTTTTAGGATATGCGACCATGTATACAAAAACAAACACAAAGGGATTGCCATTTAGTAAATATGTAAATTAATAATTCAGCATTGTCCATGAATTGCAAACAGGGTGAAGAATAGCTATTTCAGAAAGTATATTCGAATCACCTGTGCAACGGCAGTATTCTTGCAATATAGAACATAGAAAGACAACTAGTTTGCTCTATCATTGCCCTTACCTTAGTGGCCTGTTACGTCCTCACTCAGCCGATTGCATTATCATTCAGGCAACATCATGGCAAGGCAATTCACAGAACCTGCTCCAAACTCATTCCCACCGCAAGTAGGCAAATCATCACCCAGGCGACGTCACAGCTTTGAATGATTGTCCTCTGTTCCCGGTTCTATCAAGGCTGGAAAGAGAGACATCTACAGGGCAGCAGTCCTCATGACCTGGATTTTGGGCAGGGTGAATAAAAGTCAGGAGCCTTTAGATCCAGATGCAATTGAAACCAGCTAGTTCAATTAACCATTATTCATCACTTACTTAACTAGTATAAATTCAGATGTAAAAAATACTGGTAGGTCTGTCTGGGTTATATGGATCTGACTTTGGCTCATTACAATTCTATTAGTCACTCTAGTCTAGACAGAGGAGCAACAGGAGTCACTAACTCAGGGACTCAGGGAATCCATCAACACCAACACATTATTATACTCTATTACCATCTAACATTCTCCTATCTCTTCACCTAATCTAGAAGGTAATCATTTAATAACCTTAATCAATGAGTTAATTGATATATTACCTTATCATCAAGAAGGACATTGATATAATCTTGCAAAAAATACTACATTTGTAAATGGTAATTTCATGCCATCTAGTGCTCACTACTGTATATTACATCTACAAACTCCAGAAGGAAAAGGGCAGAACAATAATATAATATAATTGTTTTGTAGAAAACAATGATTTGCCATGAAAACAATGGTAAACAGCATGAGGTTCCAAAACCTTGTTTTATTTTGTAAATGGGTTAGTACTCAGACTGTACACCACTGAGAGCAGAAAGGTGCACTGGGTTTGACCCAGTAAAACCAAGAGGCTCCAGAGACAGGGGACGGGGTAGGAGGATGACAACAGCAGAGGGTTGTATTGTACAGGTTCTGGCAAGACTGTCCTATTCCACTGATGTACTGAGGGGACTGATTGTTTACATGAAAGTGGCAGTACAACATACAGTATTAACATTTTGGAGTGTTGTTTTCTTCTGTTGTCAGATTACCACCCTGCCCTCTGTCTCTGGTATTATAAACTCAACAGGCAGCAAGCTCATGATGCCTGCTATTGTACAAAAACAAAATCAATTCAAAAACAACATTACACAACACTTGAACAACAACTGGAGACAAAAAAATGGGTTTTATAGGCTTGAACAGACCTCATTCTGATAACTCCATCGCATAACTCAATATGAAATTCGCATTGCCTAAACAAACATAGGCATGTCTGTTTGGGTTTCTGTTACACATATTTTATAAAGTACAGTTTGAATTCATCATGCCAAAACTCAACATATCTCCCCAGGCTGTGTTACAGGCCGCACTAGACCTCAGTGTGATGGGAGATATCAACAACTCTATATATACATTTGCTGTAATATTTTTATAGATACAATATAAAAAGAATATACAGGTAAACCTTTCACGACAAAGCTATGCAAATATTATTGAAAGTGACGACAAGACAATCTATTGACACAGTCACAGTGCACAAGCTCGCAGTCAGGAGTGGAAAAGAAACCTTTCCATTTAGAGAGTACAAAAATGCTTTTAAAGAGTTTTGCTTCAAAAACAAGATTTTAAATGATAAAAGTCAGGCATTTTCTTTGTTTTCTTGTGAATATGATAAGATACTCATCATAGTTGATGTTAAAACAAGGAGGTGGTGGTGCTTGGGTCATGATGAGACATTCACTTAGATCCCTTAAAGTTCTTCTCTACAACCTTTCTCTGTGAGAACCACTGGATCTGTTGCGCTTTGTTCTATCTTGTGTTCCATTGTAAATACCGGTACAATATTAGCTGCTCAATACGCACTTCTCCATTTAGCACAATATAGTATTCATTTCATGAACCCCCAGGTAAGGCGAGTTGAAGACATCTCATATGATAACTCCTGATACATGTCTATGATAATATGACTTTCTCCGAAACCCAAGCATTCCCAGCATTGTGGGCTGCTAGCTGGTCAGAGATCACCCTACCTTCCTTTATGTCTGTCTCTGTCACTCAGAGCTCGCCTTGGAGAAGTGGTGTTAACAAAATCAATTAACTTATGTTTGAAACATGAAAACAATCTGTATGATAACCCACCCTAATACAGACATAAAGAGTAAAACAGTAAAATGTTTCAAACAAAACATGAAGAACCATTTGCAAATCAGACATGCAAACAAACTATTCGATGAGCCTATTCGATGAGCCTAGCCCTCAAACATTTGAACAATGTAACATGGAAATAATAAAATAATGTCTACATAGTCAATCTCTTCATATATACAGTGGCTTGCAAAAGTATTTTTTATTGTGAAACAAACAAGAAATAAGACAAAAAAACAGAAAACTTGAGCGTGCAAAACTATTCACCCCCCCAAAGTCAATACTTTGTAGAGTCACCTTTTGCAGCAATTACAGCTGCAAGTCTCTTGGGGTATGTCTCTATAAGCTTGGCACATCTAGCCACTGGGATTTTTGCCCATTCTTCAAGGCAAAACTGCTCCAGCTCCTTCAAGTTGGATGGGTTCCGCTGGTGTACAGCAATCTTTAAGTCATACCACAGATTCTGTTGAATAGAGGTCTGGGCTTTGACTAGGCCATTCCAAGACATTTAAATGTTTCCCCTTAAACAACACAAGTGTTGCTTTAGCAGTATGCTTAGGGTCATTGTCATGCTGGAAGGTGAACCTCCGTCCCAGTCTCAATTATCTGGAAGACTGAAACAGGTTTCCCTCAAGAATTTCCCTGTAGCACCATCCATCATTCCTTCAATTCTGACCAGTTTCCCAGTCCCTGCTGTTGAAAAACATCCCCACAGCATGATGCTGCCACCACCATGCTTCACTGTGGGGATGGTGTTCTCGGGGTGATGAGAGGTGTTGGGTTTGCGCCAGACATAGCGTTTTCCTTGATGGCCAAAAAGCTCAATTTTAGTCTCATCTGACCAGAGTACCTTCTCCCATATGTTTGGGGAGTCTCCCACATGCCTTTTGGCAAACACCAAACGTGTTTGCTTATTTTTTTCTTTAAGCAATGGCTTTTTTCTTGCCACTCTTCCGTAAAGCCCAGCTCTGTGGAGTGTATGGCTTAAAGTGGTCCTATGAACAGATACTCCAATCTCCGCTGTGGAGCTTTGCAGCTCCTTCAGGGTTATCTTTGGTGTTTTTGTTGCCTCTCTGATTAATGCCCTCCTTGCCTGGTCCGTGAGTTTTGGTGGGCGGCCCTCTCTTGGCAGGTTTGTTGTGATGCCATATTCTTTCAATTTTTTAATAATGGATTTAATGGTGCTCCGTGGGATGTTCAAAGTTTCTGATATTTTTTTATAACCCAACCCTGATCTGTACTCCACAACTTTGTCCCTGAACTGTTTGGAGAGCTCCTTGGTCTTCATGGTGCCGCTAGCTTGGTGGTGCCCCTTGCTTAGTGGTGTTGCAGACTCTGGGGCCTTTCAGAACAGGTGTATATATACTGAGCTCATGTGACACTTAGATTGCACACAGGTGGACTTTATTTAACTAATTATGTGACTTCTGAAGGTTGGTTGCACCAGATCTTATTTTGGGGCTTCATAGCAAAGGGGGTGAATACATATGCACGCACCATTTTTCCGTTATTTACTTTTTATAATTTCTTGAAACAAGTTATTTTTTTCATTTCACTTCACCAATTTAGACTATTTCGTGTATGTCCATTAGATAAAATCCAAATAAAAATCCATTTAAATTACAGGTTGTAATGCAACAAAATAGGAAAAATGCCAAGGGGGGTGAATACTTTTGCAAGGCACTGTATATATATATATATATATATACACTGAGTGTACAAAACATTATGCTCTTTCTGTGACAGACTGACCAGGTGAATCCAGGTGAAAGCTATGATCTCTTATTGATGTCACTTGTTAAATCTACTTCAATCAGTGTAGATTAAGTGGAGGAGACAGGTTAAAGAAGGATTTTTAAGCCTTGAGACAGTTGAGACATGGATTGTGTATGTGTGCCATTCAGATGGTGAATAGGCAAGGCAAAATATGTAAGTGCCTTTGAATGGGGTATGGTAGTAGGTGCCAGGCGCACCGGTTTGAGTGTGTCAAGAACTGCAAAACTGCTGGGTTTTTCACACTCAACAGTTTCCTATGTGTATCAAGAATGGTCCACCACCCAAAGGACATCCAGCCAACTTGACACAACTGTGGGAAGCATTGGAGTCAACATCCCTGTGGAACACTTTCGACACCTTGTAGAGTCCATGCCCCGACCAATTGAGGCTGTTCTGAGGGCAAAAGGGGGAGCAACTCAATATTAGGAAGGTGTTCCTAATGTTGTGTACACTCAGTGTTATGTTCCTGAATAAAACAATTATAACTCTGAGTACTTGTAAAAACTAGAATTTTGTCTCCTATACCACTTGAGATCACTCAAATGGTGTTATTCAGTGTTCCATGGGTGTAGAGAAACAAATCATACATGAGAATAGAAATCTTTGCACAATCAGATCGTGCTCTAATGAACTCTATTGCACAAACACATGTTGTTGTTCTTCTGGAAATGCAGTAAGGGCACTGGAAATAAAAACTCCTGCAGACAGTAATGAGTGTTGCTGCTGCCGCCATTTTGGATGGGCTGAGGCTGCCCAATCATGCTTTGCTGTCGCTGGCGCTGGCGTTTGTCTGTGTGACATCGTTGTGTTCTGTGGTCACCTCTGACAGGGCTGTCTTCACCTCCTCTGTTTTACTTTTCTCCTCAAATATCTTCCTGCAATGGAGAAAATGTTAGAAATGAACACTCATTACAGTCTACCTGCAATGTAATAGAAAAACAACAACATTCATTTTTATTTTTTATGCTGCGTTCAAACAAAAAATATCCCAAATATATACATTTACATTTTAGCAGATGCTCTTATCCAGAGCGACTTACAGGATAAATTAGGGTTATGTGCCTTGCTCAAGGGCACATCAACAGATTGTTCACCTAGTCGGCTCGGGGATTCGAACCAGCTACCTTTCGGTTACTGGCCAAACACTCTTAACCGCTACTTTTCCAATATATTTTTAGACAATAGCCATAGGTAGTAATTGTTAGACGATTGATACCAGCACAAGTAATATAATTACAGAGCACCTCTGAGTCAAAGCGATAGAGCAGCACTAAGGACCACATAATAACCAAATGATTGTCTGTTGCAGTGTCTGCCCTCCCGTTGTATAGACATTTGGCGGGGTGAGTGAAAGGCCTGAACTAGTCTTCTGGCCCTATCCCCAGCCTAAGAGCAGTATTAATGCCCGGCACTGTCATTACAACACTGCTAGTACACAACCTCCACAGCCCATCTACAAGGAGAACCATACTACTATACAGTACTGTCCTACTCCACATGCTACACACACATCCACACATCCACTACCATGGCAATGACTACAGCACTTCTGTCACTATTACACAGGTCTCATTAATTAAGAATTACCACCACTGTTACCACAGTTGAGTACTACAATTTCACTTTACTTCGCAAGACAAATGGCAAGGTGGAAGCTGAGCGATAATAGAATAGTAGATGACTGGGCACACAAAAACATTGACACGTATAAACCTCTAGAGGGAGCCATACTCGTAGTTGAGTGGAGCAGCCTTGGCCAGACTGTCTAACTCCTCCAGAGCTGGGGGGCCTGAGGCCTGGAGGTCTGCCCCAAACCCGTCTCGGTTAGCCAGGGAGGAGGAGGAGGAGGAAAGGACAGGGGCAGCGGAGGGAGTGGGACTACTCTGAAACCTAGTGGGCTCTGCTGGGGGCAGGGAGGGACTCTCAGTCTCCACCCCATTGGTCAACTCTAACTCTATCTCTTGGGCTTGGGGCTCTGTGGTGGTGGGCATGTGTGTGGTCAGGGTGGGTGTTGGGGTGTCGTAGGTAGTAGAGGCAGGTGTGATAGTGACCATGGGGGCAGCAGGTGTGGCAAAGCTCGGGGCAGTGGGAGCATTAGGGGCAGGTGTGGGGGCATTTGTGGGAGCAGGAATAGGAGTGAGAATGTCTGGGAAAACAGGGGCATATTTGGTTGTGTCCTCATGAACAATAGCAGCAGTTATATCAGCATTGAAGGCAGTAGTAGGAGCACTAGGAACAGATTTGGGAGTGCTTGTGGTGGTGGGGTCTATATTAGAGGCAGGAGTGTGAGTGTCTTTGGTTGTAGAGTCAGGTTTGTCAGTGTCAGGGGCTGGTGTACTAGAGTCCAGGACAGTGGGGGTAACAGGGACTGGTTTAGCAGTGCTGGTGGCAGTAGGTGCAGGTTTAAGGGTGGAGGTGTCAGAGGCTGGGAAAGTGAACACCGTAGGAGCAGGAGAGAGACTGTCTGGGGCAATAGGAGCAGCTTTCCTGGTGTTTGGGGTAGGAGAGGCAGTGGAGGGGGCAAGAGAGGGACTGTCTGGGGCAGATTTCCTGGGGGCCACGGTAGGAGAGGGGGTGGAGTGGGTAGGTGTGGGGCTCTTGGGAGTGGGAGGAGAAGGAGCAGGTCTGTTAGAGTTTCGACGCCTAGGTGGTATTGGAATAGGGGACTTTTTAGGAGATTTAGGGCTGTCTGTGGCATTAACAGCAGTGGCAGACATTTTGTTCTCTGCTCTAGGAGAGCTGTCTCCCAGAAGGTCTAACAGGGGGGCTACTCTAGCTGTGATGTCAGAGGTCGAGATGAGGGGGGTTGGGGGGGCTGTGTTGGACTCTGGGGTGGGTGCCGGGGCGGGGGCAGGCAGGGGGTCAGTGGCGAGGGCAGACAGGCTACAGGTGAGGGCGGTGCTCTCGCTAGAGGGGCTGTCCTGGGCAGGGTCATAGGTTGTGTTGGCTGTGTCAGAGTTGGTGGCTACAGACGAGAGGGTGTCCAGAGCCAGGGCAGCAGTGTGAGCGGCCAGCCTGAGAGAGAGAGCAGGGAGAGAACAGAGACACACACACTAGACACTGAGGTGACTGGGACACGACGTGGGGACTGGGGAGGAGGGGTGGAGAGGAGGTTAGGGTTAGGGGAGGCATGCAATTAGATATCACACACACAGAGCAGCCAACATCAACTAGAGAGAAAGGACACACAAGGGGGTTCCATGCAGTGAGGCACATCAAATAACAAAGGACACTGCCCATGCACAGACTAACATGGAGAACATGTAGGGTCTAATGAACTGAAAACACAGAGGTCTTTCTAAAGGAAACCACATCACTACACACAACCTCCTGAAGGGTTGAATAGTACCAGACACTCATCTCATGTGACTCCAGTTTTTCAATGTCACAGTTTTTAGACTGGTTTCATCAAGTTCACCATACACAGGACAAAAGCACAGTGGATCTACCCATGTCTTTGACTGGTAGCGATTCAACCTTGATATCGAAAAGCTAAATCTCCTGAGAAATTTCCTGAGAAAATCCTCCTGAGAAAAAACGATTGTGGTAGCAAAAAAATAAACACCCCTCCCCCTCCCCGAAACAACCACACAAGAAACTACAACAGACACAAGGGTTTTTCACACTGCATGTTGTTAGACCAGGGCTATCCTTAATCCTGGGTTAAAACTAGTTTAGGGTTAGCTAACCCTCCCTTCACACACGCATTTGTTAACCCTGGGCTAAGTGCAGTGTGAATGTGACTATAGAGCAAATTCAACAAAAAACACATGAGCACACAACGGTGCACTCTGTTTATAGGAATCACAGACATACGTATAAACCAACTGCCTATGCTCAAAAAGTAATAAACATTCCATTAATTACAATGTACTCAAAATTGTGCAGGAATATTGTGATTCTTACAAGAGGAATGTACTGTGCTTTAGCCCAACAATTATATGTATGTATGTATATGTGTGTGTGTGTGTGTGTGTGTGCGCACCTGTGTGTGTGGCTGTCTGTATGTCAAGCTATACTCACTCTGGCTCTGTAAGGGGTGTGGTCTCATTGGGTTCCGTGGGTCCTCCTGCATTGTGATTGGCTGTGCACTCATCCTCTGTCTTCACCTCCACTATCGGTTCTTTGGACTCATCCTTTCTGTGGACACACAGAGGATTCTGGGATTATTACATGGACACCATGACAACAGACTCCAGGATCTCAGTAACACAGAACTACTGCATAATGAGGATGATGAAATGCCTGAACAAGAGAAGATAGACAGTAGATGAATCTCAGACGAAGGTCATCACGTACCCAAAGCTTAGCAAATGAAAGCTGTGAAATTGCATCTGATTGAAGTACGCAGAGACTCCTTTTTCAGTCTATGTCTGCGTCCCAAATGGCACCTTATTCACTATGGGCCCTGGTCCAAAGAAGTACACTATATAGAGAACAGAGTGCCATTTGGGATGCACATATTGAGACAGGAGACACTCACATGAACGCAGCCTTGCCCTGTTCTAGGTTGTGTCCCTTGGCCCCGCTGCCTGGCTTGCCACACAGACACATGATGAGGCCACACTTGTTGGTGAAGTAGCAGGTGACATCCACAGCCAGGAGCAGCAGGACGAAGGCCAAGATGAGGATCCCTGCCATGAGGCCCATGGAGAGGGCAGACTCACCATCTATATCTACAGTACAGACACAGCATGACTCACTAGGAACATATGACACCACAGTTAGACAGCAGAATGCATGTGGACATACTGTTAGAATATGAAACCATCTCTGTTTTGTACATAATGGTTTCATAAAACATAGACAACTCACCTGTCATGCACATTGACATAGTTAGAAGAGATCACAGCTTCTAATCAGATGTTTTGTAGATGTTAACTGCATACTGGTACCTTGATGTGCTCAAATTGGGAGATCAATGTCTCCTTGACAAGGCTCAAACAGACATCACATGTGACTTGTACCTTGTCTTTGGAACAGTAAAGGCATCTATCTAAATAATCTGCCCTCTAATAAATGCAAACCCATTAAAATGTATTAAATCAACTTTATTTGATATTAGTCATAACCAAAAACAGCTGAAGAAAATGCATAATATGTGCTTCAAGAGATATTTTGTAAACAACCATTTATGTGTGGCTAGATAGTGACTACCCCACACAATACATGATCTCTAGCGGTATCTGTCCAGTTTCCATTCTAAAGAGAGCACCCTGAACGTCAGCTCCTCGGGACTTCTGATTCACTTACAAAAAAGAGTATTAACAATTCAGTAATGACTTTAGGGTCTATTTGTAATTCAGTTGTGGAACAAAATAATCAAAACTTAATTGTAAAAAAAAAATCAATTGCTAGTTTTCAATGACATGTAGTTCTTCAGGAATCAATAACAAACAACTGACTGCTGCAGTTCCCAACTGCATCCATACCACTTATATGTATGTACACAGTGTGTCATAATACAACAATATTCATATTAGCATTTTATAATTTGTTAATTAAATGTCTATATTTTTGTCCATTTAAAAATGAATGTTATTAAAACTCTTTACAATACAATGTAGTAAGTAGAAAAATAATATACATCCTTTATGTAAACTGTCTGGTACTCACCACCATTCACTCAATACTCTACCACAGTATTCATAATTCATAATAAAATTACCACTCATTCAATACCCTAGTGTTCATTAATGTAAACTGGAGCTCCATTCAGTTCTCTAGTGCTGAGTGCTGCTACTAGCTGTGCTATGCTGTTGAGTGGAGTGGTACAGTATTGAGCTGTAGGAGACAGCTGATACTAGCCTAGTCCCATACATGTTTGTGCTGTATAGCCAACTCCTATCTATGGTTGTTGTTAACGACCATAGGAATTGTCTATACAGCACAAACAGATCTGGAACCAGGCTAAGCTGATACCACTGCCTTTGGTTCAGTTCAGTGAATCGGGCTGGTCTGTTCTGTAGTTACTCCCCACCCACTGAGAGACATGTGTCTGTCTAGGCATCCATCCAGAGAGACAGCCAACCAGGGCAGAGAAAGGCTAGCTTTCTTTCCACTATGTGTGTGTGTGAGAGAGAGACCAGCGTCGCCTCATATAACTAGCTATGAGAGCAGCAACACAGCTACTATGGACAGGATGAGGGAGATCAGAGTGTATGTCACAGACGAACAGCACTGGGTCGCTGCTCAAACCAAATATAGTCAAAACCAACCGAAAGATGAGACACACAGATTCAGAAAAGAGTAATACGTAAGGAGGAAAGTGTTCATGTAGTGAGGTCCAGCAGTGTCCAAAACCAGGCAAGAGTGCAGAGACATAGAGAGAGGGATAGAGAGAAAGGGAAGAGAGAGGGGGAAGGGGGAGGGAAATTAAGAGAGGGAAACAGTGGAAATGGACAGAAGGGTGGGGAAATGGGAAGAGAGGGAGGAGAGGAGAGAGAAGAGAAAATATGTCAAGTTTGAAAACAAAACTGAATAGAGAACAAAATAAAAGTTAAAAGAAGTAGTTTTAAACTGACAAGGACTTAAAGCTAGAATCCCCAAACAATAATAATTCCATCACCCCACCTCTGTTTTGGTAAAAATCTGAGGGATGGGCCTAGAGAAATGTAACAACTCTCAAATTCATTGACAGCGCTATGGATGCTAGGGCTGACCATCCATTTGATCAAAATTATAGTTTTAACCATGTTTTGAGGCTATACAGTTTGTTTACAATTACATTGTTTACAAACATACAGTAAAAAAGCGTAGGTTTTGGATTCTGATGAACTAACAAGCTCATGAGGCATTCATACGTTATATTCTTCAAGAATCAATGGGTACATATCATTAACTTATAAGTCAAAACATTTATGTAGCAACTAAGGATTCTAGCTTTAAAGCAAGTTAAAGCAAAAGCACAGCATGTGAGAGAGGACTACATCACAAACCATGAGTAAGGAAACTGGGGGTTGAACGGTTGTGAATTGGACGCGTGTTTGTCTGGGAGGTGAGTTAGAAAGGAAAGAACAAACAGGAGAAGTGAGAAGGAGGGATAAGTCCTGCTATGTTTCAGTAAAGCACTCTGCATCGCCTGAGGCCTGGTAGGGGTTTGTCGCAGCATAGCTGTGTAGTGTTGCAACACAGGTGTTTGTTGGTGTCAGTAAAAGCAGTCAGTTTCAGCTAGCTAAGACCTGCTATGTTACAGGAATGCTGCTGCATCAGTTAATGCCAAACTATGTAGAAACAGGCTGCATCCACACACACAGACAAAGACCATCCATCTACAGTGGGAAGAACAAGTATTTGATACACTGCCGATTTTGCAGGTTTTCCTACTTACAAAGCATGTAGAGGTCTGTAATTTTTATCATAGGTACACTTCAACTGTGAGAGACGGAATCTAAAACAAAAATCCAGAAAATCACATTGTATGATTTTTAAGTAATTAATTTGCATTTTATTGCATGACATAAGTATTTGATACATCAGAAAAGCAGAACTTAATATTTGGTACAGAAACCTTTGTTTGCAATTACAGAGATCATACGTTTCCTGTAGGTCTTGACCAGGTTTGCACACACTGCAGCAGGGATTTTGGCCCACTCCTCCATACAGACCTTCTCCAGATCCTTCAGGTTTTGGGGCTGTCGCTGGGCAATACGGACTTTCAGCTCCCTCTAAAGATTTTCTATTGGGTTCAGGTCTGGAGACTGGCTAGGCCACTCCAGGACCTTGAGATGCTTCTTACGGAGCCACTCCTTAGTTGCCCTGGCTGTGTGTTTCGGGTCGTTGTCATGCTGGAAGACCCAGCCACGACCCATCTTCAATGCTCTTACTGAGGGAAGGAGGTTGTTGGCCAAGATCTCGCGATACATGTCCCCATCCATCCTCCCCTCAATACGGTGCAGTCAACCTGTCCCCTTTGCAGAAAAGCATCCCCAAAGAATGATGTTTCCACCTCCATGCTTCACGGTTGGGATGGTGTTCTTGGGGTTGTACTCATCCTTCTTCTTCCTCCAAACACGGCGAGTGGAGTTTAGACCAAAAAGCTATATTTTTGTCTCATCAGACCACATGACCTTCTCCCATTCCTCCTCTGGATCATCCAGATGGTCATTGGCAAACTTCAGACGGGCCTGGACATGCGCTGGCTTGAGCAGGGGGACCTTGCGTGCGCTGCAGGATTTTAATCCATGACGGCGTAATGTGTTACTAATGGTTTTCTTTGAGACTGTGGTCCCAGCACTCTTCAGGTCATTGACCAGGTCCTGCCGTGTAGTTCTGGGCTGATCCCTCATCTTCCTCATGATCATTGAATCCCCACGAGGTGAGATCTTGCATGGAGCCCCAGACCGAGGGTGATTGACCATCATCTTGAACTTCTTCCATTTTCTAATAATTGCGGCAACAGTTATTGCTTTCTCACCAAGCTGCTTGCCTATTGTCCTGTAGCCCATCCCAGCCTTGTGCAGGTCTACAATTTTACACAGCTCTCTGGTCTTGGCCATTGTGGAGAGGTTGGAGTCTGTTTGATTGAGTGTGTGGACAGGTGTCTTTTATACAGGTAACGAGTTCAAACAGGTGCAGTTAATACAGGTAATGAGTGGAGAACAGGAGGGCTTCTTAAAGAAAAACTAACAGGTCTGTGAGAGCCGGAATTCTTACTGGTTGGTAGGTGATCAAATACTTATGTCATGCAATAAAATGCAAATGAATTACTTAAAAATCATACAATGTGATTTTCTGGATTTTAGTTTTAGATTCCGTCTCTCACAGTTGAAGTGTACCTATGATAAAAATTACAGACCTCTACATGCTTTGTAAGTAGGAAAACCTGCAAAATCGGCAGTGTATCAAATACTTGTTCTCCCCACTGTACATACTGTACCCATCACTGTAGTAGGATAGACTTTGTCCATAGAGGAGGCAGCCTGTTTTAACACTGAGAAGGCAAACTCATACAGTGTCACACACAGCTTCGGTGTAGGAGTTTAATTCTAACAGATTGGAAATTGGAAACAAATTGTGCGATGTATGCCATCATCACGAAAAATCAACTGTAAAAAACAAACTCTGGACATGGTCAAAAATAAGTGTTTGTTTGGGTGGTCCTCACAGACAATAATACCCTCTTGGACAGACGGTGGAGTGTTCTAGTTAGATAGGTTTAAAATGTTCTGCTGCACAGAGAACAACCACGAACAGCTCTGACCAACAGCTGGCTTGTTCTTCTATTTTCTTAATTTTGCCTGCTGAAAACATCTAGACATCTAATTCTTAATAAGTGTACTGTCTGATTTATGTGGTTGTGAGAACCGAAAAGGCTCCTGTTGGGACATGTTTGAGTTTGCTGTCTCAGCTGTGTGTGGCAGTGCCAGTGTGAGTACCCTGTGAACGGTGGGGTACCTGGGATGGCAGCGGGTTCTGGAGAGGTTCTGAACGTCAGGGTTCCAGGTTGGGACTTCCCCTGCTGGTTCTCTGCCACCACAAACACATCGTACTCCGTGTTCCACTCCAGTCCGCTCAGAACCACATACTCACTGCCACTGGGCAGCCGGATCTCTGGCTTCCAGTCGGCCTGATGCTTCTAAAGGACACTCAAAATAGGCCAGGGTCACCTTAATGATACAATACAGTACCTGACAGTGTCTTTTAGTAATGTATTCCTTGAAAGGGCATGGGTACATTGGCATACATTTTTTGCACATAAGAATGCACATTGTCTACAACTGTCTATGGTGCTTTGTACAGTGCCCCAAACCCACTGGTTTATAGTGGACTAGGTAGTGTGAGTACTCACTGGTTTATAGTGGACTAGGTAGTGTGAGTACTCACTGGTTTATAGCAGACTAGGTAGTGTGAGTACTCACTGGTTTATAGCGGACTAGGTATTGTGAGTACTCACTGGTTTATAGCGGACTAGGTATTGTGAGTACTCACTGGTTTATAGCGGACTAGGTATTGTGAGTACTCACTGGTTTATAGTGGACTAGGTATTGTGAGTTCTCACTGGTTTATAGCTGACTAGGTAGTAGCAGTACTCACTGGTTTTGCGGACTAGGTAGTGTGAGTACTCACTGGTTTATAGCGGACTAGGTAGTGTGTGATTGGTGAGCCTCCATCGTCCTGCTTGAACCAGTTGACTTTGAGGGAGTTGCCTTTGGTTTGGAGTGTTCCCTCCAGCTTAGGCGGTTCAGGTTCCCCTAAACAGACACATCAGAGATATCAAGGTTAGTTAGTGAGCTGAAGCGGTCATTCAGAAGATATAGAATGTGTTACGGGTGGTCAGCAGCTGCTGTGAAACCTTTAACCGGTTTCTCCTAAACCTGTTTCAAAGATGTGAAGAAAGCTCTGTTAATATTCTCTCTAAGTGTTCTCCAGATGACACACTTCCTCCATACTGTTTTGCTAGAAGCACTTGTTTGCCTCTCCAACTAAAAGCCTTCTAGAACAAGCTGTGAGACTACTGTGGTGTGCTAAAATGAAAGTAGTATTTAAACAGCAATTACACATGATTGGATAGGACAGCCACTAGGGGGGGAGGGGGTTGCTTGTAAACTACTTGGGAGGGACAAATTAGGGTTAGTACAAAATAGTTTTTACAATGCGATAAATCTGTGAAATTGTTGTGATAAATCCAAAGTTATATCAGATCAGACAGGGAACATCATTCAGAGTACTGAGAGGAGTTAGGAACACTTCTTTGCTATAGAACTGTGACAGTTCCAGGGAGCTCCAATCAGTCCAGAGAAGGTGACTGGCTACACATGATGGGTTAACAAGATGGAAAATAAATGGAAATAAATGGGAAATGTTTGAATTGGTACATTTAGTATTTATGTTATGAATGACTCTCCAGTAAAATTAAGATTCTTCTGATGAAAACTGGGAACGAAAAGTTACCTTCTGTGGAGTGGACGACATCATCAGCACCATGCAAGCCACATGATGACAGTCACATGAAACGCACACATGTGATTGGTTGAAAGGAAAGTGGAAACATGAAAGATATAAAAATAGACAATGTAAACATGGACAGAAAAAACACAGTTATAAGACTTGAAGACATAATTAAACAAAACAGAAACTGAAGAGTAACACAAAAATACTGAACTTTTGACAACACTGAATACACAAGCAGGGACAAATGACAGGTTTTCCTCTGAGAAAAATTATGACTTCTGCTACTGTAGCTTATGTTCTAGATTTACAGTCATTTCAAATAAAATAACTTTCAAAATATGGTAATAAATGGAAAAGGCTACATCCCAAATCATCCTTCTCCTGCAAGACAAAATGATTGGCAACAGAGAAAACGCTGCAGTATTTCCAACAAAGACATACATATTGGAAATACTGACAGAAAACAGCAGCATTGAAAAAGGGGACAGAAATACAGATGTATTCCTAATACTACTTAGTATTGCCAATACTGATGGACACTGTAGTATCAGTTGTACATGTACAACCTACACATGATAACACAAAAAAATATATATATATAATAATATTTGGGGAGAGTTAGCTGTTTTATCAGTAAATTACCATAGCTTCTTACTGTAGGTGCTGTACAGTAAGCAGAGAAGCAGGTAATGGGGGGTTCTAGGTATAACAGTGTCTAAGTCACATGCTAACTACTCATAATAACTAGGATCTATAGGTCTAATCCCAAATAACCGCATAACAAACCTGAGTCCTCAGTGAAAAAATGAAAAATGCCATCTATGAAATCATATAAAAGAAGAGATATCAGGCAAAAACAAAGGCTTCACACATAGCTAGTATGTCCAAATGTGTTATCTGCAATATAATATTCCGGCAGATTAAAGGTATTCAACTATTTAGGTTAGATTGATCAGAGAACAGAAAGGAAAAGAAACATGAAGAAATATTTAATGACTGCCAAATCTCAATGGAAAAGCTGTGGAAGGCAGAGAGCCCAGAAGCCACAGTAAATCCAATGACTGTATGAATAGAATACACACTTTTAGAACTGGAGCGAGACTATTTTGAAAACAAGTCCAAAGTTAAAACTAATACTCAGAGTGAGTGTGTATGATGATGAGGCACTTACTTGCGTAAGAATAACCTGAGCGGTCCAACAGAAAAACAGACAAGAAAAATGAATAAACAAAAAATTACACAACAAGAGTATGACACAAGTGTAAAACGAAAGAAATGAAACTATCAAGGCTTTGTGATAGCAGCATCAAACATAGCAAATAATCATCAGAATATCCTTGGATACCAAACTATCAGTTCAGCTCTACACATGCAGGGCATGGCATCATATTCCTGAGTTAGCAAGGGGCAAACATTCCACTTCCAGTCACATTTGCAACCAGCAGGGGGTGATCAAGGGTAAGCACAGAGAGAGAGCGAGAGAGAGTAAAAACAAGGGTTGTCGTCATCATCCTAGCAGTTAGAATTCAAGCCAATTGTGCAATACAAGCCTTTTCAAAGATTTTCAAGCACAGCATAGGGCAAATATGTCTGATCTAAAGGTTCTAAGCAAGTGCTGACCAATATGTCTGTGGTGGAGCTGACAAACAGGGCTGCATTTTTTTAACCTTTTAGTCATTTAGCAGACGCTCTTATCCAGAGCGACTTACAGTTAGTGAGTGCATACATTTCCATACTGGCCACTCGTGGGAAACGAACCCACAACCCTGGCATTGCAAGCGCTATGCTCTACCAACTGAGCTACAGGGGACCCTGCATGTATTGATTCATTTTAATGGAGAGGTGCCTTGGGTTGTGGCAAGGTGAGGTAAAAGGGGTGGTTGTGGTGCTGTTGTGGAAGTGAGAAGGGAGGTGTGAAGTGTGTGTGTGTATGTGTGTATGTGAGTGTGTGTGTGTGTGTGCGTGTGTGACTTACGGACAGGCTCTGTCTTGAAGACCACAGCGGGGCTAGTTTCACCCTCTCCCTTGCCATTGATGGCTGACATCTTCACCAAATAGTTGGTCCCAGGCTTCAGGCCTGTGATGGTTACCTCACTCAGAGCTCCTGAGGGTACAATTGAGAAGTACAATTACTGACACATCCACAACAGACTCTGCACTCAGACAGAAATACCCGTTTGACAAGTAACAGGGATGCAATTATTACAGACAACAACATTTACTTTTTTTCTCATTTCAGGGTAAATCAAACCAGCTGAATTATTATTGGATGGATGTTTCATAAAAAAAGGCCAATGATTGAGAAAAATAATCTCTCTCTTTACCCTTGTAGCCCCCCCCCCCCGCCCTGCCCCTGTACTCACCTCCATGGACCTCATAGACCCTCTGCACCCAGCTGCCCATGCCCACAGTCTTCCACTCGGCCCGGTACCTGAGGACGGGTACACCCCCGGTGGCGTCAGGCCCCTGGAACTCCACCCTGGCTGAGCTGGAGAACGGCTCCACCTCCCTGAGGGACGGGGCTGACGGGACATCTAAAGAGATGAGGAATCACACATAAAGGTACTCATTTAAGAACTACAGTATATTTCATTCGATGCCAACATTCAATATTAGATTCACAATATAGGAGAATGATGATTTTGGATAATTAGCTACATATTGTGATTGTGACTGACCAGCCTGAATGAGGAGGAACTCCTTTGATTCTGTGCCCATCTCATTGGAAGCAGTACAGTTGTAGCTCCCAAAGTCATTCTCAGACTCTGGGGTGACCTGGATCAGAGGAGAGAATCAATGCATGAAAGTTACTGAGGGCAGCAAAGCATTACAAACACAAGGTGACTAAGATGCTTGAGTCAGTTTGTTCCACTGTTGTTTTTCCATTAGAGATGCCTATGTGTATTCCTCTGTCTCTGTGCTTCCCTCTACTGAATAATGGAAAACACACTCAGTCTCCCCACAATGGAACTGGGGGAGAACCCTGCAAATACTAGCTCTCACACATTACATCTTTATGACGTGGAGTGTTCTTAATTTAGTGTGTGTGTGTATTCGGGTGTGTCTGTGTGCTCATGCATCTGTGTGTGTGTGCACAGTATGCCAACATGTATGCATGTGTATGTATCTGTGGGTCTCTACCTCCAGGTAGCTGGCTGTGGGGCTCTGGAAAACCTTGGCTTTGGTGACGTTAGCATTGGGAAGCTGAAACCCGTCCCTTAGCCACAGCATGGACACGTCACTGGGGTGGGCCAGGACCTCACAGCTGATGTTAGCTGCATTTCCCTCCCAGGTATACACTGTCACTGAGCCCTGGATCTTAGGGGCATCTATGGAGGAATGAACCAGCAATGTGAATAAGAGATTTGTCTTTTGTATTTAAAAGAGTAGGCTTTGGCACAAACGTTGGAAGCTGCAGGCAGTATGTCAGGCCTGACTAAGACCGTGAGCACTAGAGACAGTGGTTGCGTCCTTATTCCCTATATAGTGTACTACTTTTGGGACCCAATGGGCCCTGGCAAAAGTAGTGAACTATAAGGTGTAGGGCTCTGGTCAAAAGTAGTGCACTGTATAGGGAATAGGATGCCATTTCAGACGCAGCCTTGTGACATGTAGAGTTCTTACAGCGGACTTCCAGGTAGGCGGGTTGAGAATCCACTCCGATGGCGTTGCGTGCAGAGCAGAGGTACTGGCCAGCGTCGGTGAACTTGGCGTACTTCAGCGTGAGGGAGGACACACGAGCATCACTCCTCACTACGATGTTCCCATCCAGACTCTATAAGGCAGGAAATCACAGGTTAGCAAGCAACAAAGGACCTCTGTTTGCAGTACATACATGTTTACCTCATATCCCATTGTGATCCATGCATTATTGAGAACACTCTCTAGTTACATCATAGTAATATTGAAAAGCCTGGAGAAAAACCATTGTAGCATTGAGTGCTTTTTCTATGGCTGTAAAATCAAAATATGATGACACTACACATGGCCTGCACTTACGAGAGAAGCTGTATGGATGGAGCCATCAAGAGCTTTTCACAAAATGGCTGTAGAGTGAGGTGGCTAAAATCAGTTACAGCAGGCTATTTAGGTCTCAGCCTGTTAAATGCTCCTAGTGTATTGTAGTGGTTCCTGTGGACAGGATAACATGCCTAGTTTGCACTTTTACACACAGCCTGCTGAGTGGTTCACTCTTTCGTGTGAAATTCAACTACACTTTAAAAATGCATACTAAGTGTTGAATTATTTGTGTATTTTCCCAACAGCAACATACTGTCTGATGTACAGTTCATACATCTACTGTATACATATTTTAGGGCAGACATTATAGACCCCAGGTTGATCCATGAAATGAATATACAGTACATGAACTCATTGAGCTGTTTCTATTCTGCAGAATTAACTAGCTACCTAGTCAGTGCAGTGCAAATTGTGAATTGTCTCTGTAATTCTAAACTAAAGCAACACTATGCTGACTAAATTCAATGGTGGTTAAGACTCCAGCTTCAGAACTACAACCAAAGCATGTGACATGGGGAAGAGGACAAGAACATAGTGTGCCTATACATTCAAGACCTTGCCAATTAAAACTATAGCAGAAACCCTGCTAATAGCTAATAGGATTAATGTTTGTCTCGAGATACACAACCTGACTTCATTAACACCAGATACACAAGGTCTAAATAAACAGCCATGTACGTAACCTTTAGCGTCGGGGTCGGCTACTGTTGTTGTTGTTGACATTGAACAGTCTGGGTCTGGAACTCTCACGCCAGTCCATACCACTGTAGAAGAGCTGAACTTCTGGCGACCTCTGCATTTTATTTTGCATGGCTTTGAAGTTCAACCCCCACACATTATATGTGAACCATCTCATTAATGCCTCTGTGTTGTTCAATTAGCTACAGTACGGACCAGTCTGGGGGACAAACTAACTAAGGCTGTGGCTCAAATGTCACCCTATTCCTTACATAGTGAACTACTTTTGACTAGAGCCCTATAAGCCCTGGTCAAAAATAGTCTACTATATAGGGAATAGGGTGTGATTTGGGAAATGAACTAAGAGAAGAATAGCGCTCATTAGTTCTGTATTCAAACTTAACAGAAGCAGCATGTCTGGGGCATTAAGTATGCCTGAAGAAACGCTTACATAACACAGGCAAGGCAGTCAGTCCCCTTTCCATTCCATCCCCATCCGCCTCATCCACCTCCTCCCTCCATCCCCCCACCTTCTCCAAACACTGACAGGGATAATTACATCACAGCTGAAAGGGTGGCCAGAGAGTGTGACTGTGTCCCGCCAGCCTTGTGATGCACTCACATATGCCACCCCTTATGTACAGGCAGGTCCTATTGTGGTTCTTGATGAAGCGATGTAGTCCAAGTGCCAGGCACATTAATAAGTGTAGATAGAACATTCCGTTTTTGGGTTGTATTGTGAGGTCAAAGAGGGTCAACAACAACTCATCATCATGGCCAAAGACTGGACAACCACATGGCAGAACAGACCATGATATGCAATCTCATTCTGTGTCCAGAGGAAGAACATCTATTTTTGTTCATTTGCAACATGAGAACATAGATTCATTAAAGTTTCATAACTATGGTTTTCAACAACAGAGAGTTTATTAATAATGCAGGGTGGTGTTGTCTATTGGAAACATCAAGCAATTTTAGCTTAGCTCGATCATTGGTGTACCCTAGACCTTATTCCCTGGAAAGAATGGGAACAAACACCCTTCACCAGTTGTCTGATACCTGGCTACAAAATGGATGAGCTAGGAAAAAGAACATTCAGGTTTCAAGGATAATTTTTCAGGCTGATGGTTTTCAGAGCAAAGACACTCTAATAAACCAAAGAGGACTGATAAGAGTTTCTCCATCAGTTTCCATGACTACGGCAACAATAGAAAACAGTGTTGAAGAGAACTTTAAAGCAGAAAATCAGTATGGTAAAGGAGGACGCATGGACATGGTATATGGCAGAGATAGTGATGGGTATTGGGTATACTATAGAAGCTATACCTTGTGTTGCTCGGGCCGAGTCCAAGAGGCCTGTAGAGGACACAGACAGAATAGAACAAAAAAACCAAAGCAATCCTTAGACAGGAATCCTTATCCATTACCTCAAAGCTGGGACAAACAACACTGCACGAGCATGCAACTGAACAACACTGCCCCACTCACATACAGAACGTTTACCTGCTGCAGTCCAGAGAAATGGGCTAACGCTAAAACTATAAAACATTTAGACTCATCAACCTTTACCCTCCTCAGTTGTATTAAACTACTCAGCATCAAACTAGAAATAGCCTAGCCAGTGGGCTAAACGGGTTGTAATGACATCATTTCAACCAGTTTAGCCTGCTGGGTACATGTTAATGTGTAAATAATAGACACTACATTGGAGTTAGCTAGCATGGAGGGTGAAATAAAGAAAAATCATAGAAACATTTGTCCATATATCATCTTCAAAATCAAATTATTAAGAATTGTTTTCATGATTATGAATCATGATGAATCCACATGTAATATTAAGTTATATAATCAACACAAAATTGAACACACAATTCAGCACCACAAAAGATAATCAAACGTGATTAAAAAAAGTATTGCCATTCAGGTATTGTAATAAAGCATGCTTTATGGGTCTCCTAATGTTAAGGAGAAACAGGAGGCATGAAGGAGAGATGATTGATAATGAACGACGACGTAGTGATGAATGGAAAGGAGTATGGGAGCCAGACGACAAGCAAAATGGTAACAGCTTTCCATCAGACACAGAAAACAACCAAGTGTCCCATCTGCTGAAACGTACTGCAGGCAAAAAGGCCTAGAACTCATTTCATTATTAATACAGTCAATCTTAACATTCCTTCCAGACCATCCTCTTTCGTTCAGAGCTGGACACATTCCAATCACTCACAGATGAGTGAATGAGTGAATTCATCTGTTTTCTATTCTGGCATTTATCTTTAATAAGGGCTAACCTATACCACTTACTGCCTGTCATATAGAGACCCACCACACACATCAAGAGACTACTTAATACTGGGAAAGCTTTACTCACACTGCAGGGCAGAACCACACGCATACAGTCCTAATAATACAGTATGTCAAGTAAAATATACTGAGTGAAGACTAATCCTAAGTAGGGAGGGGCCAGATGAACATATTTGCATGTACTGTATATTGAGCCATGGCATGTAGCTAATGTAGATAGTGAGTGTATTAAAAATAAGAGTAGTATCCGCCCTGGACTGGTAATATGTTATCACTATTCTTTACGGTCCACTTGGGTGTGGCGAGACAGGAGAGACACACAGCAAGACAGGCTCATTTAACACCTGATGTCAGAAAAGCAGTTAGGCTCCACAGTGCAGAGGAGGAGCTGCAGCTCATTATTACAGGACGCATAACTAACAGTTACCCCTGGTCCTGGCTGGTCTGACACTGTGAGGTATGGAATTGAGTTGACACATATCACTGTAAGACCCATGTTTTATGTTTGTTTAAACAATGGGACATTGACCAAAAGCAAATTACAAGCTGATGGTGAGAGCTGTAAACACCATGGCATCTAATCAGTTTAGTGCAAACCAGCACAAAATAACATCCCCCCAGACAAATCTAATTTCCAGGCAGCGCTCCTCATTCCCTGGGTAAGCAGTGAGCAGCGATCTTCTCTCTCTCGGCTGTGATGTATGATCACTGAAGGTGGGGGAGGAAGAGAGGCTCTGTTGTAGAGGAGATTCTAGAGAAGAAACACTCACATAACCATATCACCCAGCACCACACAAAAGGCATCCTCTCTATAGTCATTAACAGCCCAACAGTATGGTATGGTTACAGGACTGGGCTGGGTCAGTGTTTTTTTATTAATCCTGACTGGGATCAGTTAGGAAGCTCTCCATCATTTATCCTGGCTAGCAGCATTCCAACTGTCATACCTTAAGAACAAACTGCCATTCAATGTCCAGAGAACCACATTGTACCACCACTGACCAGACAGGCACATAGATGAGCATTGTGTTGGAACTGTAGCTAGAGAACAAGAGCCTCTCTACAGTCACACCCTACTGTACCAGTGCTTAGTAAAGCAGGCCCTTGGATTGAAAGCATCCTTCTGTTTCAACACCCCTCCCTGAACCAATCATATTCTAGTGCAGCAGCCAACAGCAGCCAGCAGCACCACATGACTGAGCTCTGATCATTCAGAACACTTCACCTTCAAATGTTCATTGCCAAGAGTTAATAGCTACTTTCCTACTCTCTTTCCTACTCTCAACTATCTGAATACTAGACCGATCTCATTGTCATAAATTAAGCAGCTCCAGTAAGATTTAATACACAGTAATTGACACAGTATTCTGAAAGATTCAATATCTGGTCATCTGTACCACATTGGAGCTCTAATGAGCTTTGAAGAAACACATTTTCAAGCGAGTTCTCAGTTCTCAGATAATTGCAGCTTGCAAACTTTGTAAATCAAGTAGAATGGTTAATATATATTAAAATAACCCAGCCTTTCATTTTGAGAGATAATGTCCAAAGCATGCATAAACATTTCATTTACATTTGAGTTATTACGAATTGTTACAACAAGTGCTTTTAAATAAGGGGGCTGAAACAACAGCGTAATTACAAGCCTTGCACACAAAACAAATATTAGTATCAGAGCACTAGAATAGAACAGTAAGCTGGGTTAAACTTGTTTATGTAATAGCTAAAGCATACAGTGTCCTCTTGGAAGACAACGCTACCATGGCATGTGTGACCCACATTTAGGCTATTCTATGGGTTCAATCCTCTCAATTGACATCTCAATGTCCCTGTAGTTATAAAAATGTGACAATGTTCATTTGTCTGCCATCACTATCATAAACGTGTAAGGAGAGAATATGCTGTGTAGAATAAAAAATAAACCACATCCTTTATAGAGGAAAACCTCTTAGGCTATAGCCTACATTACCTCAGACAACAGTCAGACTCGAGTGGACGGGTGGAAGCTATCTGAGAGAATAATACACTTTAATGCCCTGTCAACAGGGATAATGGTAATACAGCACCTCTTTACAGCAGGAACTATGAATATGTCCATTTCTATGAGTACAACAGTCAGCAGACTGGAGAATGTAAAGGAATGTTAAAGCACTGAGAGAGGTAGCAATGATATATGTAGCATGATACACTACTGAATAGAACACCACAGCATGCACATCCACACACACTTGTAACATACACACAATTCTCACACCAATTCAACATAGGGAAAACAAAACCACAATTGTCATGGTGATGCCAATAAGCCAATACAACAGCACTGATGAAAAGAATAGGCCTATATAAACAATTCACCATAATAGCTGGATAGATAGATGACTGTGGCACATATTTCATGTGAGAGTTGATCATTAGCTTACCCTTTCACCTGTCTCCCAACCCATTTCAACCACAGCCGCTATGATTAGTGCTGCTAACATGGCAGAGATGTGGGACAGCCAGGTTCAAAAACTATTAGCAGCCATTTTCCAAATCGCACTACCCTGGCTTCTCGCTAGTAAAGAAGATATTCCCTCCGGATCATTGCCCACGAGACCTACAGTGCCAGGCAACAGCTGGCACTGTAGGTCTCCTGTTTTTAAATATGTTCCTAATGATAATTCAATGGAGGCTGCTAATAATTTCTTCACCCCCCACCGTGGAGAGACGGCTGTACCAGTACAACACAGGCCCGATACAGATGCAGACTCAGGCATTTTGCTTTTGGCTTCAACCTTGACAGCATGATTGATGATTGATGACAGATAAGCAATGAGACAGATAGTCTACATGACAGGACAGAGAGACACAGACTGGGCAGCAGTAGGGCATGGAGCTGCCCCTATGGATGGAGACAGAGCTGATCGGACCGGAATGGCAACACAGAAATGAGGAGGTTCTCTTTTTAAGGTCATTACTGTAACCGTGTTATCTTCTGACCTCAGTACACAAGGCAGAGGAAACCCCCAAAGTCTAAACACCCAGAACCACTCTCTTATGTAAGGACCAGTGCAATGCAATAGTCAGGCTATATTTGGAAAACATGCAACTTTTGAATTGATTTAATAAACCCTGATAAGATCATATCTTGAGGATTTTCAAGGAATATTGACTGAAGAGCAGACAAGAAAATTCGATAAAAATACTTATTTGATTCTATCAGGGTTTTTGTCTAATCTCATACCCCATACGTTCTATCAATTGATTTTGTTCCATTTCTGTGCCACGCTGATTTCATACCTGATAGATCCTGTTTAGGTGTGCCTGCAGGGGAGAGAATGTAGCGATGTAAACGGACCTTCCCGGCGGCTCCGCCTATACACACTCCTCCTATACTGTACAGGTACCTACAGCGTGTCTCTGATGAAATGGCCCCACCCGTTACCTATCTATTGGACTAGATGAGATCATTGGTATTACAGGGAAGTAGCTATATGGGGCATTATATGAAAATATAAGATCCATAGATGACTGTAGGTAGCAGTCTGCAGGGGACTAGCAGAGGCTGCTATAGGGACATACAGTGAGGGAAAAAAGTATTTGATCCCCTGCTGATTTTGTATGTTTGCCCACTGACAAAGAAATGATCAGTCTATAATTTTAATGGTAGGTTTATTTGAACCGTGAGAGACAGAATAATAACAAAGAAATCCAGAAAAACGCATGTCAAAAATGTTATAAATTGATTTGCATTTTAATGAGGGAAATAAGTATTTGACCCCCTCTCAATCAGAAAGATTTCTAGCTCCCAGGTGTCTTTTATACAGGTAACGAACTCTTAAAGGGAGTGCTCCTAATCTTAGCTTGTTACCTGTATAAAATACACCTGTCCACAGAAGCAATCAATCAATCAGATTCCAAACTCTCCACCATGGACAAGACCAAAGAGCTCTCCAAGGATGTCAGGGACAAGATTGTAGACCTACACAAGGCTGGAATGGGCTACAAGACCATCGCCAAGCAGCTTGGTGAGATGGTGACAACAATTGGTGCGATTATTCGCAAATGGAAGAAACACAAAATAACTGTCAATCTCCCTCGGCCTGGGGCTCCATGCAAGATCTCACCTTGTGGAGTTGCAATGATCATGAGAACGGTGAGGAATCAGCCCAGAACTACACGGGAGGATCTTGTCAATGATCTCAAGGCAGCTGGGACCATAGTCACCAAGAAAACAATTGGTAACACACTACGCTGTGAAGGACTGAAATCCTGCAGCGCCCGCAAGGTCCCCGTGCTCAAGAAAGCACATATACAGGCCCGTCTGAAGTTTGCCAATGAACATCTGAATGATTCAGAGGAGAACTGGGTGAAAGTGTTGTGGTCAGATGAGACCAAAATCGAGCACTTTGGCATCAACTCAACTCGCCGTGTTTGGAGGAGGAGGAATGCTGCCTATGACCCCAAGAACACAATCCCCACCGTCAAACATGGAGGTGGAAACATTATGCTTTGGGGGTGTTTTTCTGCTAAGGGGACAGGACAACTTACCGCATCAAAGGGACGATGGACGGGGCCATGTACCGTCAAATCTTGGGTGAGAACCTCCGTCCCTCAGCCAGGGCATTGAAAATGGGTCGTGGATGGGTATTCCAGCATGACAATGACCCAAAACACTCGGCCAAGGCAACAAAGGAGTGGCTCAAGAAGAAGCACATTAAGGTCCTGGAGTGGCCTAGCCAGTCTCCAGACCTTAATCCCATAGAAAATCTGTGGAGGGAGCTGAAGGTTTGAGTTGCCAAACGTCAGCCTCGAAACCTTAATGACTTGGAGAAGATCTGCAAAGAGGAGTGGGACAAAATCCCTCTTGAGATGTGTGCAAACCTGGTGGCCAACTACAAGAAATGTCAGACCTCTGTGATTGCCAACAAGGGTTTTGCCACCAAGTATTAAGTCATGTTTTGCAGAAGGGGTCAAATACTTATTTCCCTCATTAAAATGCAAATCAATTTATAACATTTTTGACATGCGTTTTTCTGGATTTTTTGTTGTTATTCTGTCTCACTGTTCAAATAAACCTACCATTAAAATTATAGACTGATCATGTCTTTGTCAGTGGGCAAACATACAAAATCAGCAGGGGATCAAATACTTTTTTCCCTCAGTGTAGGTCTAAGCTGCTATAGGGATGAAGTCTAAGGTGGGATGGTAACTAGGTAGCTACTAGGTAGTAATATGAACTTCACTGTGTGAGCTTCTATTAGCTAGCTACTGCTCTGGGGCCATCCTTAACCAGTAGAGATGAACCTGGCTAAGGGAGTCTTGCCATGTCTAAGTGAAACACATCCCCTGACTGTCCCTCTGACTGCAGTGGGCCACAGCCCCAGGCTGGCCTCTCTCTGTGGGCTGCTTCTACTGTACCTGCTCTCCCTCAGTGAAGGGACGCAGGCCGAAGCTCCAGTTGATGGTGGGGGTGGGGTCCCCTGACGCTTCACAGGTCAGAGTCACCTGCTCCTCCATCTCAGACGTGCTCTGGTTCAGCAGGAAGGTGATCTTAGGTTTCACTGTAGCAAAGACAGACATACACAGAGCCATTATAACCAACCTGCAGTGACAATCACTTGTACGACTTACAGTATAGCTACAGTCACAGCATACACACACCGATTACAACCAGCATGCAATCCCATAGTGACAACAATCAGCTGCCAGATCTGATGATAGTACTTAATACCTACAGCTATAATCACAACATAACCCCCAAAATAATCCAATGTTAAAATCCTCCCACTGTGAATAAATATAGACAAACCCGTCACACAGTCAATCATCTTTCAACCCCAAGTGAGAGAAGTCCCTCACCAAACACTCTGAGGCTGAGTTCCTGTTCGCTCTCCCCAGCCTTGTTCTTAGCGATGCAGGTGTACTCTCCCTCATCCAGCTTGGCCACCTCCATGATGGTCATCTCTGAACCGTCCTCATTAAAGCTGTACTTCTCTCCTGACTCCAGAAGAACACTGGCCCTGGGGGGGAGGAGAAGGGGAACACACCCACACACACTGATTATTCTGATTACAATCAGCTTTTGTGAAACGAAGAGCATCAGCTTTCACGACACAACTAAAATAAGCCTGCTGCTAACTACGCTTGTTGAGAATTTTTATCGAATAAATAAATAACTTCCAAACAAGTATTTTTTCCCTCAGTGAAGTAGGTCAAACAGACTTAATTAAAATTAGCACAATTCATTGTTTATCAAAATAATGTTTCAGTGTGACATTGAATCGCTCTTTCCGATTTAATGACATTGAATATTTTTCATCCAGTCTTCAATCATGATCTCTCTAGTCTATACCAGAGAAACATTTATTTATTGGCAATGACAATGACCCTTAGGCTCAAGGTTTGACCACAGATAATTACATTGTGGCCTCTTGGACCTTGAGCGAGAGAGAGATTGTGAGATTGATGGCAAAGCCTATCACTTTGCCTGGTGAGTTAAAATAGATCTTCCCCCTTTATCTAAGACTCAACCCCAAAGACAAGTATCACATGGAGTTCACACCAGTCCTTTCCCTCACCTAGCAACAAGGGGAATAGCTCCGCTAACTCTTCTAAGAAGGTGAGAGTGGGTGAGAGCAACACACTACACTGCCAACAGATAACCAAGGGCAGGGCACTATCACTCGCATTGGTGTTGGTAGCCTATGGGTTCCATGGTCAGATGGACATCTGCAAAACACTGGTTAGTGGTATATCAGTCTAACAGCCTTGAGTGTGTGTGTGTGCGCGTGAGAGAGAGAGTATGTGCTCGAGTCTTACCGTGCCCAGGTCACCATGGGCTCTGGGTATCCATCAGCCGCACAGGTCAACATGGCAGACTGGCCCACGCCTGCTGTGGCATTCACCTCAGACTGCCACACCCGGATAGTAGGGAGCACTGAGGGAGGGAGGGAGAGACATTAACACATCTGAGACCAAGCATAAGACTCCCTGTCAGCAAAGCTATTACAGCTGAAATCCAGCCATCTGCTGTCCAGGATGTTGAGAGATGGCTTAACACCACAAAATGGCGTCAAAGCCATGAATAAAGTGACAAGGGAATAGAGAGGGAGGAAGAAGTGGGCTGACCGTTGACGATGACCCTGATGATCTTCAGGTCGATCTCTCCCCGGGCCATGAGGCGGCCCTCACAGGTGTACGACCCCTCGTCTGTCTTCTTGATGCCTCGGATCTGCAGGTGGTTGTTGGGCAGGATCTTAAAGCGGACTGAGAGGAGAATCAAATCAGAATGAATATGTAATGGATGAGTCTTCTGACTGAGGGATAAGAAAGGGCTTTTCAGACGGAGATCCCTGGACAAAAAATCTCACTTTCTATGTAAATGATTTAATTAAAGTGTTTAAACAGTTTCATATTCATACCCACCAGTTATAATATTTGTCAGAAAATCGTTCAAATGGAACACTGTCTGACAGCTGGATAGGGACTTTTCTGACATGGTTGAGTAAAAACGGATGACAAGGCTGACAGTCAAAAAAAGTGGAAAAAGGAAACAGGACAAATGTAGGAACCCTTTAGCGTTACACAATTCTGATAACTTTACCAAAATTCCCAGGAAATCCTGATTCCTTCAAACTGGATTTCTGGAACACATATGCATTTTGGGAAAGTTACTGGAATTGTGCAACCCTCCTCCGGGCTAAATGGCATCTATCTCACCATCCTTCTCCATCTGAATCTTAGCTCCTTTGTGTTTCCAGATGATGGTGGGTGGAGGGGAGCTGATGACGTCACACACGATGTTGGCGTTGTCCCCTTCATTGAACTCTTGGGGGGAGGGGGCGTTCTTGAAGGTGATCCTTTCTACAAGACAAAATACAAGAATGTTAGTCAACCATTTAAAGCAAAACCATGAAGAACATAATGTGTGTGTCCCAAATGGCACCCTATTCCCTACATGGTGTACTAGTTTTGACCAGGGCCCATAGGGTGCACTACATAGGGAATAGGGTGCCATTTGAGATGTAGGAATGGGTTCATTTAACTGTTTCCCTCTACACCTCAGCCTCTTAACTGCCTTTATTCTAAACACATTAGCATGTTGTGCCTAGCGGGAAACCATAAAGGATTTCGATGATGAACGTCAGCTGATGCTTGGCAGTGTTTAGCTATAGAAACCATTAGTCAGAAGACATGCACAACTGACAGGTTTATTAGGCCTTGTTTTAATGGTCTTTGGAGGGGTTTATTGAACTGATGAAAAATCCATCTCCAGTTGAAAAACAGAAAATAAAGATATTTTGCCCTCAAGCCCTCAATAAAATGTTATAGCTTTTTCTTCAACACTATACAGAAGGTTGAGGAAATTTCAGCTTGGGGTTCTTAATATAACAATTTAACGCTCTGTGATCAGGACATCCCCCTGAGTTTATACTATGTCATAATGCAAACACACCGGTTTTGAATGGGACATCTAGCCTGCGTTCCAAATGGCACCCTATTTTCTAAATAGAACACTACTTTAGACCATGGCCAATGGGACTCTGGTCAAAAGTTGTGCACTATATAGGGAATAGCACTTGTCAAAAGTAGTGTACCTTATAGGGAGGGATTAGGGTGCAATTTTGGACACATCCCTAGAGAATGAAGAAGGAGGAGCAGCTTACGGTAGAACTTGACGTTGACGGTGGCTTCTGCTGACTGGTCTCCATTGGTGGCCAGACACTTGTAGGTCCCAGCGCTGTCCACCCCGGCCTTGTAGAGCGTGAGGGTGGACGAGGACTCGTCGTTTCGGGTTACGGTGATCTCTGGCTTGTTGGGCTCTATCCTCTCCCCGCTCGGCGAGTACCAGTCAATCTCCTTTGCTACCCCAACAACTACATAGAGACGGTTAAATGTGTTTGTTTTTGTATCTAACTAGAATCATTACGATCACATATTGGTATCACAATGTTGAGTCTCTCTACAAGAGAAATAAAGAGCCAAAAAGAAGAGTATCAAGCTAGGAAACAATCTATACACCTTATAAGAAATAGTACTCTGTTATCCTAGAGAAGGTTACAGCTACCTTGTTCCTGTCTAGTGGCCTCACAACTGTGGTCTACACACAGCATATCAGGACAGGACACAAAAGGTCACAGTGTATATGCAGTACTGCACAATGGGATCCAAACAATTCCAAAGAGACAGTAGTCTACTACAGTATACTGATACAGGGGCAAGCTTACCTTCACACAGAAAGAACTTGGACTCTCCGACACTGATCTCTCCCTGGGTGGGGGTGATCTCCACTTCCAGACAAACTGAGAACAGAAGAAAATAGACACATCAGACAGAGGCCTACTTGGAAGCAATATGTTACGTGTGTGTGTATGTGTGTGTGTATATGTGTGTGTGTATATGTGTGTGTGTGTATATGTGTGTGTGTGTGTGTGTGTGTGTGTGTGTGTGTGTGTGTGTGTGTGTATGTGAGGTGGAATGAGAGAGAACAGGGAGAGAGAACATTTCATTAATGACATCTGATATTAAAGCTTATGTCTGCAGCGCTGCTAAAAATGTATAATTCAGGCGCTGTGCCTGTGTCTCACAGTGTTCTTCATTCATTCCTTAGCAGTAGTGTCTTCATCCTCTCTGCTAGCACAGCAGCCTGTCAGTATAGAAACCACCAGTTCTGCCACAGCTTTTCATGGCAGACACATTAGGAAGTTAGTTGGCTTTATTACTGCAACCACATGGACATAGGCTACTCCTCTGGTTCACCTGGGTTAAGTTCCAAATGGCACCCTATTCCCTTTATAGTGCACTACACCCTTAGAAAAAAGGGTTCAAAAAGGGTTCTTCGGTGTCCCCAAGGAAGAACCCTTTTTGGTTCTAGGTAGAACCCTTTTTGGTTCCAGATTCAACCCTTTTCCTCTGTGCAAAGGGTTCTCTACATGGAAACGAAAAGGGTTCTACCTGGAACCAAAAGGGTTCTTCAAAGGGTTCTCCTATAGGAACAGCCAAATAACCCTTTTAGGTTCTAGATAGCACCTTTTTTTCTAAGAGTGTACTTTTGATCAGGGCTCATAGCTCTGGTCAAAAGTAGTGCCCTATATAGGGAATAGGGTGCCATTTTGGACGCTAGCCTGGACCCCTCTACAGCAGCAACATCCTACTGTACACCATGCTCGGATGAACCAGTAGAAAACACATGAAATGGTAAACAAAACACAGCAAAGAGAGAACTGGCTGCAGAGAGAGAGAAAGCAGTTTGTCCATGCCTAAGGTGATACAGTAGCCTCCATCTCAGTGGTGTTGATAGCAGCATGCAGGTAGGTAGGTAAGGTTATACTGCTCTTATTGACAGTGGAGCAGACAAGGGGGGAGAAAAAAAAGACCCTTCCCAATCAATAGTTTCAATCACAACACAATAATCTATTCCAAGCCATGGCTCAGGCCTCAGAGAAGCACCTCTGGCAGATCGATTGAGGCTTTGTTTTATTGAATGGTAAGACCACGGTAAGACTATGCACTTGGCTGACACCTGCAGAGAATAAAGCTTTGTTCACACTAGCAGTTAGAAGTGACTCAAATCCAATTTTTTTGCATATATGATTTGAATCTCATATTTTTCCTGCAGTCTAAACAGACAAAAGGCACATGGAATCAGATATTTCAAACCACATTTCAAACCACCTTCGTAGGTGGTTTGAAATCAGATACAAATCTGATTCCGGGCCATGTGACCTGTGTCTGAATGGTCAAATCTGATTTATTTGGCCCTTAAGTGATTTCTAGACTGTTATTTGGCATATCTTGTTGCTTTCTAGCTACACTGTTGACAGTTTGACAAGAACATGTGGTAGCTAACTAGTTTGTTAATTGTTTACAAACAATGAGTGAATGTGCTAGCAGGCTAAACAGCTACCTAGCTAGCTAGTTGACTGCTGTGGCTAGCCAAAACCGTTTTGAAAGTTGGTTCATCTTATCCTTTGAGGCTTTAAAAGTGTTCTTACACTATGATTTCGAACATTCAAAGCAACTGGGAGATTTCCATGGCAGGCATTGTTGTCACCTTAGCTTGCTACACATCAACTTCTGAGTGCACACACACTTGCCAATTACTATGACAACTAGTGTAGCCATGTCTGTCTGAACACACATAAATCCGATTTGGTCACTTGTAACTTTCTGTTTGGACAGTCAGTATTCCAAAACAGATTTCAAAAACAGATTTGAGCATTAAGGCCTGTAGTGTGAACAAGGGACAAGGGACTACAGATCAACCATCTCCCTGATGATAGTAATATGCTGAGAAGAGAAGAGAGGGCAACCCGCGTTTTGAAAGACTGCAGCATATCAATCTGTATTTGTTGGACATTTCCTATAAAATATTTGATTGCATCAGAGGTGATTGATGTGAGATGTTATTTACCATCCATATAAGCCAAATTCATCAACCCAGAGAAATAACATTCTGGAAATGGCACTTCTAATTTGTAACACTGTCAACTCAGCTCTGATATCAGATTTATAAACCTCCAGATAGTGAAGAGCCATACATAATCAGATTGGGCTAGTCATCACAAAGTATCCTGGAATCCTGAAGACAATGAGGAGCATGAAAACAAACTGGAGCCTACCCTTGGAAGAACCTTGTGCCAATCAACTTCATATCACTTCTATGGGGAAAACACTCTACTTATACTGCAGCTTTCAGTATGACGAATCCCATGGCTAATTCGCCCACTTGGAAGAAGAACCTAAGACACATCAATATCAAATTTACATAGAGCTGTTTGGAAATAAACAACATCACACCAGAAAGTATACTCATAACAAATGTCTGTCTCCATTCCACTTCACAGGTTAGATTCATCCATTCAGCGTTCTCCCACACACCATCAGCACCACCCACTTCTGACTGGAGAAGACAACCCTCCAAGACCAGGCAGCTATCGGCTCATTCACCAGCCTTTTGTCTCTGGTTATCCAGAGTGATGCCGTGAGGAGTCTGGTGAGAGTGCCAATATGAGACCTGGGGTACTTCCCAAATAGCACCCTATTCCCTATGGGCCCTGATCAACAGTAGTGCACTATATAGGGAATAGGGTGCCATTTGGGACTCAGCCCTGACCTATCAAAATGGCTCCTGCATTAGGTAGTTTTCTCTGAGGAGCCTCTGTCTGAGCCAGCCCATATGGAAGATGCATGGCTATAATGGGGTCTCCATCGCCAATAATAGCAAGTAGGTAGTCATTTCCAATATAGGTCAGAAACTTCATAAACAAAGCAAAACTAACCTCAAGTACCAAGCAGTAGATTAACTCTGCATGTCCGGTTGGTTTCTGATGTGAGATATGTAATCCTTGCCCTTGTGATACATACACTATCTCTGTGTGCAAACGTCTAAGCTTCATATGACCAGCAGAGTATTAGCTACAGATGTCCAGTAAGATTAGATTATCTCACTCTGTCATCCAGTATAAACTCATAGCATGGAATGTCCCATCAAAACAAAAACAACGGTAGCTAGGTATCATAGAGGTTATCCATTTGTGCATGCAAGATTAGCTTGCTTTTGTAATGTAAATATGCCTGATTGTGGAGGGTATTACAGTTTTTCTCAATTGCTAAAACACTAAAACCAATTGGCTGAACAAAGTTCTCAGTTGCCTGGACTCATTTAGCTAATTATGCAGTCTGTTGTCAATACCTTAAACCATTTTACATGGTAAAACACAATTTGCAGATCTCACTTAGACTTTTCAGCAAAACTCTAAACACATTCTCATTCTCAAAACACATTCTGCACTCTAATGCACATGTCATCCATACTGGTAAACACAAGTGGCAACAATCAAATACAAATAGAGAACACATGTAATTGATTGAACACAACCACTCAAAATTGATTTAACCTGTTTCAAATGATGCAACACAACCAATATAAGCCAGTTCAGAGAGCAAACAGGTTGTTGAAGGTGGGAAGGAGAAAGTCTGAGAATGGATAGAAGAAACAATGTGACAGGAAGAGGACGAGTGCGTATGCGAGGTGGGCGACGAGGAGGAAGAGGAGGAGGAGGGCAAGAAAGAGGAAGAGGAGGACGAAGAGGAAGAGGAAGACAAAGAGTGGAAATATCTGATGAAATTCGAGCAACAGTCATAGACCATGTTCTTGTCCATGGACTGACAATGAGGGAAGCAGAGTGCAACCCAATTTGAGCCGATTTTCTGTGTCCACCATAGTAAGGACATTCAGAGAAGAGAACAGGTACAGTATACTACTGTATTTTTGTAATTGCAAATGTACTGTACTACACTATATGCAGCTGTTTCAATAGACATTTGTAAAGTTAATCACTGTATGTATTGTACTGCATGAATATGTTTTGTAACTGCACAACTACTTTTTGTAGAATTGCAAGGCTGCCACATGCAGGTGGAAGGACAGCTATATTCACTGGGGAGCAAGAGGCTGTTATAGTTGGCATGGTCCTTCAAGATAATGCAATACGACTCAGAGAAATCCAGGAACGAGTGATACAAGACAACACACACTTCCAGGGAATCGACAGTGTGAGCATTTCCACAATTGACCGTGTCCTCCATCGTAACAGGATGCGAATGAAACAAGTATACAGAGTACCTTTTGAGCGCAACTCACCAAGGGTGAAAGAACTGCGAGCTCAGTATGTGCAAGTAAGTGTACATTCAGAAACATTTACTGTAATCCAGATTGTCTACAGTACTAACACATACTATGTGAATGACATTACTCTTCAGTACATACAATGTATGTGAATCAGAAGTGCATACAGTAGGCCTAATTGTACTCTACAGTATAGCACTGTCTCTGTACGACTTACAAAATCCTACATACCGTATATTGTATTTCTACACAGACAATATTTGACTTGGAATCCTTGGACAGACCCCATGAGTTCATCTTTGTCGATGAAGCAGGCTTCAATCTAACAAAGAGGAGAAGGAGAGGCCGAAACATGATTGGACAGCGGGCCATTGTTGAAGTCCCTGGTCAATGAGGTGGCAATGTCACAATCTGTGCTGCTATCGGCAACCATGGTGTTCTACATCACCATGTTACACTCCATATAACACCCAGCACCTTCTAAGATTTATTGCCAATCTAAGAGATATTTTATTTGAGCAGCAGGTTCAAGAGCGGCAGGGTCAAGAGCTAAATGAGAATCCCATTCCCACCTATGTGATAGTGTGGGACAATGTCAGTTTCCACCGAGCTGCTCAGGTAAGGGAATGGTTTAACATCAATGGGCAGTTTATGAACTTGTACCTCCCTCCATACTCGCCTTTCCTGAATCCGATTGAGGAGTTTTTCTCCTCTTGGAGATGGAAAGTGTATGATAGACAACCCTACACCAGAGTAAATCTGCTGCAAGCCATGGATTTAGCCTGTGGTGATATAGGTGAGGAATCATGTCAGGGCTGGATACGGCACACATGAGGCTTCTTCCCCCGTTGCCTCAGGAGGGACAATATTGCTTGTGATGTGGACGAAGTGCTCTGGCCTGACCCAGCCCAAAGACAAGAAGAAGCACATTGATCACGTTTATTCCTTTGATTTTTGTCCCTTTTAGTATTGTATACTGTAGTACAGTGCATTGTAGGCTGTATACTGTACAATGGACAAATTGTATGGCCCTGAACATTGTGCTTTCCATTAGTTAACAGTACTGAATGCTCAATAGATTTTGACTGGTTGCAGGTTCATATCAACAAAGAACAAGAATTACAGTATCACAGAGACAAAGGACAAGTTTGTGAGATGCAGGGTACAGTACTGTAAAAATAGGGGTACAAGGAGGAGGAAGAACAAAAAACCAAATTGCAAAGAGCAAAGCAGAGTAGTAATTTCTGATCAATTTTGAGCTACTGTGATAGAACATGATTTCATTCATCAAAAGACAATGACGGAAAAATATGACATTTGTTTTGAGATTAAAAATGTACTTCTCCCTGAGAACTGTATGTTTTGAACAATGTGTTTTCTATTTTTTGGTGTATTGTTTACTGACTGCTTGAGAGTGTATATCATTTTGATCACTTTGTTTATGATTTGAGAGCAGTGTTTGATTTTGAACACAGGTAAAACTGTTTTGAGAAGAATGTTTCATTTTGCGAGAGGAGTCAGAGGTTTTGTAAATAGTGCTTGAAGATTAGGTTTTGTGTTGAATGTTTTCAGGAAATGGAGCAAGGTTTTAGAAATTGTGTTTTAGCAATTGAGAAAAACTGTATTACCAAATGGGTGATATTAAGGATCTGGCTGTCTGGTTGTCTAGACTGCAATATACTGGATTAGGGGGAGGATCAGATTTCTGAAACCTCAGAAATCTGATCCACCCCACAAGGGAAGGATCAGATTTCTGAGAGAGATGGGATCAGCCTCTAATAAATGAGAGAAGATAGGCTCTAGATACTGTAAGTTATCGTAATGCCTGCTCTGGCCATGGGAACTTGAAACCAATGTAAGATTGAGAGAGGAGAGCAATTTATAGTTTACAATAGATAGGGGGCTTTAACACTAGATCCAAATACAGTATACAGTCAATCCCTGGCTGAGCACAGTGGCCAGTAGATAAATGTTATCTCACAAACACACACACACACACACACACACACACACACACTGAGAGAGAGAGAGAGACGGGGGGTGAGAAAGAGTGTGAGAGAGAGAGAGAGAGAGAGAGAGAGAGAGAGAGAGAGAGAGAGAGAGAGAGAGAGAGAGAGAGAGAGAGAGAGAGAGAGAGAGAGAGAGAGAGAGAGAGAGAGAGAGAGAGAGAGAGAGAGAGAGAGAGAGAGAGAGAGAGAGAGAGAGAGAGAGACGGGGGGTGAGAAAGAGTGTGAGAGAGGGAGAGAGAGAGAGAGAGAGAGAGAGAGAGAGAGAGAGAGTGCGAGAACAAGAGATGCAGCAGTGCCAGTGAGTCCCATTATGAATGGCCCAGACAAGCATATCTCCTCTCTGTTTTGCTATCAGTGTTTTTGTACAGAAATAAGGTCAGCCCAGCAGCACTGCTCAACAACATAGCAGACTTTAGGCTAAAGAAGCCATCTCCATGGTAATGACTGGAGTTGTACTGCCCAAGCCCATGGTGAAAGAATATGTTTAAGATGTGTTTCACAGCTCCAAGAAATCAATGATGCATGTCAGCCTACAGTGTGATACAATAACTCTTAGTGACTTAAACAAAAACTAAAAGTCCACTTGCAAGAAATTCATCCCCTTCACAATTGGGCAGTGCATAGTTTTGGTTATGGATACTGACAATGGTTATGCGCATGCTTAATAATCCATGAACAGCTGGCCAAGTAAATTGTCCCCCATGGCGCTAGCTCTGCTCTTCCCTCCCACTCACTACTGTAAGGAAAGACCACTGGAGTGGAGCAGAGACGCTTGTCCAAACTGCCAACATGAAAGCAGCATGTTAGTGCTCCGCCTCAACATTATGCATCTATTAAAAGCAACTGTTATAAGATTATTCATGCATAACAACACTTTTCATCTCCTGCTACATGGCAAACACACGGCGACCACAGAATAATTAGAGTCCCAGAGGAAATTGCATCTGAAGATTTTCTCTCCACATAGCACTTGTGTTGTCACGATACCAACATTTTCCTAACGATACGTTACCAGGCCAAATATCACGATACCAAGTAGTATTGCGATACCACGAAGGGAGGGGGATCAGTGGCCTAGCGTCCTGTTCGCCCCATCCCCAGGACATTTCTTCTCGTTTTCTAAACGTTCTGCGCACGTCCTACTCAAAACCTATCACTGAAATTCGCATTGAATACAACACATTGAATTTAACTTCACACTGTTCAGTGTATAATAGAATACTGCATAGAATGGCTGATTTGCTCGTAACGGTTCTATCATGATGTTTTAGTAACATGATATTACCGTGGTACCAGTATAACGTGCAACACTACACTGCACATAGTACCACCCCCAATTCCCCATCCCACTAATAGATGTACAGAAACACCACTACACCTCCTGTAGTCTACCCAGAGTTGGGATTTCTCACACATTTAAATACTTCTAAACGGCAAGCGCTTATTGGTTCTCAGTTCACAGTAGCTCCACTGCATAGAGAGCTATGAATGGAGGGCATAATAATTGTTCTCCTACCAACAGTTCACTTCAAATAAATTAAAGTCTCTCCAGCTAGCTAGAGTACAGTTGGAGAGCAAATAGAAAAACTTGGTCGCAGGCAGTAGATGGCCAACGGAGGAGCACTAATCAGGGAAAGGCAGGATTAGGGATTTACGGTGTGCTATAATCTTAAAGGGGTAGTTTGGGATTTTGGCAATGAGGTTTATCAAATTCCCATGAGTCAGATGAACTCACGGATAACATTTACAGTGGGGAGAACAAGTATTTGATACACTGCCGATTTTGCAGGTTTTCCTACTTACAAAGCATGTAGAGGTCTGTAATTTCTATCATAGGTACACTTCAACTGTGAGAGACGGAATCTAAAACAAAAAACCCGAAAATCACATTGTATGATTTTTAAGTAATTCATTTGCATTTTATTACATGACATAAGTATTTGATCACCTACCAACCAGTAAGAATTCCGGCTCTCACAGACCTGTTAGTTTTTATTTTAGAAGCCCTCATGTTCTCCACTCATTACCTGTATTAACTGCACCTGTTTGAACTCGTTACCTGTATAAAAGACACCTGTCCACACACTCAATCAAACAGACTCCAACCTCCCCACAATGGCCAAGACCAGAGAGCTGTGTAAGGACATCAGGGATAAAATTGTAGAACTGCACAAGGCTGGGATGGGCTACAGGACAATAGGCAAGCAGCTTGGTGAGAAGGCAACAACTGTTGGCGCAATTATTAGAAAATGGAAGAAGTTCAAGATGACGGTCAATCACCCTCGGTCTGGGGCTCCATGCAAGATCTCACCTCGTGGGCCATCAATGATCATGAGGAAGGTGAGGGATCAGCCCACAACTACACGCAGGACCTGGTCAATGACCTGAAGAGAGCTGGGACCACAGTCTCAAAGAAAACCATTAGTAACACACTACGCCGTCATGGATTAAAATCCTGCAGCGCACGCAAGGTCCCCCTGCTCAAGCCAGCGCATGTCCAGGCCCGTCTGAAGTTTGCCATTGACCATCTGGATGATCCAGAGGAGGAATGGGAGAAGGTCATGTGGTCTGATGAGACAACAATAGAGCTTTTTGGTCTAAACTCCACTCGCCGTGTTTGGAGGAAGAAGAAGGATGAGTACAACCCCAAGAACACCATCCCAACCGTGAAGCATGGAGGTGGAAACATCATTCTTTGGGGATGCTTTTCTGCAAAGGGGACAGGACGACTGCACCGTATTGAGGGGAGGATGGATGGGGCCATGTATCGCGAGATCTTGGCCAACAACCTCCTTCCCTCAGTAAGAGCATTGAAGATGGGTCGTATCTGGGTCTTCCAGCATGACAACGACCCGAAACACACAGCCAGGGCAACTAAGGAGTGGCTCCGTAAGAAGCATCTCAAGGTCCTGGAGTGGCCTAGCCAGTCTCCAGACCTGAACCCAATAGAACATCTTTGGAGGGAGCTGAAAGTCCGTATTGCCCAGCGACAGCCCCGAAACCTGAAGGATCTGGAGAAGGTCTGTATGGAGGAGTGGGCCAAAATCCCTGCTGCAGTGTGTGAAAACCTGGTCAAGACCTACAGGAAACGTATGATCTCTGTAATTGCAAACAAAGGTTTCTGTACCAAATATTAAGTTCTGCTTTTCTGATGTATCAAATACTTATGTCATGCAATAAAATGCAAATGAATTACTTAAAAATCATACAATGTAATTTTCTGGATTTTTGTTTTAGATTCCGTCTCTCACAGTTGAAGTGTACCTATGATAAAAATTAAAGACCTCTACATGCTTTGTAAGTAGGCAGTGTATCAAATACTTGTTCTCCCCACTGTATATGTATCTGCGTCCAATATGAAGGAAGTTAGAGGTAGTTTCGCAAGTCAATTCTAACTAGCGTTAGCGCAATGACTGGAAGTCTACAGTCTATAGACGTTCAGTCATTGCGCTAATGCTAGTTAGCAATTGCGCTAACTCTAGTTAGCAACTTCCTTCAAACTACGCACATACATAAAAATGGTATCAACAAGTTCATCTGACTCTGGGGAAGTAGATAATGGGCCTCATTGCCAAAATCCCGAACTATCCCTTTAATAGGAATCCCCCTTCCATATAAAACAAGAGGCTTGTATTAGGGCCATACCAATAAATTGATGATTAAAAGATAAAACCAACCCAGTGAGTCCTCACTGACTGCACTGAAAATACTGGCTGCCTGGCTGGTCTAAGATTTCCTATCAATTGAAAAGGCTTTCTTCGCTGTAAATCAGGAGAGCTTTTTCCCCATGAGAGAGTGATAGAGAGAGAGGAGTGATGAGAAGGAAGAGAGAGGAGAGAGGAGAGAGTGGAGAGGGAGGAGTGATGAGAAGGAGGAGTGAGGAGAGAGTGGAGAGAGAGGAGTATGAGAAGGAGATAGGAGAGAGTGGAGAGAGAGGAGTGATGAGGAGTGAGTAGAGAGGAGAGAGTGGAGAGAGAGGAGTGATGAGGAGTGAGTAGAGAGTGGAGAGAGTGGAGAGGGAGGAGTGATGAGGAGTGAGGAGAGAGGAGAGAGGAGAGAGGAGAGAGGAGAGAGGAGAGAGGAGAGAGGAGAGAGGAGAGAGGAGAGAGGAGAGAGTGGAGAGAGAGGAGTGATGAGGAGTGAGGAGAGAGGAGAGAGTGGAGAGAGAGGAGTGATGAGGAGTGAGGAGAGAGGAGAGAGTGGAGAGAGAGGAGTGATGAGAAGGAGGAGTGAGGAGAGAGTGGAGAGAGAGGAGTATGAGAAGGAGAGAGGAGAGAGGAGAGAGTGGAGAGGGGAGGAGTGATGAGGAGTGAGGAGAGAGGAGAGAGGAGAGAGGAGAGAGGAGAGAGGAGAGGAGAGGAGAGAGTGGAGAGAGAGGAGTGATGAGGAGTGAGAAGAGAGGAGAGAGGTGGAGAGAGAGGAGTGATGAGGAGTGAGGAGAGAGGAGAGAGTGGAGAGAGAGGAGTGATGAGGAGTGAGGAGAGAGGAGTAGAGAGGAGAGAGGAGAGAGTGGAGAGGGAGGAGTGATGAGAAGGAGGAGTGAGGAGAGAGTGGAGAGAGAGGAGTATGAGAAGGAGAGAGGAGAGAGTGGAGAGAGATGGAGTGATGAGGAGTGAGGAGAGAGGAGAGAGTGGAGAGAGAGGAGTGATGAGGAGTGAGTAGAGAGTGGAGAGAGGAGAGAGTGGAGAGGGAGGAGTGATGAGGAGTGAGGAGTGAGGAGAGAGGAGAGAGGAGAGAGGAGAGAGGATGAGAGTGGGAGGAGAGAGGAGTGATGAGGAGTGAGGAGAGAGGAGAGAGTGGAGAGAGAGGAGTGAGGAGAGAGGAGAGAGAGTGGAGAGAGAGGGTAGTGATGAGAAGGAGGAGTGAGGAGAGAGTGAGAGAGAGGAGTATGAGAAGGAGAGAGGAGAGAGGAGAGAGTGAGAGGGAGGAGTGATGAGAGTGTACGAGTCTAGCCTCCTCGAGAGAGAGGAGAGAGGAGAGAGAGAGAGAGGAGAGAGGAGAGAAGGAGGAGTGAGGATCGTGGGAGAGAGAGGGGGAGAGTGTGAGTGTCGGATCTCATGCTCTATTCTTCGCTCGAGGAGTCTCTATAGAGAGATGAGAGATTCGAGAGAGAGAGCTGATGAGGAGCTGAGAGTAGATGAGAGATCTCGTCTGATCGAGTTGACTGAGGAGAGAGATGGAGAGAGAGGAGTGGAGATGAGGAGTGATGAGAGAGGAGAGAGGAAGAGTGTGGAGAGAGAGGAGTGTATGAGGAGGAGGAGAGAGGAGAGAGGAGAGAGTGAGAGAGAGAGTGATGAGCGAGTGAGGAGAGAGGAGAGAGGTTGAGTGAGGAGTGCTGAGGAGCTGAGGTGAGAGGCAGAGAGTGCTAAGAGAGGAGTGATGAGAGAGGAGAGAGGAGAGAGGAGAGAGAGTGAGACGAGAGGAGGAGTGATGAGAGGAGAGTGAGAGAGAGAGTGTCGAGAGTGCGAGAGTATGCGAGAGAGGATCTCAGAGAGGAGAGAGATCGGAGATGTGAGAGAGAGTAGATGAGAAGGAGGAGAGATGAGAGAGAGAGAGAGAGAGATGAGAGGAGAGAGATGGAGAGAGAAGACGTGATGAGAAGGAGGACAGGAGAGAGTTGAGAGCGAAGAGTGATGAGAAGGAGGAGAGAGGAGAGTGGAGAGAGAGGAGTGAATCCCACACAAGAGGACTTGGCAGTATGACATATCACATTATCTATGGGGATTGACACACTTGGATCCAGCCTGATCATGCAGCCCCTAGTTGACAGCTGGCAGTCTCTAATAATTTAGGGCTCAATGAAAAAATGCATCTCCATTCCGTATAGGCCCTACATGCATTTCCATTCCTATATTAGAAAGAGGAGGTTAGTTTATATCAGAAAATAAATCAATATATTAATTTGTTTCCTGTTATACTGTAATAATGAGCTCTGCTAGAGGTTTCTGCAGCAGTGACTGATCAATTCACGGGCACAGTGTCTCTCCTCCATACTAGGAACTGAGGAGAGAGTAAAATAGCCTTAGTTTTAACCCAAGGGTTTCTTTCTTCTTTCTATTTTACAAGGGCAAGTTCTTCGATGCCCCGCTCCAAGCTCCCACATTCCCTTAGGGATCCCTCTGTTACTTAGCAGCAGCATAGGATGGTGGCATCCTGTGTGTGTGTGTGTGTGTGTGTGTGTGTGTGTGTGTGTGTGTGTGTGTGTGTGTGTGTGTGTGTGTGTGTGTGTAGCCTATAGAGTATGGTAATGAACTAATGATGACCATGGTGTGTGTCCTCTTTGAGAGGCCCATAAGCTCAGTATTTAGTACTTGGAAGAAAGTCTAGGCCAGTGGTTTCCAAACTGTGGGGCAGGACCCACTTCCGGGTCGTGGCAGGTGTGTCGTGGGGTGAATATTTGATATTTTTTTCAAATACATTTTCGGGATGGAAAAACGCTTTCAGTGTAAACTTAAAAATCAAATAGAAGGTTTGTATAAAGGATAATGGGACATATATTTTTTATAAATAGCCTAGAATCTCTTTGAGGATTTACAATCAACAAAGGGGCTAGACAGGCCCCCATTGATTGATTTAGTAATTATGTTTTAGCATAGAATTGTAGGAAATGTGGCTTTAAAACGGCAACATTTTATTTCAGCTCCATGGCAAAATGTGTAGAATTGCAGGAAATTAGCTTTAAAAGAGCAGTTCACTATTTTACAATTTGATGTTAGATGGTTCCTCACCCTGAAATTAGTTTATGGGACAGGATAAACTTTAATCTATAGTTCAGTTTTCTGTAAACAGCCACTACAAACTTCAGCAAACTTCAGCCACCACAAGTTAACAATCAATGAAAGTGAGGGGGCATGTGAGCATATAAAAAAATAATAATGTCCAAATCACCTGAAATCAATTCAAATCAACTCCATATTTGGTTTGATTTGACTTAACAGTAAAGCTGCTGGGCCTCGACGGACCCCCTCTTCAAGCTAATGAGCAGTCATTTTGACTGCAACGTTCTAACAGTGTAATTAATACATTTCATATATGCTATCGCAAAAATTATCAATTGGTTGTGTTTATGTGTATGTTTTTCTCCCGCTCAACCCTTATGGTGAATCGTGACTCAAAAGACACCTCAATTAGTGGGTCCCCAAGCAGAAAAGTTTGGGAACCCCTGGTCTAGGCAGATGTCATATAGGCCTACACAGTACTGTATTAGTTTCCCAGGGGGCAGTGCTCCGCAGCATGGTGACATTTTCATCACTCTCAGAGCTTCCTTCCTCCAGGAGTACAGTGACTTCTTACAACAAGAGCTCAACATCACTAATGGAATTTAGGCTAATCAGCTAAGCTATGGGCCAGATGAGAAGGTCAACTTTATATGCAGGCTTTGCCCCATTTTCCCATTCTCTCTAGTTTTCATAGAACACATTTACATTTACATTTACATCATTTAGCAGACACTCTTATCCAGAGCGACTTACAAATTGGTGCATTCAACTTATGATAGCCAGTGGGGGAGGGGTAGAAGGATTACTTTATACTATTCCAGGTATTCCTTAAAGAGGTAGGGTTTCAAGTGTATCTGGAAGGTGGTCAGTGACTCCGCTGTCCTGGCGTCATGGGGGAGCTTGTTCCACCATTGGGGTGCCAGAGCAGCAAATAGCTTTGACTGGGCTGAGCGGGAACTGTGTTTCCGTAGAGGTAGGGGAGCTAACAGGCCAGAGGTTGATGATCGCAGTGCCCTCGTTTGGGTGTAGGGTCTGATCAGAGCCTGAAGGTAAGGAGGTGCCGTTCCCCTCACAGCTCCGTAGGCAAGCACCATGGTCTTGTAGTAGATGCGAGCCTCAACTGGAAAACAGTGGAGTGTGCGGAGGAGCGGGGTGACATGAGAGAACTTGGGAAGGTCGAACACCAGACGGGCTGCAGCGTTCTGGATAAGTTGTAGGGGTTTAATGGCACAGGCAGGGAGCCCAGCCAACAGCGAGTTGCAGTAATCCAGACGGTAGATGACAAGTGCCTGGATTAGGACCTGTGCCGCTTTCTGTGTAAGGTAGGGTCGTACTCTGCGAATGTTGTAGAGCATGAACCTGCAGGATCGGGTCACTGCTTTGATGTTAGGGGAGAACGACAGGGTGTTGTCCAGGGTCACACCAATATTCTTTGCACTCTGGGAGGAGGACACAATGGAGTTGTCAACCGTGATGGCGAGATCATGGAGCGGGCAGTCCTTCCCCGGGAAAAAGAGCAGCTCCGTCTTGCCGAGATTCAGCTTGAGGTGGTGATCCGACATCCACACTGATATGTCTGCCAGACATGCAGAGATGCGATTCGCCACCTGGTTATCAGAAGGGGGAAAGGATCAAATTAATTGTGTGTCGTCTGCGTAGCAATGATAGGAGAGACCATGTGAGGATATGACAGAGCCAAGTGACTTGGTGTATAGAGAGAATATGAGAGGGCCAAGAATTGAGCCCTGGGGGACACCAGTGGTGAGAGCACGTGGTGCGGAGACAGATTCTCGCCACGCCACCTGGTAGGAGCAACCTGTCAGATAGGACAAAATCCAAGAGTGAGCAGCGCCGGAGATGCCCAACTCGGAGAGGGTGGAGAGGAAGATCTGATGGTTCACAGTATCAAAGGCAGCGGATAGGTCTAGAAGGATAAGAGCAGAGGAGAGAGAGAGTTAGCTTTAGCAGTGCGGAGAGCCTTCGTGACACAGAGAAGAGCAGTCTCAGTTGAATGACCCATCTTGAAACCTGACTGGTTTGGATCAAGAAGGTCATTCTGAGAGAGATAGCAGGAGAGTTGGCTAGAGACGGCACGCTCAAGAGTTTTGGAGAGAAAAGAAAGAAGGGATACTGGTCTGTAGTTGTTGACATCGGAGGGATCGAGTGTAGGTTTTTTGAGGAGGGGTGCAACTCTTGCTCTCTTGAAGACGGAAGGGACATGGCCAGCGGTCAAGGATGAGTTGATGAGCGAGGTGAGGTAAGGGAGAAGGTCTCCGAAAATGGTCTGGAGAAGAGAGGAGGGGATAGGGTCAAGCGGGCAGGTTGTTGGGTGGCCGGCCGTCACAAGTCGCAAGATTTCATCTGGAGAGAGAGGGGAGAAAGAAGTCAAAGCATAGGGTAGGGCAGTGTGAGCAGGACCAGCGGTGTCATTTGACTTAGTAAATGAGGATCGGATGTCGTCAACCTTCTTTTCAAAATGGTTGACGAAGTCATCCACAGAGAGGGAGGAGGGAGGGGGAGGAGGAGGAGGATTCAGCAGGGAGGAGAAGGTGGCAAAGAGCTTCCTATGGTTAGAGGCAGTGGCTTGAAATTTAGAGTGGTAGAAAGTGGCTTTGGCAGCGGAAACAGAGGAAGAGAATGTAGAGAGGAGGGAGTGAAAAGATGACAGGTCCGCAGGGTGTCTAGTTTTCCTCCATTTTCGCTCGGCTGCCCAGAGCCCTCTTCTGTGAGCTCGCAATGAGTCGTCAAGCCACAGAGCAGGAGGGGAGGACCGAGCCGGCCGGGAGGATAGGGGAACTAGAGAGTCAAAAGATGAAGAAAGGGAGGAGAGGAGGGTTGAGGAGGCAGAATCAGGAGATCGGAGGGAGAAGGATTTAGCAGAGGGAAGAGATGATAGGATGGAAGATGAGAGAGTAGCGGGAGAGAGAGAGCGAAGGTTGCGACGGCACATTACCATCTGAGTAGGGGCAGAGTGAGTAGTGTTGGAGGAGAGCGAGAGAGAAAAGGATACAAAGTAGTGGTCGGAGACTTGGAGGGGAGTTGCAGTGAGATTAGTAGAAGAACAGCATCTAGTAAAGATGAGGTCAAGCGTATTGCCTGCCTTGTGAGTAGGGGGGGACGGTGAGAGGGTGAGGTCAAAAGAGGAAAGGAGTGGAAAGAAGGAGGCAGAGAGAAATGAGTCAAAGGCAGACATAGGGAGGTTAAAGTCACCCAGAACTGTAAGGGGTGAGCCATCGTCAGGAAAGGAACTTATCAAGGCGTCAAGCTAATTGATGAACTCTCCAAGGGAACCTGGAGGGCGATAAATGACAAGGATGTTAAGCTTGAATGGGCTAGTGACTGTGACAGCATGGAATTCAAATGAGGAGATAGACAGATGGGTCAGGGGAAAAAGAGAGAATGTCCACTTGGGAGAGATGCCGTGCCACCGCCGCGCTGACCAGATGCTCTCGGGGTATGCGAGAACATATGGTTAGACGAGGAAAGAGCAGTAGGAGTAGCAGTGTCTTCTGTGGTAATCCATGTTTCCGTCAGCGCCAAGTAGTAGAGGGACTGGAGGGTAGCATAGGCTGAGATGAACTCTGCCTTGTTGGCCGCAGAACGGTAGTTCCAGAGGCTCCCAGAGACCTGGAACTCCACGTGGGTCGTGCGCGCAGGGACCACCAGATTAGAGTGGCAGCAGCCACGCGGTGTGAAGCGTTTGTATGGCCTGTGCAGAGAGGAGAGAACAGGGATAGACAGACACATAGTTGACAGGCTACAGAAAAAGGCTACAATAATGCAAAGGAGATCAGAATGAAATGAACTAATTATCTGGGAACGTGAGAGAGCGGTGCCTCCCTCACTTACGTTTCACTGAAACACTCAAATATAACTCTCCCAACTTCCACTTTAGAAATTATAATTGTTGTAAACTACAGCGGTTCAATGTTTTCTAGGAATAGACTCTAACTTAGTTTATTCAGCTAGCTAACTTGGTACAGTATTCTTCCGTGAAAACCGTCCAGGGCACCGAATCCTATGACGCCATAGCCAACTAGCATGCCAGCCTCCAATAACACGGTTACAACAAACCACCAGTGTGTTAACACGCCAAGCAGATCATTCGTGTCCGTGTCTAACGTTGTGTAAAGTTTAGGGTTAGATTTGACAGTTTGAGTGACTACGTCGTCAACTTATTCAGCCAGTTAGTTAGCTAGAATAGTTAGCATACTAGCTAGCCATTGCTCTCTGCCAACGAACCAACCGCTCCTCCCACGGCACAAACACACAGAGAGAGCCTAGCTTACGTTAACTAGTCACCCATGTCCCGAATTCCCTTGAACGACTCTGGTTACCAGTATGTAAAAACAAAACACAAATAAATGTAGTTCATAACTTACCCTTAGTAGCTACTGTTAGCCAGTTAAGTGCAAAGCTAGCCACTGAATCGATTCAGCCAGTTCGCGTCTGTCCTAGAGAAAGCGTCTCCAAATATTAAAGCTAGGTCGTTCCAGCTATTGTTTAGTTAGCTATCCAGGTAGCAACAAGCTAGCTACATTTCGAGTACAGTAGCTACTAACTACCTAACGTTAACGCTTCAGATAATGAGGTTAGAAAAACAGCTGAATGGTAGGTAGCTAGCTGGCATAATTACAGGTACTCTTAAGCCGTCTCTGGGCCTGTATTCATAAAGCGTATCAGAGTAGGAGTGCTGATCTAGGATCAGGTCCACCCTGTCCATATAGCCTACTATTATTTATTATAATATAAAATGCAAAACTGATCCCAGATCAGATTCAGCACTACTACTCTTGGACGCTTCATGAATACAGGCCGAGCTGAGATTAGGAGCACACTCTTAAAGGGAGTGCTCCTAATCTCAGTTTGTTACCTGTATACAAAGACACCTGTCCACAGAAGCAATCAATCAATCAGATTCCAAACTCTCCACCATGGCCAAGACCAAAGAGCTCTCCAAGGATGTCAGGGACAAGATTGTAGACCTACATAAGGCTGGAATGGGCTACAAGACCATTGCCAAGCAGCTTGGTGAGAAGGTGACAACAGTTGGTGCGATTAATCGCAAATGGAAGAAACACAAAATAACTGTCAATCTCCCTCGGCCTGGGGCTCCATGCAAGTTCTCACCTCATGGAGTTGCAATGATCATGAGAACGGTGAGGAATCAGCCCAGAACTACACGGGAGGATCTTGTCAATGATCTCAAGGCAGCTGGGACCATAGTCACCAAGAAAACAATTGGTAACACACTACGCCGTGAAGGACTGAAATCCCCCTGCTCAAGAAAGCACATATACAGGCCCGTCTGAAGTTTGCCAATGAACATCTGAATGATTCAGAGGAGAACTGGGTGAAAGTGTTGTGGTCAGATGAGACCAAAATCGAGCTCTTTGGCATCAACTCAACTCGCCGTGTTTGGAGGAGGAGGAATGCTGCCTATGACCCCAAGAACAACATCCCCACCGTCAAACATGGAGGTGGAAACATTATGCTTTGGGGGTGGTTTACTGCTAAGGGGAAAGGACAACTTCACCGCATCAAAGGGACGATGGACGGGGCCATGTACCGTCAAATCTTGGGTGAGAACCTCCTTCCCTCAGCCAGGGCATTGAAAATGGGTCGTGGATGGGTATTCCAGCATGACAATGACCCAAAACACACGGCCAAAGCAACAAAGGAGTGGCTCAAGAAGAAGCACATTAAGGTCCTGGAGTGGCCTAGCCAGTCTCCAGACCTTAATCCCATAGAAAATCTGTGGAGGGAGCTGAAGGTTCGAGTTGCCAAACGTCAGCCTCGAAACCTTAATGGCTTGGAGAAGATCTGCAAAGAGGAGTAGGACAAAATCCCTCCTGAGATGTGTGTAAACCTGGTGGCCAACTACAAGAAATGTCTGACCTCTGTGATTGCCAACAAGGATTTTGCCACCAAGTACTAAGTCATGTTTTGCAGAGGGGTCATATACTTATTTCCCTCATTAAAATGCAAATCAATTTATAACATTTTTGACATGCGTTTTTCTGGATTTTTTTGTTGTTATTCTGTCTCTCACTGTTCAAATAAACCTACCATTAAAATTATAGACTGATCATTTCTTTGTCAGTGGGCAAACGTACAAAATCAGCAGGGGATCAAATACTTTTTTCCCTCACTGTATGTTGTTATTAGGATTGAGCTCTCCTCCCGTCTTGCTCCACTAGCTGTGTGTGCTCTGGGATTATTCATATTATATATGTGCCTCACTGCATCCTTTCACACATACAGGTCAGGGACAGACAGATTCACCGGACAGTCTGCTGGACCGGTCTGTCAAACAGACTGTAATCCACAGAACTGCATGGCACCCCATTCCCTTTACAGTGCACTTCTTTTGACCAGGGCCCATTGGACTCGGGTCAAAAGTAGTGCACTATATAGGGAATAGGGTACCATTTGGGACACATTTCATCACAAAGCAGCAGGGCGAGGACGATGAAACCTCCCTGTGGGTGGCCCATCAAACAAATAAATTAACAAGACACCAATTGATATTGTGTGGATGATGTGGGCATCGATTCTCAACCGTTTTTTGGGGCAATTCTGTTCAACTCCGCTGTGAAGCAAAACATTCAGTGTTATATTAGCTTGTAGCTACTGACTTGTAAAATAGGCTAAAATACCATTAATTTGTCACTGCAAACCAGCAAAGAAACAATATCGCTATTGTTTGAAGTGAACTCCACTGAATTTTACAAAAGGTTTATTTATTTTTTACACTGTACTGACCTTTCACAGGTTTAAAATAAACATTAGCCTCCCAAAGCTAATCTGACAGTGCAGTTAGTTGGCTGCATCAAAAGGGGTCAGTTAGGGAGGGAGCCAGTGGATGGGAATTTGCTTGCTGCTCATGCCTCTCAACCACAGTTATACTCACTGCTACTAGTTGCTATGGAAACATGTTTCCCAGCTTGCTCTTCTCATCCGACTTCACTCCTCCCTCTCACTCCACAGCTCTGTCTGATTGGATTCAAGGACACGGCCTCCAAGGAGGTGAATTAACATGGCCAGGGTGTTAGTAGATACTGCACACATGAACACACACTAACACACAGTCATACAGTCAACATTATGGGGCACAGGGTTGTTTCATGGTCCAACCTCTGAACCAGTTGATCAGGTGAAAACACACTGGTCTATTACACTGAAGAACATGTAATCTGGGTACGATGCGCTTTGGAATCACATGATTTAAGTGCAATATTTTATGTATCATTTGAAGCTCAGCTAGAGCTGTCAAGCCATACTGTGCCCTTCAGTTGAAATCACAGGCATCAATATCTTCTAGGCTCAAAACATACCCAGGGCATTTAATTTGTGTATTACACTTAGCCAAAAACAGAAGTGGCACAACAGAAGGCAGGATGGAACATTGGGTTTTTAATATAAGAAGCATTACTAGGGCTGGCACAATAACTGTATAACCGTGTAATCGACAGCTGACTAAAGACTGGACAGCCAGGCATTCGTGCAGTTGAGTCCGTTTCTGCTGTAACTTGGGAGTCTACAAGGTGATAGAACTTTGCCTAGGCAACGCCCCCCTCCTTGGAGCAGCAGCACATGCATTGCCTTGATGACAGCTTTGCACACTCTTGGCATTCTCTCAACCAGCTTCATGAGGTAGTCACCTGGAATGCATCTCAATTAACATGTGTGCCTTGTTAAAAGTTAATTTGTGGAATTTATTTCCTTCTTAATGCGTTTGAGCCAATCAGGTGTGTTGTGACAAGGTAGGGGTGGTATACAGAAGATAGCCCTATTTGGTAAAAGACCAAGTCCATATTATGGAAAGAACAGCTCAAGTAAGCAAAGAGAAACGACAGTCCATCATTACTTTAAGACATGAAGGTCAGTCAATACGGAACATTTCAAGAACCTTGAAAGTTTCTTCAAGTTCTGTTGCAAAAACCATCAAGCGCTATGATGAAACTGGCACTCATGAGGACCGCCACAGGAAAGGAAGACCCAGAGTTACGTCTGCTGCAGAGGATAAGTTCATTAGAGTTATCAGCCTCAGAAATTGCAGCCCAAATAAATTATTCAAAGAGTTCAAGTCTCACACACATCTCAACATCAACTGTTCAGAGGAGACTGCGTGAATCAGGCCTTCATGGTCGAATTGCTGAAACTGTCTGTGATTTATTTAGAATTCAAGGCACACTTAACCAGCATGGCTACCACAGCATTCTGCAGCGATACGCCATCCCATCTGGTTTGCGCTTAGTGGGACTATCATTTGTTTTTCAACAGGACAATGACCCAAGACACCTCCAGGCTGTGTAAGGGCTATTTGACCAAGAAGGAGAGTGATGGAGTGCTGCATCAGATCACCCGACCTCAACCCAATTGAGATGGTTTGGGATGAGTTGAAACGCAGAGTGAAGGAAAATCAGCCAACAAGTGCTCAGCATATGTGGGAACTCCTTCAAGACTGTTGGAAAAGCATTCCAGGTTAAGCTGGTTGAGAGAATGCCAAGAGTGGGCAAAGCTGTCATCAAGGCAAAGGGTTACTACATGATTACATATGTGTTAATTCATAGTTTTGATGTCTTCACTATTATTCTACAATGTAGAAAATAGTCAAAATAAAGAAAAACCCTTGAATGAGTAGGTGTGTCCAAACTTTTGACTGGTACTGTATATAGATATACTGTATATACTTATTTTTTTGCTATTCAAACGGTTATTACGGTGACCGGTAATTTGGCTGATTCCAAAATTCCATGACCATCACAGCCCTTGGTATTACTGTGTGTATAACTTTTTGAGGATAACATTTAAGATTAAATCTTAATAAAAATATCAAATAAGACCAGTCATTCCTGAAAATTATAGATAGAAAGAAATGCTTCATGCCTAAATGTAGGCTGTAAACAGGAATATTCTCTACATAGAGAGCTAATGCATCCCATATCTTTAATTGTATTACAGATAAAGCAACCGCCCAATGCTTGCCAGCCTGCTCATTCCAGGAAGACGTTATTTGTTAACAGTAAATACATTTTCATGAAAAAAGATTCATATTTACACAGGAAAATACTAAATTCAGAGAGACATTATTTTCTACTACAACCATCAGCAGACCACCAATTTTGTTTGCAGTAGCAGCTGGATGTTGCATGTAAGTGAAAGAGAGCATAAAAACAACACTTGAAACACTGACATAACAGGGCAGCATATGTATAGGTTATGTAACAGTGCTGTGCACATTAGAATAAGGAAAAGAGTGTAAAAACCAAGCACTGCTCTGACCCAAAGTGGACCATTTTGAGCCCTATCTATGTTTAGGATTGTGTATTTGATTTGTATTGCCATTCCTTCTCAGTCAAATCCCCAATATATTCAATGTTTCATCTCAAATAGGCTACATCCAGAGCTACTGTTTATGGTCAGCTTGTAGTTATGGGGGAAAAAAATCCATACAGCTACATATCGGCATATTATTTTTGACGATATATTGTATCATATCGTTTTGACAACATCGCAATATTATTTCTGCACTAGTTGGCTGTATCTGCACCAAAATTCTAGTATTTTTATTTCACATCTTGTTCTCCATCTTCTTTTTAAATATGACTGATCAAAACTAACTTTACCTTAACTTTCTCTTGTCCCTCTACAGCAGACATACAGTGAGCAATATGTTTTGAACATCGAATTGCAATAAAATCACAGTATCGAATTGCAATACATATAGAATCGTGAGAATTGTAATACATATCGTATTGGCACCTAAGTATCGTGATAATATTGTATCGTGAGGTCCCTGGCAATTCCCAGCCCTATCAGCTTGTATCATAAACCTCCTGCTATACAGTGCCTTCAGAAAGTATTCATACCCTTTGACTTATTCCACATTTTGTTGTGTTACAGCCTGAATTCAAAATGGATTAAATAGATCCCTTTTTTCTCACCCATCTACACACAATACCCTATAATGACAAAGTGAAAACATGTTTTTAGAAATGTTTGCAAATTTATTGAAAATTAAATACAGAAATCGAGCACACAGCCATGCAATCTCCATAGGGAAACATTGGCAGTAGAATGGCCTTACTGAAGATCTCAGTGACTTTTAACATGGCACCGTCATAGGATGCCACCTTTCCAACAAGTCAGTTTGTCAAATTTCTGCCCTGCTAAAGCTGCCCCAGTCAACTGTGTTATTGTGAAGTGGAAACGTCTTGGAGCAACAACGGCTCAGCCGTGACGTGGTAGTCGTGTTTTTCTCTAGCTGGAGGTAAGCAGGAGGTAAGCTTCTCATATGGTGTTGAGTAAAGCTTAACCATGTATTAGATCGTAGGTAGGTAGTTAGCTGTAGTTAGGTATTGTATTTATTATAGGTTAGTATTGTTGTTATTGTAGGTTTCCGTAGGTAATTGTAGGTTAGTATCGAAGCACGAGGCTAGCTAGCTAGCGGGTAGCTACTGGTATCGATTGGCAACGCTGGAGAGCTGTTTCCAATGTTAATGTAGTCCTAGCCATCGTTTAATTTTTGCTGCGTTATGCGTTATGAAAGGAACTAGACACGGACTTGAATTATCTGTTTAGTGTGCTAACACACTCTTGGCAGTTGTTGTAACCAAGTATTGATGCTAAATTGTGTGTTAATGGATGCTAGCTTGCAAGTTAGCTACGGCGTCATAGCTAGGCATCGTGGGTTGTTGTGGGTAGTTACTGTGTCTTGGCAGTGCCGGCTGTAGCACGAAGCTAGCTAGCTAGCCGTTCTTCAAACAAAGTCAACACAGTGGCCATTGCTAGCTACCCAACACGACCAGCTAACTGTACGGTAGTAGCTAAATACAATATACTTGTCTTAGCTAGCCAACGTCTAATCATTGCTGCGTCATGAAAGGAACTTGACACAGACACGAATGATCTGTTTAGTGTGTTATCACACTATTGGTGGTTTGTTGTGACCAAGGGTTGGTGCTATACGGTGTGTTATTGTTATTGGATGCTAGCTTGCTAGTTAGCTATGGTGTCATAGTTGAATAAAGTGGGTTGAGTCTATTCCTTTAAACATTGAACCGCTGTGGTTCACAACAATTCTGATTTCTAAAGGTGGAAGTTGGGAGAGTTTTTGTTCGGGTGGTTCAGTGAAACAATTTTAGTTTCTGAGGTAGAAGTTTTTGGTGAGGGAGGCCCTGCTCTCTCCGCTCCCAGATGCTTAGCTCATTTCATTCCGATCTCCTCTGCATTATTGTAGCCATTTGCTACAGCCTGTCAACTATGCCTCTGCCTATCCCTGTTCTCTCCTCTCTGCACAGGCTACACAAACGCACCACACCGCGTGGCTGCTGCCTCTCTAACCTGGTGGTCCCTGCACGCACCACCCACGTGGAGTTCCAGGTCGCAGGCAGCCTCTGGAACTGCCGTTCTGCTGCCAACAAAGCTGACTTCATCCCAGCCTATGCCAACCTCCAGTCCCTCGACTTCCTGGCGCTGACGGAAACATGGATCACCACTGAAAACACTGCTACTCCTACTGCTCTCTCCTCGTCTGACCATGTGTTCTCGCATACCCCGAGAGCATCTGGTCAGAGGGGTGGTGGTACAGGAATCCTCATTTCTCCCAAGTGGACATTCTCAATTTTTCCCCTAACCCATCTGTCTATCTCCTCATTTGAATTCCATGCTGTCACAGTCACTAGCCCATTTAAGCTTAATATCCTTGTCATCTATCGCCCTCCAGGTTCCCTTGGAGAGTTCATCAATGAGCTCGACGCCTTGATAAGTTCCTTCCCTGAGGATGGCTCACCCCTCACAGTTTTGGGGGATTTCAACCTCCCTATGTCCACATTTGACTCATTTCTCTCTGCCTCCTTCTTTCCACTCCTCTCCTCTTTTGACCTCACCCTCTCACCGTCCCCCCCTACTCACAAGGCAGGCAATACGCTTGACCTCATCTTCACTAGATGCTGCTCCTCTACTAATCTCACTGCAACTCCCCTCCATGTCTCCGACCACTACTTTGTTTCCTTTTCTCTCTCGCTCTCCTCCCACACTACTCACTCTGCCCCTACACAGATGGTAATGCGCCGCCGCAACCTTCGCTCTCTCTCTCCCACTACTCTCTCCTCTTCCATCCTATCATCTCTTCCCTCTGCTCAATCCTTCTCCCTCCAATCTCCTGATTCTGCCTCCTCAACCCTCCTCTCCTCCCTTTCTGCATCCTTTGACTCTCTGTGTCCCCTATCCTCCCGGCCGGCTCGGTCCTCCCCTCCAGCTCCGTGGCTTGATGACTCATTGCGAGCTCACAGAACAGAGCTCCGGGCAGCGGAGCGGAAATGGAAGAAAACTAAACTCCCTGCCGACCTGGCATCTTTTCACTCCCTCCTCTCTACATTTTCTTCATCTGTTTCTGCTGCTAAAGCCACCTTCTACCACTCTAAATTCCAAGCATCTGCCTCTAACCCTAGGAAGCTCTTTGCCACATTTTCCTCCCTCCTGAATCCTCCCCCCCCCCCCCCCCCCTCCTCTCTCTCTGTGGATGACTTCGTCAACCACTTTGAAAAGAAGGTTGACGACATCCGATCCTCGTTTGTTAAGTCTAATGACACTGCTGGTCCTGCTCACACTGCCCTACCCTATGCTTTGACTTCTTTCTCCCCTCTCTCTCCAGATAAAATCCTGCGACTTGTGACTGCAGGCCGCCCAACAACCTGCCCGCTTGACCCCATCCCCTCCTCCCTTCTCCAGACCATCTCCGGTGACCTTCTCCCCTACCTCACCTCGCTGATCAACTCATCCTTGACCGCTGGCCATGTCCCTTCCGTCTTCAAGAGAGCGAGAGTTGCTCCCCTTCTCAAAAAACCAACACTCGACCCCACTGATGTCAACAACTACAGACCAGTATCCCTTCTTTCTTTTCTTTCCAAAACTATTGAGCGTGCCGTCTTTAGCCAACTCTCTTGCTATCTCTCTCAGAATGACCTTCTTGATCCAAACCAATCAGGTTTCAGGACTGGTCATTCAACTGAGACTGCTCTTCTCTGTGTCACGGAGACTCTCCGCACTGCTAAAGCTAACTCTCTCTCCTCTGCTCTTGTCCTTCTAGACCTGTCTGCTGCCTTTGATACTGTGAACCATCAGATCCTCCTCTCCACCCTCTCCGAGCTGGGCATCTCCGGCGCGGCTCACTCCTGGATTGCGTCCTACCTGACCGGTCGCTCCTACCAAGTGGCGTGGCGAGAAGCTGTCTCCGCACCACGTGCTCTCACCACTGGTGTCCCCCAGGGCTCAGTTCTAGGCCCTCTCCTTTTCTCCCTATACACCAAGTCACTTGGCTCTGTCATATCCTCACATGGCCTTTCATATCATTGCTACGCTGACGATACACAACTAATCTTCTCCTTTCCCCCTTCTGATAACCAGGTGGCGAATCGCATCTCTGCATGTCTGGCAGACATATCAGTATGGATGACGGATCACCACCTCAAGCTGAACCCTGGCAAGACGGAGCTGCTCTTCCTCCCGGGGAAGGACTGCCCGTTCCATGATCTCGCCATCACGATTGACAACTCCGCTGTGTCCTCCTCCCAGAGTGCGAAGAGCCTAGGCGTGACCCTGGACAACACCCTGTCGTTCTCCGCCAACATCAAGGCGGTGACCCGATCCTGCAGGTTCATGCTCTACAACATTCGGAGAGTACGACCCTGCCTTACACAGGAAGCGGCACAGGTCCTAATCCAGGCACTTGTCATCTCCCGTCTGGACTATTGCAACTCGCTGTTGGCTGGCCTCCCTGCCTGTGCCATTAAACCCCTACAACTCATCCAGAATGCCGCAGCCCGTCTGGTGTTCAACCTTCCCAAGTTCTCTCACGTCACCCCCCTCCTCCGCACACTCCACTGGCTTCCAGTTGAAGCTCGCATCCGCTACAAGACCATGGTGCTTGCCTATGGAGCAGTGAGGGGAACGGCACCTCTGTACCTTCAGGCTCTGATCAGTCCCTACACCCAAACGAGGGCATTGCGTTCATCCACCTCTGGCCTGCTGGCTCCCCTTCCTCTGCGGAAGCATAGTTCCCGCTCAGCCCAGGCAAAACTGTTCGCTGCTCTGGCACCCCAATGGTGGAACAAGCTCCCTCACGACGCCAGGACAGCGGAGTCACTCACCACCTTCCGGAGACATTTGAAACCCCACCTCTTTAAGGAATACCTGGGATAGGATAAAGTAATCCTTCTAACCCCCCCCCCCCCCCCTCTATATATAGGGCTATAGGGTAAACGCACCAATTTGTGAGTCGCTCTGGCTAAGAGCGTCTGCTAAATGACGTTAATGTGCCCTTGAGCAAGGCACTTAACCCTAATTGCTCCTGTAAGTCGCTCTGGATAAGAGCGTCTGCTAAATGACTAAAATGTAAATGTAATGTAAAATGTGGTAGGCCACACAATCTCACAGAATGGGACCGCTGAGTGCTGAAGCGCGTAGCTCGTGATAATCGTCTGTCCTCGGTTGCAACACTCACTACAGAGTTCCAAACTGCCTCTGGAAGCAACGTCAGTACAATAACTGTTCGTCAGGAACTTCATGAAATGGGTTTCCATGGCCGAGCAGCCGCACACAAGCCTAAGATCACCATGTGCAATGCCAAGCGTCGGCTGGAGAAGTGTAAAGCTCGCTGCCATTGGACTCTGGAGCGGTGGAAACACATTCTCTGGAGTGATGAATCACGCTTCACCTGGCAGTCCGATGGTGGATGCCAGGAGAACGCTACCTGGCCCAATGCATAGTGCCAACTGTAAAGTTTGGTGGAGGAGGAAGAATGGTCTGGGGCTGTTTTTCATGGTTCGGTCTAGGCCCCTTAGTTCCAGTAAAGGGAAATCGTAAAGCTACAGCATACAATGACATTCTAGACGATTCTGTGCTTCCAGCTTTGTGGCAACAGCTTGGGGAAGGCCCTTTCCTGTTTCAGCATGACAATGCCCTCGTGTACAAAGCAAGGTCCGTACAGAAATGGTTTGTTGAGATCGGTGTGGAAGAACTTGACTGGCCTGCACAGAGCCCTGACCTCATCCCCATCGAACACCTTTGGGATGAATTGGCGCACCGACTGTGAGCCAGGGATAATCGCCTGGCTCGATTTAAGTCAAAACTGTAACTCGGCCACTCAGGAACATTCACTCTGTGTTTGAAATTCACTGCTCAACAGATAATTGTATCTGTGGGGTACAGAGATGAGGTAGTCATTCAAAAATCATGTTAAACACTATTATTGCACACAGAGTGAGTCCATGCAACTTATTATGTGACTTGTTAAGCACATTTCTACTCCTGAACTTATTTAGGGTTGCCATAACAAAGGGGTTGAATACTTATTGACTCAAGACATTTCAGCTTTTCATTTTTAATGAATTTGTAAAAAAAAATCATTATGTGGTATTGTGTGTAGGCCAGTGACAAAAAATCTCAATTTAATCCATTTTAAATTCAGGCTCTAACACAACAAAATGTTGTGATGGAAAATGTTATGGTTGTGCTTTTCTAATAACCACTAATAATCACTATCAGTATCTGCAATTTGGCAGTACGCCCAAAACCTTGTTTTGAGAACGAAAGGATATCTCAGTTTCAAGTTCTCAGCTTGGAGAGAAGAAGCCTCGTGAGGTATTGGTCTGTCACATGCATGAACCAGTATTGGTCGGTCACATGCATGAACCAAAACATTAATGATTAATTAGTTATGAATAATGAATAAGCTAAATCATGCTAATATAAACTGTCTGTGTAAGTATATAAGATAACTAATGGGACTGCCCCGGTGGAACTCACTTCAGACCTGTACTTTATGCATCTAAGTTTGACTGTGACCTCTCCAGCTTGCTGTTAATAAACAATGATTCATTTAAGATTGACTTCGCTTGTCCCAATGTGAAAAAAGTCAAGGGGTGTGAATACTTTCTTAAATACTGTATGTACATCATGAGCACTGTATATCATGAGCCAGACCAGGTTCAAATAAACAGACAGAAATCTGAGCTAGCAATGCACCTCGGAGTCTCTGAATAATTGCCAGATTATTTTTCTCCTCATTGTTGAAGATTAGCAGTGACTCAATGAGCAGCTCGCGAGCGCTGCCTGCCCTGTGAGCTGCTGCCTGTAGCCAATGAGATTCACCCATAATCAGACAATTTAGTGTCAATTCCCCTCAGCATCTGCCTCAGCTGTGCACAGCGCAACAAAAGCCCAGGGAGGCATAGAGCAGGGAGAGAGCAGGGAGAGAGGAGGGAGAGAACAGGGAGAGAGGAGGGAGAGAGGAGGGAGAAAGCAGGGAGAGAGGAGGGAGAGAACAGGGAAAGAGGAGGGAGAAAGCAGGGAGAGAGGAGGGAGAGAACAGGGAGAGATGAGGGAGAGAGGAGGGAGAGAGGAGGGAGAGAGCAGGGAAAGAGGAGGGAGAGAACAGAGAGAGAGGAGGGAGAGAGCAGGGAGAGAGGAGGGAGAGAACAGGGAAAGAGGAGGGAGAGAGGAGGGAGAAAGCAGGGAGAGAGGAGGGAGAGAACAGGGAAAGAGGAGGGAGAAAGCAGGGAGAGAGGAGGGAGAGAACAGGGAGAGAGGAGGGAGAGAGCAGGGAGAGAGGAGGGAGAGAGGAGAGAGAGAACAGGGAGAGACAGGGAGAGAGGAGGGAGAAAGCAGGGAGAGAGGAGGGAGAGAACAGAGAGAGAGGAGGGAGAGAGCAGGGAGAGAGGAGGGAGAGAGGAGGGAGAAAGCAGGGAGAGAGGAGGGAGAGAACAGGGAAAGAGGAGGGAGAAAGCAAGGAGAGAGGAGGGAGAGAACAGGGAGAGAGGGGGGAGAGAGCAGGGAGAGAGGAGGGAGAGAGGAGAGAGAGAACAGGGAGAGAGGAGTGTGAAAGCAGAGAGAGAGGAGGGAGAGAACAGAGAGAGAGGAGGGAGAGAGCAGGGAGAGAGGAGGGTGAGAACAGAGAAAGAGGAGGGAGAGATTAGGGAGAAAGCAGGGAGAGAGGAGGGAGAGAACAGGGAGAGAGGAGGGAGAGAGCAGGGAGAAAGCAGGGAGAGAGGAGGGAGAGAACAGGGAGAGAGGAGGGAGAGAGGAGGGAGAAAGCAGGGAGAGAGGAGGGAGAAAGCAGGGAGAGAACAGGGAGAGAACAGGGAGAGAGGAGGGAGAGAACAGGGAGAAAGCATGGAGAGAGAAGGGAGAGAACAGGGAGAGAGGAGGGAGAGAGCAGGGAGAGAGAAGGGAGAGAGGAGAGAGAGAACAGGGAGAGAGGAGGGAGAGAGGAGGGAGAGAGGAGGGAGAGAACGGGAGAGAGGAGGGAGAGAGCAGGGAGAGAGGAGGGAGAGAACAGGGAGAGAGGAGGGAGAAAGCAGGGAGAGAGGAGGGAGAGAACAGGGAGAGAGGATGAGAGAGCAGGGAGAGAGGAGGGAGAGAACAGGGAGAGAGGAGGGAGAGAACAGGGAGATAGGAGGGAGAGAGCAGGGAGAGAGGAGGGAGAGAGGAGGGAGAGAACAGGGAGAGAGGAGGGAGAGAGGAGGGAGAGGAGGGAGAGAACAGGGAGAGAGGGAGAGAACAGGGAGAGAACAGGGAGAGAGGAGGGAGAGAGGAGGGAGAGAACAGGGAGAGAGGAGGGAGAAAGCAGGGAGAGAACAGGGAGAGAGGAGGGAGAAAGCAGGGAGAGAGGAGGGAGAAAGCAGAGCATCTGTGGCCCATCATGGCACGCTGAGCACTTCTGTAATAAGACACCATTTAGTAGACTGAATACAGGTCAGGATAGGGCCAGAGGAAAATGCTGATTAAGTAGGCTAGGCAGGCAAGGGCACTTACAGAGATATAGATAAACAGCTCCTGAAAGGAAAGACCTAGTCAGTTGCACAACTGAATGCATTCACTAGAAATGTGTCTTCCACATTTAACCCAACCCCTCTGAATCAGAGAGGTGCGGGCGACTGCCTTAATCAACATCCACGTCATCGGCACCCAGGGAGCAGTTGTTGTTGGGGGTTAACTGCCTTGCTCTACGGCAGAACAACAGATTTTTCCACCTTTCCGGCTCAGGGATTCAAACCAGCGGCCTTTCGGTTACTGGCCCAACTCTCTTAACCGCTAGGCTATCTGCCGCCTCATAACAACACCCTCCTATCCCATCCCCCAACTAGCCTATTCACTCCATCCTCCCAGGCTACTACAGCTAAGCACAGAACAGGGAGTCAGGGAACTATTATTAATTAAGCTCAACTTACTGAATTGCCCAATTTCAGAGGACCATATTGCTTGATCTTAGAGCTCGCTTTTAGATTAGGAACTGGGTGTTTTTAGATTAGGAACTGGGTGCTCTCAAGCTAAAACTGAAGCAAGCCCCCCAGTCTTCTTTTGTCAGAGGCACAATGTGCAGTGGGATTAAAAACTAGTATGTTTACAAAAAGAGGGAGCTTGCTGTGCCTTAAAAAGACATGCATGACAAGTGAAGCGGTAGGACTACGGGGGGAATGGCTTCAGGTTCTGATGAAAAATCGGTTTGCAGCTTTCACATTCTGTCTGTGTGGCACCTGCATCTCACAACTATAGATAGAAAAGTCAATGTGACATTTTACAGAAATGTGTCATCATGTCACCATGTTTCTGTGAACTCCTTAAATGACCAAATCTGTTCTGGCAACAAAAGATGAGTCATTCTGAGGCTTAAAGGGATACTTTGGGATTTTGGCAATGAAGCCCTGTATCTACTTCCCCAGATCCGATAAACTCATATATACCATGTGTTTGTCTCTGCATCCCGTATGAAGAAAGTTAGCTGAACAAAGTTGCTAACTAGCGCGAGCCAATGCTAACTAGCGTTAGCGCAATGACTGGAAGTTTATGGTATCTGCTAGCATGCTAGCAGTTACTATAGACTTTCAGTCATTGCGCTAACGCTAGTTAGCAATTGCACTAACGCTAGTTAGCAACTTCCTTCAAACTGCACGCAGACATAAAAATGGTATCAACGAGTTCATTTGACTCTTTATTGAAAAAATCCTGAAGCATCTCTTTAATCAATGTGGTCCTCCATTGCGTTCCCTCTTCATGAGTCATGACACACTCACATGTGCAAAACAATGAGCCCACGCAGCAGCTGTCCTTCTCTCTAGCAGCGAGGTAGCCATTCAGGCTCTACAGACTGAACAGTTTCGATTGTACCTCTGGTGACAGTAAAAAAAACACACAGAGAGGGGGAGAGAGAGAAAGGACAATGACCACTCAGCCACAAGCTGCCTTGCTGCGACCAAAGCCCCAGCCCTGGCACACATTCATGCCCGCGTCCCAAATGGCACCCTAGTCCCTACATGGTGCACTACTTTTGACAATGGCGCTGGTCAAAAGTAGTGCACTATGTAGGGAACAGGGTACCATTTGGGATGCACCCCATGGCTCTCTGGGTGTTCATTGAGCAGGCAGGCAGGCAAGCTGGAGGTTGGGGCGTGCCGGCTAAGCCAGCCTGGGAGTCCACCAGAGAGAGGATCAATAGGAGGGGAAGCACTGATTCAGATGTAGCCAGACAGAGAGAGAGACACACACTGAGGCGGGGCAGGGAGGAGACTGGCGAGGGGATGGGATGGGGATGCAGTGGAGCACTTGAGCACTCATTATGGGGTGTAGCATGACACACTCTCCCCTCTGGCTGCTGTTGATGCTCTACGCTGCCTTAGAACAACAGAACAGTCCGCATTAGAACAACATCATAGTCTGTCTTAGAACAACAGCACAGTCTGCCTTGCATGCTGACCACACCGGCCACGTCGCAATCCATTTTAGAGCAGTCCCCGACTAAAAAAATCTTCCGATTGGTAGAAATGTTGGTAGAAATGTTCAAACGTGTATTTTTCCATATATAGACACACCCTGTGTTTGAATAAAATCAACTATATGTAGGCTACTGAGCTTGTCTGATGCTTTAAGCACTGCGATTAAAAATGAAGACACACAAATTACTAAAAAGAGAGCCAGAGATCATAACCAGAAGAAATCTAAAAGTAACTTCTACTGCCATTGCCAATATGTAAAAACAGCTTACATAAAGCCAACAAATAAAAACATTGCAGCCTGCAGGTAGAAAATATCCTGATAAAAATATATATCCTATGAATCACATTGGCTACGCATGGCCTGTCTGCAAGGAACATGAAACATTGTATCAACAATTAACTTGGTCAGCCCAAGCTCGTGCTAGAAAACTTGCAACATTGTATAAAAATATTCTGGACCCTCATACATTTCCTGTGCCAATGAGCTCTGGACAGAGAGACAAAGCTGTAGGCTATTTGTGCAAGGGATAAGGGACATTTTGTTCCCCTTTCATGCTGAGTGGTTATCGAAAGGGAGAGAGCTGGAAAGATTTTTCAAATAGGCTAGGTTGAGGAACTATTGTCATTCTCAATGGATGTAAAAACAGACTTGGCTTACTTGCTGTTTGAGGAGAAGAAAAAAATACTTTGAGAAGCTCCACAGTGATGGTGAGTTAAGACAATCAGAAATAGTATCAGATCCCCAAAGGGGCACATTCATAGGCCTACATTTGCGCACAGGTCATGTAGCCTAAGCCTACTTCTATGCGTAATCAAGTGCATGTCCTTACTCAAGATTGACAGGGGCGATCCAAACAAAAGACAATTAATAAACTGACAACTCATAAATGGAATTAAATAAACCAAAACATTCTTCTCACAAGTGTAGCATAAGTTGTGCGCTCTGCAAACAATGTGTCCACTCCAACTAAGACAACGTGAAGACTGTAATAATAATATACACTGCTCAAAAAAATTAAGGGAACACTAAAATAACACATCCTAGGTCTGAATGAATGAAATAATCTTATTAAATACTTTTTTCTTTACATAGTTGAATGTGCTGACAACAAAATCACACAAAAATTATCAATAGAAATCAAATCTATCAACCCATGGAGGTCTGGATTTGGAGTCACCCTCAAAATTAAAGTGGAAAACCACACTACAGGCTGTTCCAACTTTGATGTAATGTCCTTAAAACAAGAAAAAATGAGGCTCAGTAGTGTGTGTGGCCTCCACGTGCCAATATCACCTCCCTACAACGCCTGGGCATGCTCCTGATGAGGTGGCGGATGGTCTCCTGAGGGATCTCCTCCCATACCTGGACAGTCTGTGGTGCAACGTGGCGTTGGTGGATGGAGCGAGACATGATGTCCCAGATGTGCTCAATTGGATTCAGGTCTGGGGAACGGGCGGGCCAGTCCATAGCATCAATGCCTTCCTCTTGCAGGAACTGCTGACACACTCCAGCCACATGAGGTCTAGCATTGTCTTGCATTAGGAGGAACCCAGGGCCAACCGCACCAGCATATGGTCTCACAAGGGGTCTGAGGATCTCATCTCGGTACCTAATGGCAGTCAGGTTACCTCTGGCGAGCACATGGAGGGCTGTGCGGCCCCCCAAAGAAATGCCACCCCACACCATGACTGACCCACCGCCAAACCGGTCATGCTGGAGGATGTTGCAGGCAGCAGAACGTTCTTCACGGCGTCTCTAGACTCTGTCACGTCTGTCACATGTGCTCAGTGTGAACCTGCTTTCATCTGTGAAGAGCACAGGGCGTCAGTGGCGAATTTACCAATCTTGGTGTTCTCTGGCAAATGCCAAACGTCCTGCACGGTGTTGGGCTGTAAGCACAACCCCCACCTGTGGACGTCGGGCCCTCATACCACCCTCATGGAGTCTGTTTCTGACCGTTTGAGCAGACACATGCACATTTGTGGCCTGCTGGAGGTCATTTTGCAGGGCTCTGGCAGTGCTCCTCCTGCTCCTCCTTGCACAAAGGCGGAGGTAGCAGTCCTGCTGCTGGGTTGTTGCCCTCCTACAGCCTCCTCCACGTCTCCTGATGTACTGGCCTGTCTCCTGGTAGCGCCTCCATGCTCTGGACACTACGCTGACAGACACAGCAAACATTCTTGCCACAGCTCGCATTGATGTGCCATCCTGGATGAGCTACACTACCTGAGCCACTTGTGTGGGTTGTAGACTCCGTCTCATGCTACCACTAGAGTGAAATCACCTCCAGCATTCAAAAGTGACCAAAACATCAGCCAGGAAGCATAGGAACTGAGAAGTGGTCTGTGGTCACCACCTGCAAAACCAGTCCTTTATTGGGGGTGTCTTGCTAATTTCCTATAATTTCCACCTGTTGTCTATTCCATTTGCACAACAGCATGTGAAATGTATTGTCAATCAGTGTTGCTCCCTAAGTGGACAGTTTGATTTCACAGAAGTGTAATTGACTTGGAGTTACATTGTGTTGTTTAAGTGTTCCCTTTATTTTTTGAGCAGTGTATTAAATGCATTAACAGAAATGACCGTAACCAAACAAACATTGTAGATGAGAAAATATGGGAATTAATGGTAAATCTACTACTGGTGATACTGGTATGCCATCCCCGCGGCCTCCGCAATTTATTTAGTCGAGCAGTGGCAAATATACACTACCAGTCAAAAGTTTGGACACACCTACCCATTAAAAAATATTTTTTAAATGTGTTCTATTTTCTACATTGTAGAATAATAGTGAAGACATCAAAACTATGAAATAACACATATGGAATCATGTAGTTACCAAAGAAGTGTTAAACAAATGAAAATATATTTTATATTAGAGATTCTTCAAATAGCCACCCTTTGGCTTGATGACAGCTTTGCACACTCTTGGCATTCTCTCAACCAGCTTCACCTGGAATGCTTTTCCAACAGTCTTGAAGGAGTTCCACATGTGCTGAGCACTTGTTGGCTGCTTTTCCTTCACTTTGTGGTCCAACTCATCCCAAACCATCTCAATTGGGTTGAGGTCGGGTGATCTGATGCAGCACTCCATCACTCTCCTTCTTGGTCAAATAGCCCTTACACAGCCTGGAGGTGGGTCATTGTCCTGTTGAAAAATAAATGATAGTCCCACTAAGCGCAAACCAGATGGGATGGCGTATTGCTGCAGAATGCTGTGGTAGCCATGCTGGTTAAGTGTGCCTTTAATTTTAATTAATCACTGACAGTGTCACCAGCAAAGCACCCCCACACCATCACACCTCCTCCTCCATGCTTCACGGTGGGAACCACACATGCAGAGATCATCCGTTCACCTACTCTGCTTCTCACAAAGACACGGCGGTTGGAACCAAAAATCTCAAATTTGGACCATTCGACCATGAAGGCCTGATTCATGCAGTCTCCTCTGATCAGTTGATGTTGAGATGTGTCTGTTACTTGAACTCTATGAAGCATTTATTTGGGCTGCAATTTCTGAGGCTGATAACTCTAATGAACTTATCCTCTGCAGCAGACGTAACTCTGGGTCTTCCTTTCCTGTGGCGGTCCTCATGAGAGCCAGTTTCATCATTAGCGCTTGATGGTTTTTGCAACTGCACTTGAAGAAACTTTCAAAGTTCTTGAAATTTTCCGGATTGACTTACCTTCATGTCTTAAGTAATGATGGACTGTCGTTTCTCTGCTTATTTGAGCTGTTCTTGCCATAATATGGACTTGGTATTTTACCAAATAGGGCTATCTTCTGTTTACCACCCCTACCTTGTCACAACACAACCGATTGGCTCAAATGCATTTAACAAGGCACACCTGTTAATTGAAATGCATTCCAGGTGACTACCTCATGAAGCTGGTTGAGAGAATGCCAAGAGTATGCAAAGCTGTCATCAAGACAAAGGGTGGCTACTTTGAAGAATCTCAAATATAAAATATACAGTGGGGAAAAAAAGTATTTAGTCAGCCACCAATTGTGCAAGTTCTCCCACTTAAAAAGATGAGAGAGGCCTGTAATTTTCATCATAGGTACACGTCAACTATGACAGACAAATTGAGAAAAAAAATTCCAGAAATTCACATTATAGGATTTTTAATGAATTTATTTGCAAATTATGGTGGAAAATAAGTATTTGGTCACCTACAAACAAGCAAGATTTCTGGCTCTCACAGACCTGTAACTTCTTCTTTAAGAGGCTCCTCTGTCCTCCACTCGTTACCTGTATTAATGGCACCTGTTTGAACTTGTTATCAGTATAAAAGACACCTGTCCACAACCTCAAACAGTCACACTCCAAACTCAACTATGGCCAAGACCAAAGAGCTGTCAAAGGACACCAGAAACAAAATTGTAGACCTGCACCAGGCTGGGAAGACTTAATCTGCAATAGGTAAGCAGCTTGGTTTGAAGAAATCAACTGTGGGAGCAATTAATAGGAAATGGAAGACATACAAGACCACTGATAATCTCCCTCGATCTGGGGCTCCACGCAAGATCTCACCCCGTGGGGTCAAAATGATCACAAGAACGGTGAGCAAAAATCCCAGAACCACACGGGGGGACCTAGTGAATGACCTGCAGAGAGCTGGGACCAAAGTAACAAAGCCTACCATCAGTAACACACTACGCCGCCAGGGACTCAAATCCTGCAGTGCCAGACGTGTCCCCCTGCTTAAGCCAGTACATGTCCAGGCCCATCTGAAGTTTGCTAGAGTGCATTTGGATGATCCAGAAGAGGATTGGGACAATGTCATATGGTCAGATGAAACCAAAATATAACTTTTTGGTAAAAACTCAACTCGTCGTGTTTGGAGGACAAAGAATGCTGAGTTGCATCCAAAGAACACCATACCTACTGTGAAGCATGGGGGTGGAAACATCATGCTTTGGGGCTGTTTTTCTGCAAAGGGACCAGGACGACTGATCCGTGTAAAGGAAAGAATGAATGGGGCCATGTATTGTTAGATTTTTAGTGAAAATCTCCTTCCATCAGCAAGGGCATTGAAGATGAAACGTGGCTGGGTCTTTCAGCATGACAATGATCCCAAACACACCGCCCGGGCAACGAAGGAGTGGCTTCGTAAGAAGCATTTCAAGGTCCTGGAGTAGCCTAGCCAGTCTACAGATCTCAACCCCATAGAAAATCTTTGGAGGGAGTTGAAAGTCTGTGTTGCCCAGCGACAGCCCAAAAACATCACTGCTCTAGAGGAGATCTGCATGGAGGAATGGGCCAAAATACCAGCAACAGTGTGTGAAAACCTTGTGAAGACTTACAGAAAACGTTTGACCTGTGTCATTGCCAACAAAGGGTATATAACAAAGTATTGAGACACTTTTGTTATTGACCAAATACTTATTTTCCACCATAATTTGCAAATAAATTCATAAAAAATCCTACAATGTGATTTTCTGGATTTTAGTTCCTCAATTTGTCTGTCATAGTTGACGTGTACCTATGATGAAAATTACAGGCCTCTCTCATCTTTTTAAGTGGGAGAACTTGCACAATTGGTGGCTGACTAAATACTTTTTTTCCCCACTGTATTTTGATTTGTTTAACACTTTTTTGGTTACTACATGATTCCATATGTGTTATTTCATAGTTTTGATGTCTTCACTATTATTCTACAATGTAGAAAATAGTCAAAATAAAGAAAAACTCCGGAATGAGTAGGTGTGTCCAAACCTTTGACTGGTACTGTACATGTTATTCAATAATTTCATCCAAACTGCTTGCGTGCGTCAATGAGTGTCTGCGTAGCCAGGCGCTAAAATAGAACTTGGTTCTATTTTAGACGCATGATGCGCTGCAAGTCCTGCCTCGCTCATCTCCTCATTGGTTTTTACGAACATATACCCATGTGGTTGATTGAAAGATGTCCAGTCCAGTTGGTTGCAGTAATGCACCTTAAAGTTGGTTGCCAACTGCCATATAAAATCCACAGAAGAAGAAGAAGACTGAACTAGGAGAGATTACTAGAAACTAACTAGGTTTCCCCTTTTATCTGTGGATTAATTGCCGGAGTAGAGAACACACGATTTTGTGTGACTCAAAATGGGTAAAAATTCTACAAAGATCCAGCAAAAAAAAGGACCTTGCATGTTTCAGGTAAAATAACAACCCAATATTTATATCCCAGGACAAATTATCTAGCAACAGCATGCTAGCTAACTAAATGTCCATGAATGTTTCATATTTGTTTCAACCTGTCCCCAAATAAATATAGTTGGTTCAGAGTTGGTTTTGATATTTCAACCTGCGTGTCCTGATGGCGTCTGGTGGGGATAGACAACATGCGCATGATGGCACACACGCGGAGCCAGTTTGGTCATCATGTTAGAACAACAGAACAGTCTGTCTTAGAACAACAGCACAGTCTGTCTTAGAACAACAGAACAGTCTGTCTTAGAACAACATAATAGTCTGTCTTAGAACAACAGCACAGTCTGTCTTAGAACAACAGCACAGTCTGTCTTAGAACAACAGAACAGTCTGTCTTAGAACAACAGAATCTCAAATATAAAAGTCTGTCTTAGAACAACAGCACAGTCTGTCTTAGAACAACATCCGTCCGCCTTAGAACAACAGTTCAGTTCAAGGTTTCACAGTCTGCTGCTTCTCTGCCTGAGTCATACTTTTATATTAGTCCTATTCAGTGCTTCAATTGTGGTGAAAGATGATAGACTGCAAGCAGTCATTGGTGAATCATTAAATGCCACTTAGGTAGGCAACTGAAGAGCAAACAGAATCCCTTTTTCAAGGAGCGAAGAACATGAGGCGCTGAAGAGAACCATCTTAAAGGCCAGATCTATCAGAGCAGAGCACTCTGGCTAAATACACTGAGTGGACAAAACATTGAGTTGCACCCCCTTTTGCCATCAGAACAGCCTCAATTCGTCGGGGCATGGACTCTACAAGGTGTTGAAAGCGTTCCACAGGGTGGTAGACCATTCTTGATACACACAGCAAACTGTTGAGCGTGAAAAACCCAGCAGCGTTGCAGTTCTTGACACACTCAAACCAGTGCGCCTGGCACCTACTACCATACCCCACTCAAAGGCACTTAGATATTTTGTCTTGCCCATTCACCCTCTGAATAGCACACATACACAATCCATGTCTCAATTGTCTCAAGGCTTAAAAATCCTTCTTTAACCTGTCTCCTCCCCTTCATCTACACTGATTTAAGTGGATTTAACAAGTGACATCAATAAGGGATCATGGCTTTCACCTGGATTCACCTGGTCAGTCTGTCATGAAAAGAGCAGGTGTTCCTAATATTTTGTACACTTAGTGTATGTGTATCATTAATACTGTGACTCATCCACTGCAACACACAGCCATTGATTTTGATGGAGGTCAACAGATTGGCAATCAAAATCAAAGGGAGAATCATCTGCCGTGTTTCGATTTCAGACGAGAGAGAAAAGGGAGCAGGGTAAGACAGGAGTAGGTGTCCTGTCTGGCATGTCAATTCTCTGTGGTGCAATTTGAGAGAGAAAAGACAAACATAGTAAAACCCAACTGAGCCCTAGCAGTGTATTGATCCTACTTAGTCAGTAATCAATCCTCATACCTACACGTCAAAACCCCCACATGAGGTCATTTGATGTGTGATATCTGTTTGCTTCATAGCCCCCTGCTAGAGATGAATGTTTGATATAGATTTTAGATTTGACACCCCGTCTCTGAGGCAGAGATGCTGCATTTCCTCTGCCGGTCGTTGAGGCCAATGATATAGTCTCACCTCAGGCAGAGTGGAGCAGAGAATCTCCCCATAGAACCCTATGGGCCATGGTCCAAAGTAGTGTACTAAATAGGGAATAGGCTGCCATTTGGGAAGCAGACTGAGCCTCACTGTACCACAGTACCGTACGCTGGCCCTCAGATCTCCTCTGATCATCTCGAATAGGGCTCATCTCTTCCGCCATTAAAATAGAACCTCCATTAGATTTACACACAATGAAAAGCTAACCATTAAATGAGCTGTCGAAGGTATGATAGGACAGTTCTGTACGGTAAATGTAATATCTTCATGCAGAATTTTACAGGGTCTTAATTGTTCCTGGCTACACATGTGACCTAACCAGGAAAAAACTCTATATAGCCCATATACAGTATGGGCCTATACAGTATGACACAGTTTGACACACTGCTGGTGGCTTGTGGCTTTGCTATAGCATCTCAAGGTTATGGAACAAATATTAGTCACAGGGGATCATTCTATTCTGCTCACATGGAGCATAACGCCAATTGATTCCTATATGCTGTTTTGTGCTGCTGTGTCTTATTTCTCCTAGTGTTGTTGTACTTGTACTGTAGCACATTATGTGGATGATACTGTTCACAGAGATCATTCTATTCTGCGAACGTGGAGCATAACACCAATTGATTCCTACATGCCGTGTTGTGATGCTGTGTGTTGTTTAGGTCTGTCCCGACAAAAAAAATCTTGGTAGACCGAAAGTAGTCTTTTCTTTTGACCAATAAATTGGTCGACATTTTAAAACGTGTATTTTTCCATTTATAGACATACCCTATGTGTTTTAATAAAATGAACTATATGTATTGAGCTTGTCTGATGCTTTAAGCACACTGTTTGATGAAATAATACACAAATGACTCAAGAGGGAGCCATAGATCAAGATAACCAGAATAAAAAAACCTTAACCTGACCCGACCATCCTCCTCTCGCTCCTGTGGCTTTCGCTGATTCTGCCGTTACTCTCCTGAAGTTGCCGGTAATAGGCTACAGGAGGAGTCGGCAACCTTTCTCATGTGGAATGCCAATTTATCTTACCATTTCTACCGATCTTCGTGGCAGTTATGGTTTTCATATGCATATTTTCGTGGAACAGTTTTATTTAATTTATAATAACTTCATATCTTGTCTTCATATCTCAAAATCATGGTCGTGTGGTTAAAGGAAAAATCCACCCAAACCCACTCATTCCTTTAATTTACAGTGTTAAACAATATGTGAGAACAATATTTTCTTTGAACAAATGTTTCATTTTGGCGTTATAATAAGGTTGGTAGCAACATGGAAAATCGTTGTGGAAATCTGTTGCTGCTCAAGTCGACTATAAAATCCACAATGCAATGCTCTCTATGGGCCGGCTGGCTAGCTTGCTAGTTAGGTAGCTAGCTAGCACACATAACTACACACAATAATACCAAAGACAATATCATTCATGTAAGAAATTCCACAAATTAACTTTTAACAAGGCACACCTGTTAATTGAATGCATTCCAGGTGACTACCTCATGAAACTGGTTGAGAGAATGCCAAGAGTGTGCAAAGCTGTCATCAAGGCAAAGGGTGGCTACTTTGAAGAATCTCAAATATAAAATACATTTTGATTTGTTTAACACTTTGTTGGTTACTACATGATTCCATGACATGATAGACACTTACAAACAAACGCAAACAATTCACACAATGAAGTTATAAAACAATGAATGTGCAGAAATTGGTGGGAGAGAGCGCATTCTGGAGAGAAACGTGCATTGTGCAGCCACACTCCCCTTCTTCTTGGACTGTACCATCCCTGCGGCCTCCACAATGGATTAGTTCACTGAGATGGGCGCGACTCAGACAGGTGTTTTGTGTGCGATAAAAAAAATATATATATACAGTGGGGAGAACAAGTATTTGATACACTGACGATTTTGCAGGTTTTCCTACTTACAAAGCATGTAAAGGTATGTAATTTTTATCATAGGTACACTTCAACTGTGAGAGACGAAATCTAAAACAAAAATCCAGAAAATCACATTGTATGATTTTTAAGTAAATAATTTGCATTTTATTGCATGACATAAGTATTTGATCACCTACCAACCAGTAAGAATTCTGGCTCTCACAGACCTGTTCGTTTTTCTTTAAGAAGCCCTCCTGTTCTCCACTCATTACCTGTATTAACTGCACCTGTCCACACACTCAATCAAACAGACTCCAACCTCTCCACAATGGCCAAGACCAGAGAGCTGTGTAAGGACATCAGGGATAAAATTGTAGACCTGCACAAGGCTGGGATGGGCTACAGGACAATAGGCAAGCAGCTTGGTGAGAAGGCAACAACTGTTGGCGCAATTATTAGAAAATGGAAGAAGTTCAAGATGACGGTCAATCACCCTCGGTCTGGGGCTCCATGCAAGATCTCACCTCGTGGGGCATCAATGATCATGAGGAAGGTGAGGGATCAGCCCAGAACTACACGGCAGGACCTGGTCAATGACCTGAAGAGAACTGGGACCACAGTCTCAAAGAAAACCATTAGTAACACACTACGCCGTCATGGATTAAAATCCTGCAGCGCACGCAAGGTCCCCCTGCTCAAGCCAGCGCATGTCCAGGCCCGTCTGAAGTTTGCCAATGACCATCTGGATGATCCAGAGGAGGAATGGGAGAAGGTCATGTGGTCTGATGAGACAAAAATAGAGCTTTTTGGTCTTATTCTCCACTCGCCGTGTTTGGAGGAAGAAGAAGGATGAGTACAACCCCAAGAACACCATCCCAACCGTGAAGCATGGAGGTGGAAACATCATTCTTTGGGGATGCTTTTCTGCAAAGGGGACAGGACGACTGCACCGTATTGAGGGGAGAATGGATGGGGCCATGTAACGCGAGATCTTGGCCAACAACCTCCTTCCCTCAGTAAGAGCATTGAAGATGGGTCGTGGCTGGGTCTTCCAGCATGACAACGACCCGAACAACACAGCCAGGGCAACTAAGGAGTGGCTCCGTAAGAAGCATCTCAAGGTCCTGGAGTGGCCTAGCCAGTCTCCAGACCTGAACCCAATAGAAAATCTTTGGAGGGAGCTGAAAGTCCGTATTGCCCAGCGACAGCCCCAAAGCCTGAAGGATCTGGAGAAGGTCTGTATGGAGGAGTGGGCCAAAATCCCTGCTGCAGTGTGTGCAAACCTGATCAAGACCTACAGGAAACGTATGATCTCTGTAATTGCAAACAAAGGTTTCTGTACCAAATATTAAGTTCTGCTTTTCTGATGTATCAAATACTTATGTCATGCAATAAAATGCAAATTAATTACTTAAAAATCATACAATGTGATTTTCTGGATTTTTGTTTTAGATTCCGTCTCTCACAGTTGAAGTGTACCTATGATAAAAATTACAGACCTCTACATGCTTTGTAAGTAGGAAAACCTGCAAAATCGGCAGTGTATCAAATACTTGTTCTCCCCACTGTATGTATATATATATATATATATATATATATATATATATATATATATATATATATATATATTTGCTACTGTTCGACAAAACAAATCTTGGTCAACCAACAAGCATATTGACCAAAAAATTGACCAGTCGACTAATTGGGGTCAACCCTAGTGTTGTTGTACTTGTACTTACATGATGCAAACTGATACTGTAGCATGTTAGCCTGCTGCTAACACCAATTGATTAGTACACTATTCTGTGCTATGAATCGGCGAATGTCTATGTCTCCTCGTGTTGTTGTACTTGTACTTGATACTGTAGCATGTTACCTTGTTAATGGAGTCTGTCCTTGACATCCCTCATTAATCCAAGCCACATCTCATTATGCTAAACCCCAACAGCAGGCCATGTGTGCTCTTGGGCCACTTCGTCATGCTCCTCCAAAATGTCTTGAGCTCGGACTGATTAGCCACCAGTGACACTGGTGTCACCTTGATAAAATTACAGTACAAGCACTGTTGAGCATGAAAATCCCAGCAGCGTTGCAGTTCTTGACACTAACCGGTGCGCCTGGCACCTACTACCATACCCCGTTCAAAGGCACTTACATTTTCTGCCTTGTCCATTCACCCTCTTAATGTCACACATACATAATCCATGTCTCAACTGTCTCAAGGCTTAAAAATCCTTCTTTAACCTGTCTCCTCCCCTTCATCTACACTGATTGAAGTGGATTTAACAAGCAACATTAATAAGGGATCACCTGGATTCACCTGGTCAGTCTATGTCATTGAAAGAACAGGGGTTCTTAATGTTTTGTATACTCAATGTATAAGTTATATTCTTTAAGAATCAATGGGTACATTAGGCTTGGGCCATATACCATTTTTACTGTATTTTGAAATACAGAGGGTGCGTGCTACACCACTTCTTATTTATAAGTTAAGTATAACAATAAGAAATAAGAAGACAAATAAATATCAAATTCAAGTGTCTAGATGTCAAGATCAAGCTTCTTGGTTACAGCAGAGACATTCAATCCCCTCCTGGATCAAGATCCCTATTGCCTATTGTTTTGTGCGTAGAAAATGCAATAAAAATGAAGATACTCTTTTAATTTTTTTATAGCGCCCTTGTGTGCACTTCCGGTAATACTGTATACCCCGGTATGGTACAGAAACAGTATGACGGTATGAAAATCTGGATACCGCCCAACCCTAGGGTACATATCACTAATTTAAATGTACCCTTTATCTACTTCCCCAGAGTCAGCTGAACTTGTGGATAGAATTTTTGTCTCTGTGTCCAGTATGAAGGAAGTTAGAGGTAGTTTCTTGAGCCAATGCTGAATGCTAGCAGATACCCATAGACTTCCAGTCATTGCGCTAATGCTAGTTAACAATTGCACTAGCACTAGTTAGCAACTTCCTTCAAACTGCATGCAGAGACCTACAAATGGTTCATCTGAATCTGGGGAAGTAGATAAAGGGCCTCATTACCAAAATCCTGAAATATCCCTTTAATCGTAGGTAGTTAGGGTCAACAGATCTGCTGTTTTGTGTATGGGCGGCAGGTAAACTAGCGTTTAGAGCGTTTGAACAGTAACCTAAAGGACGCTGGTTCAAATCCCTAAGTTGACTGAGTGAAGAATCGGTCAATATGCCCTTGAGCAAGGCACTTAACCCTAATTGCTCCTGTAAGTTGCTCTGGATAGGAAAATAATGACTACAATGTAAAATGGTTATCTATCTACTGGATAGAATGCCACAGTAGATTCAGTGTGATAGAGATTCAGTGAAGTCATGCTGGGGTTAAGGTTCCTAATCCCTTTGTGTGTACAGAATGGCAGCATGCTACAGATGGGACATTGTTAGCGCACCAGATGGCCTGCCTTGCCCTACACTTCATCTGTAACCCTGAAGATCAATGCAGTGCTACTGAGAATAGTTTTTTTTCTCCCTGTCTGGATTAGACATACTGTAGTATATCGTAAGACATCTACTGTGACTTTGTAATACACTGTCACTGCCAAACAAACCCCAGGTTGGCTTATAATAAGCAGGTAAACCTTAGCCTGGTCCCAGATCTTTCTGCTCTTGCTTACTCCATTGCTGTTATTGTGAAGCCAAACATAGCATGATATTGAGTGACAGGGGGTTGTCATGATACCACTCAGGCTATGTAAACTCAGGCTATGTAAACCTTGCCATTGATGAACGTTACAATACAAAATTGTTCTACACTCTTTTTAATACAATGATTGTAACAGGTAAGAAGGGAAACCCAAGAAGATGCCCTACCCTCCCTGCAGGCCTGAGACTGACTGACTAGGCGTGGTCTGCTGTCAGTGTGGCTGAGAGCAGGACGACAGATGGCAGAGAGGCACCTCATCACACAACATGAGCCACACACCTTACTGGCCAATCAGAAGCTGGGCAATAAAAATAGCCTGTGATGGGAACAAGGCTTTCCTCCAGAGTTGTAGGCTACACTCTAGATCCCACTGGGCTTGTGTCTGTAGTCAGATCTACATCAATCTCTCACTCACTGACTTAAAAGTCTGAGTGTGCGTTCCAAATGGTACCCTATTCCCTGTATAGTGCACAATTTTTGTCCAGAACCCTATTGGCCCTTTTCAAAAGTAGTACACTACATAGGGAATAGGGTGTCATTTGAGCTGCACATCAGTCTAATACTGACTGATTAGTCTAGTGAGTCTACTACAGAGCAGCGGGATGACTCAACTGACACATTGGAGGTCTTAGTGGGAAGTTCTGTGAGGTGGTTTTATCCCAGGATTAGACTACTGCCTGCCTGGGCTGTGCCAGGCTTAGGATTCATAGCAGCAGTATGGGTCTGCTCTGCTTATTGTAGGAGCTAGCCAATATAAACTGATCAAACAGAATAAGGAAAGGATGTGCCTGAGAAGGAGGATTACACGATGCCTACAGCAGAGATCACATGCATGCCGGTATGCACGCGCAAACACACATGCATTCACTCTGAGCTCATTACAGCAAGAGGGAAATCAAGGAAAAAGTCATGGGCTGCATGTTAAAAAATGAAAACATTAAAAGGTAAAGAAACATGAGGAGGCTTCAGTCACCAACACAAAGTTTGGAAATTGAAGTGCTGTTCCATTTCAGAAGTGATATTTCCCAATTGTAATTGGCTCGATCAAATGATGGATCTCAGAGCCTGTTTTCATATTCAGCTGTGAAAAACAACAACTAACCAGCACATCGTGTAAAAAGATATTCATTTAAACAGCTTTTTCCTCCCCAATTTCTCTTGGTTGCTACTTTGTTTTGACTTTGATGTGAAGCTTTGCTTTTGGAGCTTCATACAGAGTCCTCGCACATCAAACAAACTGCAGTCTAAAATCACCTCACAGACCCTTTTAAGACCAACCTAGAATCCCCAGCAACTGTCATCATGAGTCTAGGCCACAAAGAGAGAATCCTTTTAAATTCATTCCGACATTGGCACAGCATTGCACCTGGGCACCAGTACAGAAATGTCTTTATATGGTACCTAAGTAAATCTTGGCATTTAGCCTGCCTGTATGGTGCCATGTATCATGACCACACTGCATTACACAGACAGGGAGCTGCTATACAGGAGAGGAGAGGCGCCTTCGGAGGGTCCTTTTTCTTTTGGGCTAATGGATGTCACATGGGTCTGGTTGCTGAAAAATGTCCCATATCTAGACAATATTCCATATACATGAGAGATTCTACCCAGCAGGAAAGTTTCAACAGAAGCTAGTCTCAAGTAGAACCATAAATATATGCTCTGGTCTCAAGCATATGCCTCAAATGCATTCATGCTGTGATGACAGGGGTTTTTCATTGCGTTTAATGACCAAATGCATCAAGACTTATAAATAGCCACATCACAGACACAATGCATCCTCCTCCATATGAATTCACATAATTTCAGTAGCATAAACCATGCCCAACATTTTGTCTACATCATCAGATCAAGTCTCTAGTCGAAGAAACAGAAAGTTGACCCTGTTCGGTCAGAATAGGTGTCCACTATGTACTAGTCGGGGCAGTGAGGCAGAATAGGTGTCCACTATGCACTAGTCTGGGCAGTGAGGCAGAATAGGTGTCCACTATGCACTAGTCTGGGCAGTGAGGCAGAATAGGTGTCCACTATGCACTAGTCTGGGCAGTGAGGCAGAATAGGTGTCCATTATGTACTAGTCTGGGCAGTGAGGCAGAATAGGTGTCCACTATGCACTAGTCTGGGCAGTGAGGCAGAATAGGTGTCCACTATGCACTAGTCTGGGCAGTGAGGCAGAATAGGTGTCCACTATGTACTAGTCTGGGCAGTGAGGCAGAATAGAAGTCCACTATGTACTAGTCTGGGCAGTGAGGCAGAATAGGTGTCCACTATGTACTAGTCTGGGCAGTGAGGCAGAATAGGTGTCCACTATGTACTAGTCTGGGCAGTGAGGCAGAATAGGTGTCCACTATGCACTAGTCTGGGCAGTGAGGCAGAATAGGTGTCCACTATGCACTAGTCTGGGCAGTGAGGCAGAATAGGTGTCCACTATGTACTAGTCTGGGCAGTGAGGCAGAATAGGTGTCCACTATGCACTAGTCTGGGCAGTGAGGCAGAATAGGTGTCCACTATGTACTAGTCTGGGCAGTGAGGCAGAATAGGCGTCCACTATGTACTAGTCTGGGCAGTGAGGCAGAATAGGTGTCCACTATGCACTAGTCTGGGCAATGAGGCAGAATAGGTGTCCACTATGCACTAGTCTGGGCAGTGAGGCAGAATAGGTGTCCATTATGCACTAGTCTGGGCAGTGAGGCAGAATAGGTGTCCACTATGCACTAGTCTGGGCAGTGAGGCAGAATAGGTGTCCACTATGTACTAGTCTGGGAGTGAGGCAGAATAGGTGTCCACTATGTACTAGTCTGGGCAGTGAGGCAGAATAGGTGTCCACTATGTACTAGTCTGGGCAGTGAGGCAGAATAGGTGTCCACTATGCACTAGTCTGGGCAGTGAGGCAGAATAGGTGTCCACTATGCACTAGTCTGGGCAGTGAGGCAGAAGGAACAGCACTGTGCTGTGACTGCTGTACTAAGCTAGATCTGGCCAGGGAGGGACTGACGTGGGTACTTCCTGTCCCTCTGCCTCTTGATGGGAATGTGGGTTGGTCCTGATGAACCAAGGAACCTCCCATGGCAGCGGATGTAGGGACCTCCGGGTGGCCATTCATAATAATGGAAGGGATTCCTACTACACTGGCTGCAGACCAAGAGGCACATTTGTGACTGTTGCGTACAGCTCCCACAAAGCAGCTAGCTTCCATAATAAAAGATGTGAGGAGGAGAAAAAAAGAGTGAACTCTTCAAAATGGTGGCAGACTTTCCCACTTAGTGCATATCTCTGAGTGCCTTAGTAACACTAGGGTTCAATGTGTTGAGCTCCACTCGTCTAAGACAAAAGGCAGCGACCCTGGCCTCACTCAGTGGTCACTTGCTCTGTGACTGTCTGTCTGTGAGATAGTTTGATTTGCCTCAGATGGCCCTGGCTGTCAGCTGCCATCAGCCCCGCTTGAGCTCCATGGCATCCGTGCAAAGGCAGAACGATGGGGTTCATGACACATCCGGTTCTGTTGGCCAAGAGAGCGAGAGGAGAGAGAGAGGGCTTTCAGGTTGAGCAAGGCAATGATTCACACTGAGGACGGACCCTTCAGGGAAGGGGTGAGAGAGAGAGAGAGAGAGAGAGAGAGAGAGAGAGAGAGAGAGAGAGAGAGAGAGAGAGAGAGAGAGAGAGAGAGAGAGAGAGAGAGAGAGAGAGAAAGAGATGGAAAGAGAGGGATATGGAAAGAGAGAGGGGGAAAGAGGAGGTTTGATGAGGCATGCCAGCTGAACAGAGAAAATAACTTGGGCTAAATAGGGAACTAGAATTCTGAAAAACATCATCTGTAATCAGGCTACAGTAGTTTCCAAGCAAAATTGGGTACTTGCAAAACTATTTTGAAAATGCAATCCCTACTTTAATGCCCCTCAAGCAGTCACAATAAAAACCTCTCAGACATCTCAGCCACTGGGCTGCTGCAGTTCAAGTCTAGTGAACCTACTGTTGAAGTCAGAAGTTTACATACACTTAGGTTGGAGTCATTAAAACACGTTGTTCAACCACTGCACACATTTATTGTTAACAAACTATAGTCGGATAGGACATCTACTTTGTGCATGACACAAGTAACGTTTCCAACAATTGTTTACAGACAGATTATTTCACTTATAATTCACTGTATCACAATTCCAGTGGGTCAGAAGTTTACATACACTAAGTTGACTGTGCCTTTAAACAGCTTGGAAAATTCCAGAAAATGATGTCATGGCTTTAGAAGCTTCTGATAGGCTAATTGACATCATTTGAGTCAATTGGAGGTGTACCTGTGGATGCATTTCAAGGCCTACCTTCAAACTCAGTGCCTCTTTGCTTGACATCATGGGAAAATCAAAGGAAATCAGCCAAGACCTCAGAAAAACAATTGTAGACCTCCACAAGTCTGGTTCATCCTTTGGAGCAATTTCCAAACGCCTGAAGGTACCACGTTCATCTGTACAAACAATAGTACGCCAGTATAAACACTGTGGGAACACACAGCCGTCATACCGCTCAGGAAGGAGACACATTCTGTCTCCTAGAGATGAACGTACTTTGGTGCGAAAAGTGCAAATCAATCCCAGAACAACAGCAAAGGACCTTGTGAAGATGCTGGAGGAAACAGGTACAAAAGTATCTACAGTGAGGGAAAAAGGTATTTGATCCCCTGCTGATTTTGTACGTTTGCCCTCTGACAAAGACATGATCAGTCTATCATTTTAATGGTAGGTTTATTTGAACAGTGAGAGACAGAATAACAACAACAAAAATCCAGAAAAACGCATGTCAAAAATGTTAGAATTTGATTAGCATTTTAATGAGGGACTCTGCAAAACATGACTTAGTACATGGTGGCAAACCCCTTGTTGGCAATCACAGAGGTCAGACGTTTCTTGTAGTTGGCCACCAGGTTTGCACACATGTCAGGAGGGATTTTGTTCCACTCCTCTTTGCAGATCTTCTCCAAGTCATTAAGGTTTCGAGCCTGACGTTTGGCAGGTCGAACCTTCAGCTCCCCCCACAGATTTTCTATGGGATTAAGGTCTGGAGACTGGCTAGGCCACTCCAGGACCTTAATGTGCTTCTTCTTGAGCCACTCCTTTGTTGCCTTGGCCGTGTGTTTTGGGTCATTGTCATGCTGGAATACCCATCCACGACCCATTTTCAATGCCCTGGCTGAGGGAAGGAGGTTCTCACCCAAGATTTGACGGTACATGGCCCCGTCCATCGTCCCTTTTGATGCGGTGAAGTTCTCCTGTCCCCTTAGCAGAAAAACACCCCCAAAGCATAATGTTTCCACCTCCATGTTTGACGGTGGGGGTAGTGTTCTTGGGGTCATAGGCAGCATTCCTCCTCCTCCAAACACGGCGAGTTGAGTTGATGCCAAAGAGCTCGATTTTGGTCTCATCTGACCACAACACTTTCACCCAGTTCTCCTCTGAATCATTCAGATGTTCATTGGCAAACTTCAGACGGCCCTGTATATGTGCTTTCTTGAGCAGGGGGACCTTGCGGGCGCTGCAGGATTTCAGTCCTTCACGGCGTAGTGTGTTACCAATTGTTTTCTTGGTGACTATGGTCCCAGCTGCCTTGAGATCATTGACAAGATCCTCCCGTGTAGTTCTGGGCTGATTCCTCACCGTTCTCATGGTCATTGCAACTCCACGAGGTGAGATCTTGCATGGAGCCCCAGGCCGAGGGAGATTGACAGTTATTTTGTGTTTCTTCCATTTGCGAATAATCGCACCAACTGTTGTCACCTTCTCACCAAGCTGCTTGGCGATGGTTTTGTAGCCCATTCCAGCCTTGTGAAGGTCTACAATCTTGTCCCTGACATCCTTGGAGAGATCTTTGGTCTTGGCCATGGTGGAGAGTTTGGAATCTAATTGATTGATTGCTTCTGTGGACAGGTGTCTTTTATACAGGAAACAAGCTGAGATTAGGAGCACTCCCTTTAAGAGTGTACTCCTAATCTCAGCTCGTTACCTGTATAAAAGACACCTGGGAGCCAGAAATCTTTCTGATTGAGAGGGGGTCAAATACTTATTTCCCTCATTAAAATGCAAATCAATTTATAACATTTTTGACATGGGTTTTTCTGGATTTTGTTGTTGTTATTCTGTCTCTCACTGTTCAAATAAACCTACCATTTAAATTATAGACTGATCATTTCTTTGTCAGTGGGCAAACGTACAAAATCAGCAGGGGATCAAATACTTTTTTCCCTCACTGTAACTATGGCCTGTATTCATGAAGCGTCCAAGAGTAGTAGTGCTGAATCTGATCTGGGATCAGTTTTGCATTTTATATTATAATAAATAATAGTAGGCTATATGGACAGGGTGGACCTGATCCTAGATCAGCACTCCTACTCTGATACAGGGCAAAGGTACAAAATCAGGGGATCAAATACTTTTTTCCCTCACTGTATATCCACAGTAAAACGAGTCCTATATCGACATAACCTGAAAGGCCGCTCAGCAAGGAAGAAGCCATTGCTCCAAAACCGCCATAAAAAAGCCAGATTACGGTTTGCAACTGCACATTTTATTTTTATTTTTTTTATTTATTTCACCTTTATTTAACCAGGTAAGCCAGTTGAGAACAGGTTCTCATTTACAACTGCGACCTGGCCAAGATAAAGCAAAGTAGTGCAATAAAAACAACAGAGTTACATATGGGGTAAAAAAAAAACATAAAGTCAGAAATACAACAGAAAATATATATACAGTGTGTGCAAATGTAGCAAGTTATGGAGGTAAGGCAATAAATAGGCTATAGTGCAGAATAATTACAATAGTATTAACACTGGAATGCTAGATGTGCAAGAGATTATGTGCAAATAGAGATACTGGGGTGCAAAAGAGCAAAATAAATAACAATATAGGGATGAGGTAGTTGGGTGGGCTAATTTCGGATGGGCTGTGTACAGGTGCAGTGATCGGTAAGGTGCTCTGACAACTGATGCTTAAAGTTATTGAGGGAGATAAGAGTCTCCAGCTTCAGAGATTTTTGCAATTCGTTCCAGTCATTGGCAGCAGAGAACTGGAAGGAATGGCGGCCAAAGGAGGTGTTGGCTTTGGGAATGACCAGTGAGATATACCTGCTGGAGCGCAGACTACGGGTGGGTGCTGCTATGGTGACCAATGAGCTAAGATAAGGCGGGGATTTGCCTAGCAGTGATTTATAGATGGCCTGGAGCCAGTGGGTTTGACGACGAACATGTAGTGAGGACCAGATGGGGACAAAGATCGTACTTTTTGGAGAAATGTCCCCTGGTCTGATGAAACAAAAATAGAACTGTTTGGCCATAATGACCATCGTTATGTTTGGAGGAAAAAGGGGGCAGCTTGCAAGCCGAAGAACACCATCCCAACCGTGAAGCACGGGGGTGGCAGCATCATGCTGTTGGGGTGCTTTGCTGCAGGAGGGACTGGTGCACTTCACAAAATAGATGGCATCATGAGGAAGGAAAATTATGTGGATATATTGAAGCAACATCTCAAGACATCAGTCAGGAAGTTAAAGCTTGGTCGCAAATGGGTCTTCCAAATGGAGAATGACCCCAAGCATACTTCCAAAGTTGTGGCAAAATGGCTTAAGGACAACAATGTCAAGGTATGGAGTGGCCATCACAAAGCCCTGACCTCAATCATACAGAACATTTGTGGGCAGAACTGAAAAAGCGTGTGCGAGCAAGGAGGCCTACAAACCTGACTCAGTTACACCAGCTCTGTCAGGAGAAATTGGCCAAAATTCACCCAACTTATTGTGGGAAGCTTCTGGAAGGCTACCCGGATCGTTTGACCCAAGTTAAACAATTTAAAGGCAATGCTACCAAATACTAATTTAGTGTATGTAAACTTCTGACCCACTGGGTATGTGATGAAATATATAAAAGCTGAAATAAAATAATTTTCTCTACTATTATTCTGACATTTCACATTCTTAAAATAAAGTGGTGATCCTAACTGACCTAAGACAGGGACTTTTTACTAGGATTAAATGTCAAGAATTGTGAAAAAGTTTAAATGTATTTAGCTAAGGTGTATGTAAACTTCCGACTTCAACTGTAGTCCTCACAGAGAATGTTACATCAGTTTGGTCATCATGATCAAGCATTTTTTATCTAGTTTGGAGGACTACAGTTCATACAAGCCTGCATGGAAACAAATTGTGTGATGTGTTACTAACATGAATAACTAATAGGATAGATGCTTTGATGCTCCACTCTAGACTTGAATATTAACTTTAAAATACCTGTCAGGGCAGTCACATTTGAGTTGAACTCAACAAATAAATATCCATACGAAAGTAAAGTAAAGGTTAAGTTAGATGTTTGGCCTTTAGCTATAAGACAATGATACAGCATTTCTTGGCCCTGCATAACTCAGACGAGTGATGGCATTTCACTTCTTGCATGATGATTTGAATGCTGCTGGCGTTTGTCATCAACACAGCAAAAACCCACAACCCACAACCCAGAATTAAACTACTATTTCTCAGAGTTAAGAAGGCATTAAAAGATGCTGTGCTTTTCCTGTGAAATAAATGATGTGTCCTGTATCACTCAACTCACAGTACTGTAAGCATATACAACATCATATGCTAGTTAAGAATACATAGGCTCTGGTTCAGATATCAGAGGTCTGAGAAGATTGGATCCATCAATCTACTCCATGCTAGCTGGCTAGGAGCAGTTTTGAGGGCTAGGCTACTATAACAGTGTAGGGCTTACCACTTCTTTATCCTCTTCTGAGACAAGACCATCCCCTCTCCCCATCACTCTCTCTCCCCCATTTCTCTCTCCCTGCCCCCCCCCCCCCTCTCACTTTCTGCTTTAATTTAGCTGCCCTGAGCTTCCAGCATCACTTCATAATTAATGAGGTTCAGCTGCCAAATGAAAGGTTGAGTCAGCCCAACATGTGTGTGTGAAGCAGAAATATGAACACTTCATCAGCCCTACAAAGCATCCAAATGGACATCCAATTTTCGGGCGGAAGGAAAAAAGTTAATTTTCCATTTGTTTGTTTTATTTATTCAAAGCCGTTCTTTCTCCTCAACATTGTCATATGTTGTTAATGTGTGCAAGGTCAAACGTAGCAAAGATATGAAATGCCACAAGGTACAGCCGCAAGGTAACGTTCCGTTTATTTTAGGGGCCTTGTTATTCTCTGGCACCTAGCTTTACACAACTCTCTTAAATGCTGATCAACACACTTGGCTTGCATGAGAAATGAACATGCAGTGTGTAACAACAAGGGCTTTCTTACAGCTTCAGTGTGACAGCAGTATTTATCCTGAGCATTGCAGAGTGGTCAAGCACAGAGGCAAATGGTGGTGGTGGTGAGAGAGAAGGGCCATACCCATTTCATTAGTCATTCATTATTCATTGGGAACACAACAGCCGTGGTTGTGCTTTAGAAATGAAAAAGGGCAAAGTGGACCCTGAAGGTCTACGGTGGCGCTGTGTTATGTCATGATGACGTTTGACCAAATGCCGAAGAATGTTTTACTGAAACGTGTGAATGATTAAACTGTGAATAAATTACTGTAATTTTCTTTGTAACTATTTCCTAGCCTAATCATTTATTTCACTGTTATTATGGAGTAAAATCAGGAGTTGACCTGCTAAGACATTCAGGATTATTAGTTGCCAAGTCTCTCCAAGACACCAGGCTTAATGTTAATGCATTTTCTTATGAAGCTTTATACTCCTTTAGGATTCAGCTGGAGTGACTAGTGTGCAAGGATAATTGCGTTTTAATGTTTAATGATGGGCAGAGTCTCTACACTGTCGCTCCTCTAGTGCCCTGTCTGTCAACACCTAGAGTGTCCTTCCCAGACCCCAGCAGCTCTAATAAACGCAAATTATTAGGGCCCAAGACTGCCCAAATACACTGTTATTTTCCCTTAGTTAATATGCGCTTTCAGCTTCACTGGATTTCAAATTGTGTACTAGTCATGCTAAACATGTTCAGGGTTCAGCATAAGCCTTATGCAAAACCCTGAACATGTTTAGCATGACTAGTTTACAGTATACATACGGTATACAGGAAATGTACGTTGACAAGGGATGACTTAAGGTTTAATTTTAGCTCTGAGATGATGGGTAGGATGTTGCTGTGTAACTGCCTGAGGGGAACCATCCCTATTCTTCATGTTGCCTGTGTACAGGCAGCTGAATTGGCAGTACTATCTTCTATAGTGTTTTAATAATAAATGCACAGTATTGTGCATGGATGCATGAACACAAAGACTGTAGGCGGCTGTACCTGCACCAAAACTCCAGTATTTTTCCTTTAGCTTGTTCTCCATCTTTTTAAATAACGAGCCAACTTGTTTTCAGCACTTTTATTTCCACGACTGATCAAAAATCGTTTTCTCATGGCTCTCTCTTGTCCCTCTACAGCAGACATACAGTGAGCAATATGTTTGGAACATCGAATCGCAATAAAATCACAGTATCGAATCGCAATACATATAGAATCGTGAGAATCGCAATGCATATCGTATCGGCACCTAAGTATTGTGATTATATCATATTTTGAGGTCCTTGGCAATTCCCAGCCCTACCTAACACCACATAAAAGATGCATAAAGCTCATCATCAACCTGGAGATTAGCCCACTGGATTATTTTAGCTCAGATGAGACATACAGTCATTACTTTGTCAGCTCAGAGAGAAACTGAGCAACTGAGCAACTGAGAAATGTTTTGTTGAAAAACTTTGAGATGTGGACTGGACTTCCCCTCTCCTAGTGGACAATCTTTCCAGCATGGATGACTCAAAGAAAAACTATTAACTGTTTTGTTGTAGGCTTAAAGAGATTTGCCAGTACTTTTATATACTTTTTAGCGAGTAGTTCTGAAAGTATCACTCACGAGACAAACGTGGTCCCCAAAAATGTCACATACATGCAGATATGTGCACCACGCCAATGCTCTCTCTCCCTTCCTCTCTGCTGTGTCCACTGAGCCGTCGGGCATGCCCTGCAACCTCGTTGGATAACGCTGGGCAGGCCTCTTGCTAGCTGTCACTCAAATGCGAGGGGTAGAAGCTTATTGGCTAGAACTTGAATTGCTAGGTGGCTGGCCCACGTGGGGGTAAATGTAGGGAAAATAGCGCGGCACAGCTTCAAGAAAACAGTCGCTTTCAAACTAGGGATTTCGTGTCTAATTGAGGTAAAACAGTAATTCTGCTCATTGATTATGAATGTATGAATTACACATTGACACATCCAGCCCAAAGCGGGAGGTTTAAAAAATACTTTCTTAGTCGCCAAAGTACCGGAAAATGTCTTTAATCTTTGAGATGTCACTGGACTGTCACTGGACTCCCGACAGCCAGAGCCTTACCCTTCCAGCATGAATGGACAGTAGGCTACCCCTCATCATCACGGTCTAACCGTTGTGGTTCTCATCATTCAGCTGGCCTGCCTCTGAGGCTGTCAGTCAGACAGGGGAGGTTGTGTTGAGCTGGTCAGGTTCAGAGACTACTGTTGCCACCAGGATTAAGGCATGCAGTGGAGGGTGAATCCAGCTCCACACTGGAACATAGGGTCCTTAATCATGACACATGCTTCTGTAATTACTCCTCTATAACAACCATCATCACAATAAAATTATGTAACATTGCCGGAAGGGATGCTCTCATCAAAACAAGCCGCAAAAAAAAACCTAAGGCTGTTGCGGTGACTGTATTACCGCCACACCGGCGGTCACGGTAATTAGGCTTCTCCAAGCTCTGATGCTGCTGCTGGTCATTAGTAGCCTACCAAACTTGCTAACTGCCTGGTACTCAGCACTCTATTGTCCCTCTAATCACTCTGACATCAATGCAAATGTTTTCGAAAATCTAATCAAACACTTCATGAGAGCCCATGAGCTCATGTTGTGCAACATTTCTATAGGCTATGCAATTGCCGGAGAAAACAGAGTGATGGCCGCTAATAAGAAGAGGAGGATCCCATCAGCTTTCTATAGGCTAGGTCTACTATATTTATTTCTCAACTTTCCTAATATTAAGCACATTGCTTATATTTACAACAGGAGTATAGCCTACCTGGCTGGCATGAAAATAAACCACGGGGAAAAGCGTCCTCCATTCGCTATTTAAGTGCATTTCTTTCCCCTGCCCCTGTTTCGATACAGGTGCATGATAATGGTCCATTCTAAATCAAAAAAATGTCACACATATATTATTTAGTGTATGTAAAGACAATATTAAATCAAGAATAGTCTGATGGGTGACAATATTAGCCTACCACTTATGAATTATATATTATATAATATGCCATTTAGCAGACGCTTTTATCCAAAGCGACTTACAGTCATGCGTGCATACATTTTTTTTTTTTGTGTATGGGTGGTCCCGGGGATCGAACCCACTACCTTGGCGTTACAAGCGCCGTGCTCTACCAGCTGAGCTACAGAGGACCACACTTGTGATTATCACTTGTGAATGATGCCCAGCATAAGAAACAATGCCTTGTTAGAATCACACCTCATGTAGCCCAGCCCATTGGCCTATATGTTTTAATAAGGTTTATATCACAACAAAAGTGGCCAAATAACTTCTTAAAATTAAGCACATTAATCCGCTTTACAAGGGGTGTAGAGCCTAACTGGCATATATAAGCAGCGCGTAAGTTTCAAGTTTGGGGAAGATAATTTTCCCCATAAAAATGCACCTTTATAATAAAAGCATTTCATGCATAATTGCATTTGCGGTCACTTTTGATAATGGTGTTTTCCGCTAATGGAACATTCACGCTTATAGCCTTCTACCATGTGCGCATTGCTGCGCTTATAACGTAAAGAAATAGCCTAATAGTTTATCAACACTTTAAGCTAAACGTTCTGATCTGTTCCGTCAGCCACATTGCATTAAAAACGTTTTTTTTAATGCTAGTGGTTGTATTAATTTGGGATCTATCACATCCCACAACTGTCCCAGACTATGTTTGGAATATTTATTTCTTGCACAGAATAGAATAGGTCGACTTTTGTACAATGGGGGATAGTAGATTGACATAGGCTAGTGCCTTTGCTGTTCGTCAGGACTACTCATCTTGTTGGCTGACGAAAAGTAAATGTTGACAGATCTTCTAATATCTTCAATATGCACCTCGGAATTGGATAAGGACGCAGGCAGTTGCGTCCCTGAGATGTCTGTCTTAACTTGTAGCCTGTGAGAAAGACCGATCACGTGACGGAGAGCCATGTGAGTGAGAGACGCTTCGGATTGCGCAGAACTCTGGGAGAAGGGCACAACGCAGCACTCCAGGCCGCAAAAGGCATGGATTTTTTTAGGGTGCATTATGGCCACAAAGGGGATGCCGCCGTGAAATTCGAGGCATTATCAAGTGCTTGTCAAATTGTAATGGAGAGACTATTGGAGTGTGTACAGCCTGCGCAAAAAACTAAGCAGAGCTCATGCCTTTCAAGGGACTTTTTTCAAATCATCATTAGTCTCATCATGCAGCCTTACAATGTATTAAAAATCAAAACATATAGCCCAACATTTGTAGAACAACTAAAGTTACATTAATAACTCTAAATTTAGCATATAGGAGTACCTATTTATTTGTTAACCGCTCAACACTGAATACCCGCATGTGCGCACTCCTTCAAATCGTTTGTACAACATATGTATATTTTATTCTGCTTTGTTCAATTGTATTCTTCATACTATAAAATAATATAAAATAATGCCATGGAATTATAAGCAAATCTTGTCTGCTAAATGAACTAGTGTAGCCCACAGCCATTTGGCATAGCCACATCAGGACCTAACATAAGGACATCTCAGAGTATGCTATTATTTTCTTCTGAAATAGATTATATTTTCTTCATATCATGCTTCTTTAGACCTGTCTAAAATAAATAATGGATTTATTGTGAAGGTGTAGGCTATATTACAGTGAGGGAAAAAAGTATTTGATCCCCTGCTGATTTTGTGCGTTTGCCCACTGACAAATAAATGATCAGTCTATAACTTTAATGGTAGGTTTATTTGAACAGTGAGAGACAGAATAACAACAAAATAATCCAGAAAAACACATGTCAAAAATGTTATAAATTGATTTGCATTTTAATGAGGGAAATAAGTGTTTGACCCCCTCTCAATCAGAAAGATTTCTGGCTCCCAGGTGTCTTTTATACAGGTAACGAGCTGAGATTAAGGCAGCTCAAGGCAGCTGGGACCATAGTCACCAAGAAAACAATTGGTAACACACTACGCCGTGAAGGACTGAAATCCTGCAGCGCCCGCAAGGTCCCCCTGCTCAAGAAAGCACATATACAGGCCTGTCTGAAGTTTGCCAATGAACATCTGAATGATTCAGAGGAGAACTGGGTGAAAGTGTTGTGGTCAGATGAGACCAAAATCAAGCTCTTTGGCATCAACTCAACTCGCCGTGTTTGGAGGAGGAGGAATGCTGCCTATGACCCCAAGAACACCATCCCCACCGTCAAACATGGAGGTGGAAACATTATGCTTTGGGGGTGTTTTTCTGCTAAGGGGACAGGACAACTTACCGCATCAAAGGGACGATGGACGGGGCCATGTACCGTCAAATCTTGGGTGAGAACCTCCGTCCCTCAGCCAGGGCATTGAAAATGGGTCGTGGATGGGTATTCCAGCATGACAATGACCCAAAACACACGGCCAAGGCAACAAAGGAGTGGCTCAAGAAGAAGCACATTAAGGTCCTGGAGTGGCCTAGCCAGTCTCCAGACCTTAATCCCATAGAAAATCTGTGGAGGGAGCTGAAGGTTCGAGTTGCCAAACGTCAGCCTCGAAACCTTAATGACTTGGAGAAGATCTGCAAAGAGGAGTGGAACAAAATCCCTCCTGAGATGTGTGCAAACTTGGTGGCCAACTACAAGAAACGTCTGACCTCTGTGATTGCCAACAAGGGTTTTGCCACCAAGTACTAAGTCATGTTTTGCAGAGGGGTCAAATACTTATTTCCCTCATTAAAATGCAAATCAATTTATAACATTTTTGACATGCGTTTTTCTGGATCTTTTTGTTGTTATTCTGTCTCTCACTGTTCAAATAAACCTACCGTTAAAAGTATAGACTGATCATGTCTTTGTTACTGGGCAAACATACAAAATCATCAGGGGATCAAATACTTTTTTCCCTCACTGTAGATGGATTTATTAGACTTTTTAAAATGGCTTGTAGGATATGTGTGGAAGCCAGGAGATGCTAAATGTGTTTATGTTAATTCACGGTCAATTACCGTGAGACCGACAGTTATTTGCTTGACAATCACTGGCTTACGAAATTTCGTGACCGCCACAGCCCTAGGTGGATCCTAACCCAAAGCTCAAGATAACAATACTGTCCAATTTAACAACTCAAACAGGTAATAAGAAAGGGTGTGATTATTGTGATTTTGCTATTCATTGTAAATGTTTGTAGGCCTATGTATCCAAATTGTATTTATGATCGTATGCTTTCCATTAATGTTTTTTGTATGTTCTGTTTATCTGTGATATAAACCAATGATATCAGGCCACACTGGCCATGATTACAGACACCTGTGTGTGTCCTTTGACACTATATAAACTAGTGAACCGCTGTTTTTGTCACTATACCCTGATGAAGACAGCTTGTCTGTCGAAACGTTGGTTATTCGGTTCTTAAATGATTGCATCTGAGCTCCTATAGTGTGCGGCTTTCCTTTTCTTTTTCAAGTGTTCTACTCCGTTGGCCAGCACCTCGCCTAAATAGGTGTGCGTTTCTTTCGCCTCCAAATTAATGAGAATGGGTGGCCATTCTGAAAAGACAGGTTGTTTTCCCCCAATTGCCAAGTGCTATTAGAAATCCTGATCTAATGCCCAATGACCTCCCAATGCCAAGGTAACCAGTCTTTGTGAAATGGCGAATACCATCATACTTTTATGCCTAATTGTACTATCTGATGCGCTAAAACCCAATCTGTGCTCCGACTAGACTATATTCGGCAGCCAGCTGCTGCTTTGACAAAACGTTGACCAAGTCAGTCAACTTTTGATATATAACTTTTGAAAAAAGTATTTATTCAGCCACCAATTGTGCAAGTTCTCCCACTTAAAAAGATGAGAGAGGCCTGTACTTTTCATCATAGGTACAAGCCAACTATGACAGACAAAATGAGGGAAAAAAATCCAGAAAATCACATTGTAGGATTTGTAATTAATTTATTTGCAAATTATGGTGGAAAATAAGTATTTGGTCAATAACAAAAGTTTCTCAATACTTTGTTATATACCCTTTGTTGGCAATGACACAGGTCAAACGTTTTCTGTAAGTCTTCACAAGGTTTTCACACACTGTTGCTGGTATTTTGGCCCATTCCTCCATGCAGATCTCCTCTAGAGCAGTGATGTTTTGGGGCTGTCGCTGGGCAACACAGACTTTCAACTCCCTCCAAAGATTTTCTATGGGGTTGAGATCTGGAGACTGGCTAGGCCACTCCAGGACCTTGAAATGCTTCTTAGGAAGCCACTCCTTCGTTGCCCGGGCGGTGTGTTTGGGATCATTGTCATGCTGAAAGACCCAGCCACGTTTCATCTTCAATGCCCTTGCTCATGGAAGGAGGTTTTCACTCAAAATCTCACGATACATGGCCCCATTCATTCTTTCCTTTACACGGATCAGTCGTCCTGGTCCCTTTGCAGAAAAACAGCCCCAAAGCATGATGTTTCCACCCCCATGCTTCACAGTAGGTATGGTGTTCTTTGGATGCAACTCAGCATTCTTTGTCCTCCAAACACGACGAGTTGAGTTTTTACCAAAAAGTTATATTTTGGTTTCATCTGACCATATGACATTCTCCCAATCCTCTTCTGGATCATCCAAATGCACTCTAGCAAACTTCAGACGGGCCTGGATATGTACTGGCTTAAGCAGGGGGACACGTCTGGCACTGCAGGATTTGAGTTCCTGGCGGCGTAGTGTGTTACTGATGGTAGGCTTTGTTACTTTGGTCCCAGCTCTCTGCAGGTCATTCACTAGGTCCCCCCGTGTGGTTCTGGGATTTTTGCTCACCGTTCTTGTGATCATTTTGACCCCACGGGGTGAGATCTTGCGTGGAGACCCAGATCGAGGGAGATTATCAGTGGTCTTGTATGTCTTCCATTTCCTAATAATTGCTCCCACAGTTGATTTCTTCAAACCAAGCTGCTTACCTATTGCAGATTCAGTCTTCCCAGCCTGGTGCAGGTCTACAATTGTGTTTCTGGTGTCCTTTGACAGCTCTTTGGTCTTGGCCATAGTGGAGTTTGGAGTGTGACTGTTTGAGGTTGTGGACAGGTGTCTTTTATATTGATAACAAGTTCAAACAGGTGCCATTAATACAGGTAACGAGTGGAGGACAGAGGAGCCTCTTAAAGAAGAAGTTACAGGTCTGTGAGAGCCAGAAATCTTGCTTGTTTGTAGGTGACCAAATACTTATTTTCCACCATAATTTGCAAATAAATTCATAAAAAATCCTACAATGTGATTATCTGGAGAAAAAAATTCTCAATTTGTCTGTCATAGTTGACGTGTACCTATGATGAAAATTACAGGCCTCTCTCATCTTTTTAAGTGGGAGAACTTGCACAATTGGTGGCTGACTAAATACTTTTTTTCCCCACTGTATGTTCCCTTTAACCTGGAGGGCAAACAGTGAAACAAGACATGTAGAATGGTTTGTTTTTCAACAGGACAATGACCCAACACACCTCCAGGCTGTGTAAGGGCTATTTTACCAAGAAGGAGAGTGATGGAGTGCTGCATCAGATGACCTGGCCACAATCCCCCGACCTCAAACCAATTGAGATGGTTTGGGATGAGTCGGACCGCAGAGTGAAGGAAAAGCAGCCAACAAGTGCTCAGCATATGTTGGAACTCCTTCAAGACTGTTGGAAAAGCATTCCAGGTGAAGCTGGTTGAGAGAATGCCAAGCGTGTGCGAAGCTGTCATCAAGGCAAAGGGAGGCTATTTGAAGAATCTCAAATATAAAATATATTTTGATTTTTTTAACACTTTTTTGGTTACTACATGATTCCATATGTGTTATTCCATAGTTTTGATGTCTTCACTATTATTCTACAATGTAAAAAATAGTAAAAATAAAGAAAAACCCTTCAATGAGTAGGTGTGTCCATACTTTTGACTGGTACTGTATGTGTCTTTAAAAATAACTATTTTTTTGCAATTCTAATTGTTATAACGGTGACCGCGATCATTTGGCTGACCAATAACTGTCATCCAAAATTCCATGACCATCACAGCCCTAGTCACTGTGATTGTTGTTTTGTGTTTAGTCAGAACACTGTGTTAGTGTGCATGTGTAACGCCATGTTTTTAGTCACCTAGGGCCAAGCATCTCTCATCTCTCAGAGGCCTGGATCTGTCTGCTCCACTCACAATCAAAGGGGAGGCTGAGGGTGGCTGCAACAGCAGCAGAGTCCTCTCCTCCTCGCTAGCTCCTACCCCTCTGAGATAGGCTCTGCTGGATACCCAGAATATCATTTTACATTTACATTTTAGTCATTTAGCAGACGCTCTTATCCAGAGCGACTTACAGTTAGTGCATACATTATATTTTTTTCCCCCTGTGGGAATCAAACCCACAACCCTGGCGTTGCAAACGCCATGCTCTACCAACTGAGCTACATCCCCTGCCGGCCATTCCCTCCCCTACCCTGGACGACGCTGGGCCAATTGTGCGCCGCCCCATGGGTCTCCCAGTCGCGGCCGGCTACGACAGAGCCTGGATTCGAACCAGGATCTCTAGTGGCACAGCTAGCACTGCGATGCAGTGCCTTAGACCACTGCGCCACTCGGGAGACGGTGCATATCAAACAGTGCATACTGGATCCTTCATCCATACATTCCTCCTAGAACCTCCATCTATATCCATACATTGCTGTAGCTCCTCCATCCAAGATAAATTCAAACATCCCATGATCCCAGCTGGATCTGGTGGTCAATTTTAGATCATCATCATCTTGCACTGTGAAATATTTCCTTGTGGATGATTTGGCCAGCCTCACCAGATCCACACCTCAGATGCACGCGCACGCAAACGCACACACACACACACACACACACACACACACACACACACACACACACACACACACACACACATACACACAGACAGCTGCCTATACAGGTCTGAGGATGAGTAAATGTGGATGCCAACTGGGCATTAACGATAAAAGGCAGACATGATTCTTGCTTGATCCAACTACTTAGCCCACAACACATCAAATATACAGTTATTAAGGTGTATTGGTAACACAGAAATACAATAGGATTTATAAACCTTACTTAACAGCCATATCGAATAGAAGTTTCACTGTACATGCTAAGCGCTCCAAGGTGCCAACCAGCTTGTCTGGGAGGGAGCCCACCCATAAACAGCTTAAGTAACATGCTATTCAAACACCAGCTGAACTAAAGGTAGCAGTCCAGCAACTAAGTGTAGGCTAGTAAGTGTGTTGTAACGTTCTGTACATGTGCCAATTCTTCTCAGAGCAGGTTATAATGGAGGAGCCCTAGGTGAAAGCTCACTGCAGGTATGTCCATGCTGTTCACTATGAAGAAAGAGCACAGGCCATTGCGTCCTGATATCAGTGTATTTACAAACAAACACAGCTTTAGTAGATAATGCTGGTAAGTGATCAGCTATGATCTGATCTGAATGAACATTATCCTTGGAACCTTGATTCCCTGGCAACTGAGACTGGACCACTGCTCACTGGATCAAAAACCTCCACTAACATGATTGGCTGGGGTCGACACCATCATATGACAGGATCCAGCAGAAATACAAGCATAGACCTAGGCCTACATGATTGGCTGTATTGTTGTTGTTGTCATAATCACCACTCATAAGACTGTGCAGACCAAAATGAACCAAAATGGACCATGGAGAGGCATAGCCTAAGTCTGTGTCTGCCTCTGCCAACATTCTACCTTGAGATATTACTTCTTGGAAGTCAAAGTTACCATTCATAGAGAGTAGGCTAACCAGCATCATGAAGTGCAGCACTGATATCATCACCACCATACCGCTGATATCTCTAAACACAAACCTCTAAATGGAGATATTAGTCCAATAGCATTATGAATCAGATGCTAGGTTATGTGTCGACTCTCTCTGACATGCCTTTTCCGACCTTCTCTCTCCAGCTTACATCTTCACATCCTATGTATTTTTATTCTGCTAATGAGCATCAGAGCAATTGCATTAGATCATCACACAGAAAGGTTTCCAGTCCATTCGCTCTTCGTTTGGTCTCTGAGGAATACCCAGGTTGCCCTCATCGGATTAAGAGCTACGTTCACTTCTCCATGCCCTTCTGCCGTTCTGCGTTGAGAACATCTGCGGAATGAACCCTGTAACCACGCAGAATTAATGGGTTTAAAATCGACATTCATCCAATTACAGCAAATTCCGAAGTTTAATTCCACATATTAAAACCATCAACAGACATGGAAAAGAGTCAATAGGCCAGGTCTACTGTCAAGTTTAGGGAGCATTAAGATTCAGCAAAGTCAAAAGCATTTGAGGATATTCCAGCCAAAATGTATATTCAAATGGCTTATATATCTAGAGGAACAACAGCATTGCTTGTTGATATGATAAGTAAAGGTCTATTGCCAATTAGCATCTCCTTCTCGCACTACTATAGGATCTCAGGGAGGTAACACAGTGTTCTGCTCCTGGGAGGAATGAAACCAAACGCAATCTCTACAACAGATGGCCAGGAGATAAGCCATAACCAAAACAGCCTTTTATCACAGCTGATAGAGAAGACATGGTATTACCAGTTAAGTTACATCCTCTATCTAAGCTACCATGATGAAGCCACAGCAGCATTACCAGTCACAGCAGCCTCCATCACAGCTGGAGCTGGAGGACCGCAACTCGTCACCATATCAGGAGGTGACATCACAAAGATGAGTCACACACAGCGTGCAGGCTAGCAGTTGAGTGAGCATCACCACTAAAACCTTCAGTAACTATCTAGTATGTTCATTAAGCATTCATTACACATCTAGCTACAGTGAGGGAAAAAAGTATTTGATCCCCTGCTGATTTTGTACGTTTGTCCACTGACAAAGAAATGATCAGTCTATAATTTTAATGGTAGGTTTATTTGAACAGTGAGAGACAGAATAACAACAAAAAAATCCAGAAAGACGCATGTCAAAAATTTTATAAATTGATTTGCATTTTAATGAGAGACTGAAAAGATTTGGCATGAGTCCTCAGATCCTCAAAAAGTTATACAGCTGCACCATCGAGAGCATCCTGACTGGTTGCATCACTGCCTGGTATGGCAACTGCTCGGCCTCCGACCACAAGGCACAACAGAGGGTAGTGTGTACGGCCCAGTACACATCATGGGGCCAAGCTTCCTGCCATCCAGGACCTCTATACCAGGCGGAGTCAGAGGAAGGCCATAAAAATAGTCAGACTCCAGCCACCCTAGTCATAGACTGTTCTCTCTGCTACCGCACGGCAAGCGGTACCGGAGCGCCAAGTCTAGGTCCAAAAGGCCTCTTAACAGCTTCTACCCCCAAGCCATAAGACTCCTGAACAGCTCATCAGGACTACCCAGACTACCCAGACCGAGGGTGATTGACCGTCATCTTGAACTTCTTCCATTTTCTAATAATTGCGCCAACAGTTGTTGCCTTCTCACCAAGCTGTTTGCCTATTGTCCTGTAGCCCATCCCAGCCTTGTGCAGGTCTACAATTTTATCCCTGATGTCCTTACACAGCTCTCTGGTCTTGGCCATTGTGGAAAGGTTGGAGTCTGTTTGATTGAGTGTGTGGACAGGTGTCTTTTATACAGGTAACGAGTTCAAACAGGTGCAGTTAATACAGGTAATGAGTGGAGAACAGGAGCGCTTCTTAAAGAAGAACTAACAGGTCTGTGAGAGCCGGAATTCTTACTGGTTGGTAGGTGATCAAATACTTATGTCATGCAATAAAATGCAAATTAATTCCGTCTCTCACAGTTGAAGTGTACCTATGATAAAAATTACAGACCTCTACATGCTTTGTAAGTAGGAAAACCTGCAAAATTGGCAGTGTATCAAATACTTGTTCTCCCCACTGTATATCCACAGTAAAACGAGTCCTATATCGACATAACCTGAAAGGCCGCTCAGCAAGGAAGAAACCACTGCTCCAAAACCGCCATAAAAAACCCAGACTACGGTTTGCAACTGCACATGGGGACAAAGATCTTACTTTTTGGAGAAATGTCCCCTGGTCTGATGAAACAAAAATATAACTGTTTGGCCATTATGACCATCGTTATGTTTGGAGGAAAAAGGGGGATGCTTGCAAGCTGAAGAACACCATCCCAACCATGAAGCACGGGGGTGGCAGCATCATGCTGTGGGGATGCTTTGCTGCAGGAGGGACTGGTGCACTTCACAAAATAGATGGCATCATGAGGAAGGACAATTATGTGGATATATTGAAGCAACATCTCAATACATCAGTCAGGAAGTTAAAGCTTGGTCGCAAATGGGTCTTCCAAATGGACAATGACCCCAAGCATACTTCCAAAGTTGTGGCAAAATGGCTTAAGGACAACAAAGTCAAGGTATTGGAATGGCCATCACAAAGCCCTGACCTCAATCCTATAGAAAATGTGTGGGCAGAACTGAAAAAGCGTGTGCGAGCAAGGAGGCCTACAAACATGACTCAGTTACACCAGCTCTGTCAGGAGGAATGGGCAAAAATTCACCCAATTTATTGTGGGAAGCTTGTGGAAGGCTACGCGAAACGTTTGACCCAAGTTAAACAATTTAAAGGCAATGCTACCAAATACTAATTGAGTGTATGTAAACTTCTGACCCACTGGGAATGTGATGAAAGAAATAAAAGCTTAAATAAATCATTCTCTCTATTATTATTCTGACATTTCACATTCTTAAAATAAAGTGGTGATCCTAACTGACTTAAAACAGGGAATTTTTACTTGGATTAAATGTCAGGAATTGTGAAAAACTGAGTTTAAATGGATTTGGCTAAGGTGTATGTAAACTTTCGACTTCAACTGTATATACGTTTATGGAAAAAGCTCTGTAGGGTCTTTTAGGGCTAACTCAAACTGATTTTGATCATGACTTAGGGGCGGTAGGTAGCCTAGCGGTTAGAGGCGAGCCAGCAACCGGAGGGTGGCCAATTCGAATCCTGAGTCCGACGGGAAAAGTTAGGCGGGAAGTGAGCTGGCAACGGGACGGTTGCTGGTAATTTAATTATTTTTTTGTCATTTAGCAGACACTCTTATCCAGAGCGACTTACAGGAGCAATTAGGGTTAAGTGCCTTGCTCAAGGGCACATCAACAGATTTTTGACCTAGTCGGCTCGGGGATTAGAACCAGCGACCTTTCGGTTACTGGCACAACGCTCTTAACCACCAAGCTACCTGCCGCCCCTGCTGTTGTGCCCTTGAACAAGGCACGTAACCCCCCACAACAGCTCCCCGTATGCCCAGTGTGGCAGCCCCCCGCACACGCAATAAAATGTGGGTTCCTCAATGGTTCTTTGGAAGAATGATGGTTCTATGTGGAACCATACTTTCACGACTTTCTCCGAAGCTGCCTCCTCTCCTTGTTCGTGCAGGCTTCGGAGTTCGTCGTCACCGGCCTTCTAGCCACTTCCTGATCTCATCATTTCATTTGTTTTGTCTTGTTTATTACACACACCTGGTTCATATCCCCTCATCAGTACCTGTATAAGGATTACCACTATAGGATTAGTGATTTTTCCAACGGAATCCTATAGGATTCTCACAATCCTATAGGATTTTGTGTCACCTCTATCAGAATCATATTGGAATCCTATTTGACTACTTTTCTTCTATTGGAAATAGAAATATTTTTCTATTGGATTCTTGTATTGGATTCCTATAGGATCCTATAGGATAAAATCCTATAGCATATAATCACATAGGAGTCCAATAGGACTGGTTCCAAAATCTGATAGGATTTTTCTATTAGATTATTTTATTGGAATCCTATAAAATGAAATCCTATAGGATTTTTTGACTAGGGTATAGAACCATTCTCCATAAAGGTTCTATAAAGAGCAAAAAAAATTGTGTTTTTTAAATGGTTCTTTATAGAACCTTAGGAAAGGGTTATTTATAGCATCATACAGGTTCCATGTAGAACCTTATGAGCATGGTTCTTTATAGAACCTTCAAAAAATGGTTACATATAGCACCTAAATGGGTTCCGCTATGGTTACAAGCCAAATAACCCTTATTTGGCACTATATAGAACCAGTTTTTAGTGTCCAAAAACCTGTATATGTATACAGTGCCTAGCAAAAGTATTCATCCCCCTTGGCATTTTTCCTATTTGTTAAATTACGACCTGTAATTTCAATTGATTTTTATTTGGATTTCATGTAATGGACATACACAAAATAGTCCAAATTGGTGAAGTGAAATGAAAAAAATTACGGAAAAGTGGTGCGTGCATATGTATTCACCCCCTTTGCTATGAAGCCCCTAAATAAGATTGGGTGCAACCAATTACCTTCAGAAGTCACATAATTTGTTAAATAAAGTCCACCTGTGTGCAATCTAAGTGTCACATGATCTGTCACATGATCTCAGTATATATACACCTGTTCTGAAAGGCCCCAGAGTCTGTGAAACCACTAAGCAAGGGGCACCACCAAGCAAGCTGCACCATGAATGTCATAAATGCTGTAGGTGGGTGTAGTGGTGGAATCAAGCGCAGGACACCGAAGTATAGTCCAAAAGACTTTAGTGGAATATCCAACAAGGAAAAACAGAACAAACTTGCCCGAAGGCGAAACTACGCACGTAGGCGACAAACAAAAGGCGCACTACACAGGTGCGTAAAACGCTCCAACACATTGGAGTAAAGCTCAACCGAGCGAATAAGGAAATCGACAAGCAAACATACGACAGGAACAATCACACACAAACACAGACACACCCAACGAGACTTAAATAGAACACTAATGAGGACTAACTAGACACAGGTGTACAACATCAAGACCAAACCAAACGAACATGAAACATAGATCGATGGCAGCTTGTACTCCGGGGACGACGACCGCCGATGCCTGCCCGAACCAGGAGGAGGAGCAGCCTCGGCCGAAACCGTGACAGTACCCCCCCCCCTGACGCGCGGCCCCAGCCGTGCGCCGACCCCGGCCTCGGGGACGACCAGGAGGACGCGGAGCAGGGCGCGCGGGATGGTCCCGGTGGAACTCCGACAGGAGAGATGGGTCTAGGATGTCCCTCCGCGGCACCCAGCACCGCTCCTCCGGGCCGTACCCCTCCCACTCCACGAGATACTGGAGACCCCCCATCCGGCGTCTGGAGTCCAAGATGGACCGAACGGTGTACGCCGGAGCCCCCTCGATGTCCAATGGGGGCGGAGGAGTCTCTCCTATCTCATTGTCCTGGAGTGGACCAGCTACCACCGGCCTGAGAAGAGACACATGGAACGAGGGGTTAATATTCTTATATTCAACAGGTAGATGTAACCTATAACACACCTCGTTCAATCTTCTCAGGACTTTAAAGGGCCCCACAAACCGCCGACCCAGCTTCCGGCAGGGCAGGCGGAGGGGCAGGTTTCTGGTAGAGAGCCAGACTCGATCTCCGGGTGCGTACACCGGCCCCTCACTGCGTGGAGATCGGCGCTCGCCTTGTGACGAAGGACGGCCCGCTGCAGGTGGACGTGGGCAGCGTTCCACGTCTCTTCCGAGCGCCTCATCCAATCATCCACCGCAGGGGCCTCGATCTGGCTCTGCTGCCATGGTGCCAGAACCGGCTGGTAACCCAATACACATTGGAAAGGGGTTAGGTTAGTAGAGGAGTGGCGGAGAGAGTTCTGGGCCATCTCGGCCCAGGGAATGTAACGCGCCCACTCCTCAGGCCGGTCCTGGCAATACGACCTCAGAAACCTACCCACATCCTGGTTAACACGTTCTACCTGCCCGTTACTCTCCGGGTGGTACCCCGAGGTAAGGCTAACCGAGACCCCCAAACGCTCCATAAACGCTCTCCACACACGGGAGGTAAACTGAGGGCCTCGATCAGACACTATATCCTCGGGGACCCCGTAATGCCGGAAGACGTGGGTAAATAGGGCCTCAGCGGTCTGTAGGGCAGTAGGAAGACCCGACATAGGGAGAAGACGACAGGCCTTAGAGAACCGGTCCACAACGACCAGGATGGTGGTATTCCCCTGAGAGAGGGGAAGGTCTGTTACAAAATCCACCGAGAGGTGGGACCATGGTCGTTGTGGAACGGGTAGGGGCTGTAACTTACCCCTGGGCAGATGTCGGGGCGCCTTACACTGGGCGCACACCGAGCAGGAGGAGACGTAAACCCTCACATCCCTAGCCAAAGTAGGCCACCAGTATTTAGTGCTAAGGCAATGCACTGTCCGGCCAATACCCGGATGTCCAGAGGAGGGTGACGTGTGAGCCCAGTAGATGAGTCGATCCCAAATCTCGAGCGGAACGTACCTCCGACCCTCAGGACATTGTGGAGGGCTGGGGTCGGTACGCAACGCTCGCTCAATCTCGGCATCGACCTCCCACACCACCGGTGCCACAAGGCAAGACTCCGGTAGTATGGGAGTAGGCTCAACGGACCTCTCCTCCGTGTCATACCGCCGGGACAGTGCATCTGCCTTACCATTCTGGGACCCAGGGATGTACGTGATTTTAAATACGAACCTGGTGAGAAACATACTCCATCGAGCCTGGCGAGGGTTCAGTCTCCTCGCTGCCCGGATGTACTCCAGGTTCCGATGGTCAGTCAAAATGAGGAAAGGGTGTTGAGCCCCCTCAAGCCAATGCCTCCACACCTTAAGGGCTTGAACTACAGCTAACAGCTCCCTGTCCCCAACGTCATAGTTACGCTCCGCCGGGCTGAGCTTTTTGGAGTAAAAAGCACAGGGGCGGAGTTTAGGTGGCGAGCCGGACCGTTGAGAGAGAACGGCCCCTATACCAGCCTCAGACGCGTCCACCTCAACCTGAAATGGAATTGTGGGATCCGGATGCGCCAGCACCGGAGCCGACGTAAACAGGTCCTTCAGTCTCCCAAAGGCCCTGTCCGCATCAGCTGACCACTGCAGGCGCACCGGACCCCCCTTCAGAAGGGACGTGATGGGAGCTGCCACCTGTCCAAAACCCCGGATAAACCTCCGGTAGTAAGTCGCAAAGCCCAAGAACTGCTGCACCTCTTTTACAGTGGTTGGAGTTTGCCAATTACGCACAGCGGACACACGATCCACCTCCATTCTCACCCCTGACGCGGACAACCGATAACCCAAAAAGGAGACCGACTCCTGGAAAAACAGACATTTCTCTGCCTTGACATATAGGTCGTGCTCCAACAGCCTCCTCAATACACGTCGCACCAGGGTTATATGCTCGGCTCGGGTAGACGAGTACACCAGAATATCATCAATGTACACGACCACCCCTTGTCCCTGCATATCCCGGAAAATGTCATCTACGAAGGATTGGAAGACTGATGGAGCATTCATCAACCCATATGGCATGACAAGATACTCGAAATGACCTGACGTGGTACTAAACGCCGTTTTCCATTCATCGCCCTCCCTAATGCGCACCAAGTTATACGCTCTCCTGAGATCCAATTTTGTGAAAAACCGCGCCCCATGCAATGACTCCGTCATGGTCGCAATCAGAGGGAGTGGATAACTGTATTTCACAGTAATCTGATTGAGACCACGGTAATCAATGCACGGGCGCAACCCTCCATCTTTCTTTTTCACAAAAAAGAAACTCGAAGAGGCGGGGGAAATGGAAGGCCGAATGTATCCCTGTCTCAAAGATTCGGCTATGTAAGTCTCCATTGCTTTCCTCTCCTCTTGAGACAAAGGATACACATGGCTCCGTGGGAGCGCTGCTCCTGCCTGGAGATCAATCGCACAATCCCCCTGTCTATGGGGAGGCAACTGCGTCGCCCTAGTTTTGCTAAACACAAGAGCTAAATCCCCATATTCAGGCGGAATGTGCAGTGCGGGCACTTGGTTTGGACTTTCCACCGAAGTCGCCCCCACGGAAACACCCAGACATCGCCCCTCACACTGAGCAGACCACCCATCGAGAGCCCTCTGTTGCCACGAAATAGCAGGGTTATGGGTGCTTAACCAGGGAATCCCCAGCACCACTGGGTACGCAGGAGAGTCGATCAGATACAGCTGTATAGTCTCTTCATGACCCCCCTGCGCACACATCCTAAGTGGCGCTGTGACCTCCCTGATCAACCCCGACCCCAACGGGCGGCTATCTAAGGCATGTACGGGAAAAGGTTTGTCAACAGGTAGGAGAGGGATCCCTAACTCTAAACAAAACTTTCGATCAACAAAATTCCCAGCTGCGCCTGAATCTACTAGCGCCTTATGCTGGGAATGAGGTGCAACCTGTGGAAAACCAACAGGTATACAAAAGTGCGCAACAGAAAGCTCTGGGTAAGCGGGGCGTCTACTCACCTGGGAGGCCCCCCCAGTGCGTGGCCTGTTGTCCTCTCCCTCGGAGAACCCTCCCCAGCACCTGGCCGCAGTGTGCCCTCCACGACCGCACTTGGTGCAGGAGACAGGCCCCCTCGGGCTCTTCCTCCTCCGCTCTCTAGCGCCAGCGCCCCCGAGCTCCATGGGGCACGGCTCGGAGGCGCTGGAGGGTGAAATGGACGGACCCCCCTCGGAACGTCCGCGGGTAGCTAGCAGGTTATCCAGCCTGATGGACATGTCGACCAACTGGTCGAACGAGAGGCTGGTGTCCCTACAGGTCAGCTCCCTACGGACGTCCTCGCGTAGACTACATCTGTAGTGATCGATGAGAGCCCGCTCATTCCACCCTGCATCCGCCGCTAGAGTACGGAATTCTAAGGCGAACTCCTGGGCACTCCTCCTCCTCTGCCGGAGGAAGACCAGACGCTCCCCCGCCGCTTTCCCCTCCGGGGGATGGTCAAACACCGCCCTGAAGCGGCGGGAGAACTCGTCGTAGGTGATGGTGTTCGCGTCGATCCTCCTCCACTCTGCGTTGGCCCATTCCAACGCCTTCCCGGAAAGGCAGGAGATCAGGGCGGACACGCTTTCATGTCCCGAGGGCGCCGGGTGCACGGTGGCCAGGTAAAGCTCCACCTGGAGAAGGAATCCCTGACACCCGGCCGCGGTCCCATCGTAGGCCCTCGGGAGCGAGAGTCGAACTCCTCTGGGTTCCGGAGCGGGAATGGGCTGACTTCCCGATGGGGCTGGCAGAGAGGATGGCGGTGTAGGAGTCCCCCAGCCTCGGATGGTGGTGATCACCTCCTGCAGTGCGGACCCCATCTGCAGGATCTGGTCACTCTGTTCACGGACCCTGTCCTCCAGCGTCGCCTGGGCTGCTGCGGCTCCTGCTGATTCCATTCTTGTGGTGTGTGATTCTGTCATAAATGCTGTAGGTGGGTGTAGTGGTGGAATCAAGCGCAGGACACCGAAGTATAGTCCAAAAGACTTTAGTGGAATATCCAACAAGGAAAAACAGAACAAACTTGCCCGAAGGCGAAACTACGCACGTAGGCGACAAACAAAAGGCGCACTACACAGGTGCGTAAAACGCTCCAACACATTGGAGTAAAGCTCAACCGAGCGAATAAGGAAATCGACAAGCAAACATACGACAGGAACAATCACACACAAACACAGACACACCCAACGAGACTTAAATAGAACACTAATGAGGACTAACTAGACACAGGTGTACAACATCAAGACCAAACCAAACGAACATGAAACATAGATCGGTGGCAGCTAGTACTCCGGGGACGACGACCGCCGATGCCTGCCCGAACCAGGAGGAGGAGCAGCCTCGGCCGAAACCGTGACAATGAAGACCAAGGAGCTCTCCAAACATCTCAGGGACAAAGTTGTGGAGAAGTACAGATCAGGGTTGGGTTATAAAAAAATATCCCAAACTTTGAACATCCCACGGAGCACCATTAAATCCATTATTAATAAACGGAAAGAATATGGCACCACAACAAACCTGCCAAGAGAGGGCCGCCCACCAAAACTCACGGACCAGGCAAGGAGGGCATTAATCATAGAGGCAACAAAGAGACCAAAGATAACCCTGAAGGAGCTGCAAAGCTCCACAGCGGAGATTGGAGTATCTGTCCATAGGACAACTTTAAGCCGTACACTCCACAGAGCTGGGCTTTATGGAAGAGTGGCCAGAAAAAAGCCATTGCTTAAAGAAAAAAATAAGCAAACACGTTTGGTGTTCACCAAAAGGCATGTGGGAGACTCCCCAAACATATGGAAGAAGGTACTCTGGTCAGATGAGACTAAAATTGAGCTTTTTGGCCATCAAGGAAAACGCTATGTCTGGCGCAAACCCAACACCTCTCAACACCCCGAGAACACCATCCCCAGAGTGAAGCATGGTGGTGGCAGCATCATGCTGTGGGGATGTTTTTCATCGGCAGGGACTAGGAAACTGGTCAGAATGTTTTATTTTATTTATTTTATTTCATATTTAACCAGGTAAGCCAGTTGAATTGAAGGAATGATGGATGGCACTACAGGGAAATTCTTGAGGGAAACCTGTTTCAGTCTTCCAGAGATTTGAGACTGGGACGGAGGTTCACCTTCCAGCAGGACAATGACCCTAAGCATACTGCTAAAGCAACACTTGAGTGGTTTAAGGGGAAACATGTAAATGTCTTGGAATGGCCTAGTCAAAGCCCAGACCTCAATCCAATTGTGAATCTGTGGTATGACTTAAAGATTGCTGTACACCAGCGGAACCCATCCAACTTGAAGGAGCTGGAGCAGTTTTGCCTTGAAGAATGGGCAAAAATCCCAGTGGCTAGATGTGCCAAGCTTATAGAGACATACCCCAAGAGACTTGCAGCTGTAAATGCTGCAAAAGGTGGCTCTACAAAGTATTGACTTTGGGGGGGGGGGGGGGGGGGTTGAATAGTTATGCACGCTCAAGTTTTCTGCTTTTTTTTGGTCTTATTTCTTGTTTGTTTCACATTAGAAAATATTTTGCATCTTCAAAGTGGTAGGCATGTTGTGTAAATCAAATGATACAAACACCCAAAAAATCTATTTTAATTCCAGGTTGTAAGGCAACAAAATAGAAAAAATGCCAAGGGGGGTGAATACTTTCACAAGCCACTGTATGTATGTAGTGCATTCAGACATTATTTTTTATGTTACAGCCTTATTCTAAAATTGATTAAATTAAATGTTTTCCTCATCAATCTACACACAATACCCCATAATGACAAAGCGAAAACAGGTTTTAAGAATTTGTTGCAAATTTATTACAAATAAAAAACAGAAATACCTTATTTACATAAGTATTCAGAGCCATTGTTATGAGACTCGACATTGAGCTCAGGTGCATCCTGGTTCCATTGCTCATTACATTTACATTTACGTCATTTAGCAGATGCTCTTATCCAGAGCGACTTACAAATTGGATCATCCTTGAGATGTTTCTACAACTTCATTGGAGTCCACCTGTGGTAAATTCAATTGATTGGACATGATTTGGAAAGGCACACACCTGTCTATATAAGGTCCCACAGTTGACAGTGCATGTCAGAGCAAAAACCAAGCCATGAGGTCGAAGGAATTGTCCGTAGAGCTCCGAGACAGGATTGAGTCGAGGCACAGATCTGGGGAAGGGTACCAAAAAAGGTCTGCAGCATTGAAGGTCCCCAACCAGGCCTTTACATTAGAGTGGCCAGACAGAAGCCACTCCTCAGTAAAAGGCACATGACAGCCCACTTGGAGTTTGCCAAAATGCTGTGGGGATGTTTTTCAGCGGCAGGGACTGAGAGACTAGTCAGGATCGAGGGAAAGATGAACGGAGCAAAGTACAGAGAGATCCTTGATAAAAACCTGCTCCAGAGCGCTCAGAATCTCACACTGGGGCGAAGGTTGACCTTCCAACAGGACAATAACCCTAAGCGGCTTCGGGACAAGTCTGTGAATGTCTTTGAGTGGACCAGCCAGAGCCCGGACTTGAACCCGATCGAACAGCACCGGAGAAGATGGCTGCAGTTTTACAGCCCTCTAACCAATTGTACTATTATGTGTGTTTTTCCGCGTTATTTGTCATTTATTTTGTACATAATGTTTCTGCCATCGTCTCTTATAACCAAAAAGAGCTTCTGGATATCAGGACAGCGATTACTCACCTTGTATTGGACGAAGATTTTTTCTTCAACGAGGCGGCCGCAAAGGATATCATACAGACACCCGACAAGGCCCAAATCCCCGTCATTCGCGTGAGGAAGAGACAGAGATATCGCGGACGCAGATCGGGGTGCCTTGTAAGGATCCGACGGCGAGCGAGTAAACTGCCTCTTCCATCAATCCTATTAGCCAACGTTCAATCTTTTGAAAATAAAATGGACGATTTAAGATTACGGTTATCCTACCAACGGGACATTAAAAACTGTAATATCTTATGTTTCACGGAGTCGTGGCTGAACGACAACAATGATAACATTCAGCTAGCAGGCTATACGCTACATCGGCAGGACAGAACAGTTGACTCCGGTAAGACAAGGGGTGGCGGTCTGTGTATATTTGTAAACAACAGCTGGTGCACAAAATCAAATACTAAGGAAGTCTCGAGGTTTTGCTCGCCTGAGGTAGAGTATTTTATGATAAGCTGTAGACCACACTATTTACCAAGAGAGTTTTCATCTATATTTTTCATAGCTGTCTATTTACCACCACAAACCAATGCTGGCATTAAGATTGCACTGAATGAGTTGTACAAGGCCATTAATCAACAGGAAAACGCTCATCCAGATGCAGCGCTCCTAGTGGCCGGGGACTTTAATGCAGGGAAACTTAAATCCGTTCTACCTAATTTCTACCAGCATGTTAAATGTGCAACCAGAGGGAAAAAAACTCTAGACCACCTTTACTCCACACACAGAGACGCATACAAAGCTCTCCCTCGCCCTCCATTTGGCAAATCTGACCATAACTCTATCCTCCTGATTCCTGCTTATAAGCAAAAACTAAAGCAGGAAGCACCAGTGACTCGGTTAATAAAAAAGTGGTCAGATGACGCAGATGCTAAGCTACAGGACTGTTTTGCTAGCACAGACTGGAACATGTTCCGGGATTCTTCAGACAGCATTGAGGAGTACACCACATCAGTCACTGGCTTCATCAATAAGTGCATCGATGATGTCGTCCCCACAGTGACCGTACGTACATACCCCAACCAGAAGCCATGGATTACAGGAAACATCCGCACTGAGCTAAAGGGTAGAGCTGCCGCTTTCAAGGAACGGGACTCTAACCCGGACGCTTATAAGAAATCCCGCTATGACCTCCGACGAACCATCAAACAGGCAAAGAGTCAATACAGGTCTAAGATTTAATCATACTACACTGGCTCTGACACTCGTCGGATGTGGCAGGGCTTGAAAACTATTACAGACTACAAAGGGAAGCACATCCGCGAGCTGCCCAGTGACACAAGCCTACCAGACGAGCTAAACCACTTCTATGCTCGCTTCGAGGCAAGCAACACTGAAGCATGCATGAGAGCACCAGCTGTTCCGGATGACTATGTGATCACGCTCTCCGTAGCCGATGTGAGTAAGACTTTTAAGCAGGTCAACATTCACAAGGCCGCAGGGCCAGACGGATTACCAGGACGTGTACTCCGAGCATGTGCTGACCAACTGGCAAGTGTCTTCACTGACATTTTCAACATGTCCCTGACTGAGTCTGTAATACCAACATGTTTCAAGCAGACCACCATAGTCCCCGTGCCCAAGGACTCTAAGATAACCTGCCTAAATGACTACCGACCCGTAGCACTGACGTCTGTAGCCATGAAGTGCTTTGAAAGACTGGTCATGGCTCACATCAACAGCATTATCCCAGAAACCCTAGACCCACTCCAATTTGCATACCGCCCCAACAGATCCACAGATGATGCAATCTCTATCGCACTCCACACTGCCCTTTCCCACCTGGACAAGAGGAACACCTACGTTAGAATGCTATTCATTGACTACAGCTCAGCATTCAACACCATAGTGCCCTCTAAGCTCATCACTAAGCTAAGGATCCTGGGACTAAACACCTCCCTCTGCAACTGGATCCTGGACTTCCTGACGGGCCGCCCCCAGGTGGTAAGGGTAGGTAACAACACATCTGCCACACTGATCCTCAACACGGGGGCCCCTCAGGGGTGCGTGCTCAGTCCCCTCCTGTACTCTCTGTTCACCCATGACTGCATGGCCAGGCACGACTCCAACACCATCATTAAGTTTGCCGACGACACAACAGTGGTAGGCCTGATCACCGACAACGATGAGACAGCCTATAGGGAGGAGGTCAGAGATCTGGCCGTGTGGTGCCAGGACAACAACCTCTCCCTCAACGTGACCAAGACAAAGGAGATGATTGTGGACTACAGGAAAAAAAAGAGGACTGAGCACGCCCCCATTCTCATCGACAGTGCTGTAGTGGAACAGGTTGAGAGCTTCAAGTTCCTTGGTGTCCACATCACCAACGAACTATCATGGTCCAAACACACCAAGACAGTCGTGAAGAGGGCACGACAAAGCCTATTCCCACTCAGGAGACTAAAAAGATTTGGCATGGGTCCTCAGATCCTCAAAAAATTCTACAGCTGCACCATCGAGAGCATCCTGACTGGTTGCATCACCGCCTGGTATGGCAACTGCTTGGCCTCCGACCGCAAGGCACTACAGAGGGTAGTGCGTACGGCCCAGTACATCACTGGGGCAAAGCTTCCTGCCATCCAGGACCTCTATACCAGGCGGTGTCAGAGGAAGGCCCTCAAAATTGTCAAAGACTCCAGCCACCCTAGTCACAGACTGTTCTCTCTGCTACCGCACGGCAAGCGGTACCGGAGTGCCAAGTCTAGGTCCCAAAGACTTATCAACAGCTTCTACCCCCAAGCCATAAGACTCCTGAACAGCTAATCATGGCTACCCGGACTATTTGCACTGCCCCCCCACCCCATCCTTTTTACGCTGCTGCTACTCTGTTAAGTATTTATGCATAGTCACTTTAACTCTACCCACATGTACATATTACCTCAACTACCTCAACTAGCCGGTGCCCCCGCACATTGACTCTGCAACGGTACCCCCCTGTATATATAGCCTCCCTACTGTCACTTTATTTTACTTCTGCTCTTTTTTTCTCAACACTTTTTTTGTTGTTGTTTTATTCTTACTTTTTTTGTTTAAAATAAATGCACTGTTGGTTAAGGGCTGTAAGTAAGCATTTCACTGTAATGTCTGCACCTGTTGTATTCGGCGCATGTGACCAATACAATTTGATTTGATTTGATTTGATCTCTGGAGATACCTGAAAATAGCTGTGCAGCGACGCTCCCCATCCAACCTGACAGAGCTTGAGAGGAACTGCAGAGAAGAATGGGAGAAAATCTCCAAATACAGGTGTGCCAAGCTTGTAGTGTCACACCCAAGAAGACTTGAGGCTGTAATCGCTGCCAAAGGTGCTTCAACAAAGCACTGAGTAAAGGGTCTGAATACTTATGTAAATGTCATATTTCCTGTTTTTAAACCTGTTTTTGCTTTGTCATTATGGGGTATTGTGTGTAGATTGATGAGGGGTGGAAACAATGTAATACATTTTAGAATAAGGCTTTAACATAACAAAATGCGGAAAAGTCAAGGGGTCTGAATACTTTCCGAATGCACTGTATGTGTGTCTTTCAGAGGAGATGTGTTTAAAAGCAGAAGTCAAATTCCGGTTGGACCTTGTGTGCAATTGACCAATAAAGTGATCTTAATCTTAATTTGGAGGGGCTTTGCTTTGTTGAGAATGAGAAGTCTTGCTGGATTCGTTACTCAGTAACATCGAAAGAGTTATCTCTAATAAAACATTTTTCACGATCTAACTATAAAGCATGCTGTTTGGAGGTCTCCTCCTTAAAAACAATGTAGATGTTTACCGGAGTCGCGTGGGTGTCGTGCCTCTCCCCAATACTGCCGATAATTCCGGTCCAAATTCCCTTCCCTGTGATGATAGGGCTGGACCACCTAGGTGTGGACCTGGACCATAGTAAAATGGATGCTAACAAAATTGCAAGCGAGTGAAAGTAGCGCACTTGTGACAGTAGCTAAATCTCAATTTCAGAAACTCCTTCAGTGTTAGCTAAATTTCAGGTTGCTTGCAAACGTTTTGCAAGCTATCCATTCAATAGGCAAATCCATACTGTATTCTATATCAATGCAATTACTGGTGATATGACAACTAAAGATAAACCCTAATGTAATGAGAGCAACTTAAACGTATCACACGTGCATGCCAATTGTTTTAACATAATTTAAAAGCCTCGCCTTGCTGGAATAAGGGGCTTTGCTGATGGGAAAGCTGGCTAGGTAGGTAAGGTTAGCTAGCTAACACTTGTGGTGAAAATTATAGTTGTCCTCAGAAAATGATAAAACGACTAGCTACGTATCAAATATAATAATGCATTATTAACTAAGCAAATGTTTACTCGTGTACACCATGGCAGAATATGTTAACAATATGGCAGCAGCTAGCCAGCCAATTCACATGAAAAGACCATCCCATTCAAAAACGTTTTATTGGACAATCTTACATCCATCCACCTCATACTGCCGAGGGAGGGACATGTACACAGTCCTTCAATGGATGCAGATTGTCATGGACGCACAGTCCACCTTTCCCGATTCGAGTATTTTATCGAATACCTGGCCTGAATAGCAGTAATTACGAAAAACTGTAACATTAGCTTAGCTATCTTACCTGTAGAGCCCACGAGAAGCAGAGCTAAAAGGATATCCTTTGCGTGGAGCATCGCAACTCCTTGATTAGACCACGCAAATGTCTTAATGAAGAATGTGGTCCCTGTAATATGTGGTTGTTCTTGATATTTTCAAAAGTAATACATTCCCATATTGCTAGCTATTTATTTTTCGTATGGCAAATTGGTATTATGTATAGTTGACAATCGATATAGCAGCGGCAGAAGATCAGCGCCAGCACACTGTTCAAAGAATGAGTGACAAGCCACTGCCTCCATACACACGTGAATTAATCCGCCCAATCGGAATCGAAAGGATTTGCTGTAAAATAGTGCGCTATGCGCAGTAGTCCGTGGTCCTCCAATCTTTTGATTCAAAATAGGCCAAACATAAACTATAGGGCTATTCGTATACGCCTACCATTATTCAACATTTTGACAGACGTATGCAAAATATACATTTAAAATCAAACTACAGAGCTGCGAGATGATACCAACACAGGGAAGATATAGACTGACACTTTCTGAATTCATGCACTTTATTTATAGGAGATTTTTGTTCAGGTGTAGGCTACTGCTGCTGAGCAGACAAGGAGTATAGTCACACGTTCTCCAACAGCTACTGTTGATTTCGGAATGACTGTTGAATTAAGAATAAAACATATGTTATATAGCCTAAACATAATAGGTATAAGACAGCTGAAGTTCAAGCAAAGCAGATGGTAAGATAGACACATGAAAGCCTTCGTTATCTTCTCTCTATCTGTGAAGTCAAATTCTTTCTCTTTGTCATCTCTGACAGAAAACACAGTACATCTCTTATTCCACCTCAAAAGTATTATTTCTAGACAATGCACAAGTCATACGTGCAAAAGAAAGTAAACAGTCTATGTAATGTTGTCAAATCAATTTGATACACTAGTGAAAGGTTTGGTCATGCCATCATCATAAACGTTGTCATAACTATTATCACAGGAAGAACAGGTGGAGGATCTGCACATGTATCAGTTAACAGGAGTTAGCGATGGTGTTGTCAGACAGTGGAGTCATTGTCCTGGGAGTTGTCCTGCAGGGCATAGAGGGCCCCTTTCTACAGCCCTGGTATTAATCTGGGGAGGCAGAGAACTGGAGGAGTCTGCCTGTGTCTCACATACACATACACACACACATAGACGTGCACGCATTTAAAAAAAACACACACGCAAGTCTTTAAAGGAAATGGGAAGCTAATATCATTGCAACAGGCCTGTAACATTGTTATTACCATCGAATTAGAGATGTTGTATCTATCTCAATGAGTTATATATTTTTATGTCATTAGAGGTTATATTATATATTTTCGTAATCATCTTTGTCACTGCAACTACAAGCCTATGATATCATCACTAGTCACATGATGTCATCACCATATGTCCGTGCTGTGCTCTAAGCAGATCCTGGTTCATCATCCCATCCTGGTTCATCACCTCAGTCTAGAGACAGCTCTTCGTTTCACCACATAGTTGTCCAGTGTTTCACTGGTCAGCCATAATGGTGCCACACATGTCATCACCTTTGCTCTGCTCTAGCATGTTTGGGGTTGTTGTATAAAGAACAGTTCAGATATTCTGTGAATACTTTACATCTTACCAGAGCCATTGTATCCATTGGTAAAATGACGTCTTAGAAGACAGAGCATGGGTTTGTCTTTATGGATGCTGTGTGAGGATCAGTGCCAGGGCCCATATTCATAAAGCGTCATAGTGCTAGTCTAGGATCAATTTGGCCTTTTAGATCATGATGAATAAGATTACATGAACAGGGGATACCTGATCCTAGATCAGCACTCCTACACTTGAATACGGGCCCAGGGCTGTAGATAGACCTCTATGGAACCAATCTGCTCTAGTCTACATTTATAATGAATGTTACTTGCACACAAGCTTGGCTCCCATGACACAGTTAATGCAGGGTTAAAAGCATGCATTAGAGAACAACAGTTCGATCCAACACAGGTGAAGTGGCTTGGATATTATTTTGAGAGTTTACTGATAACCCTATGGTACTTAGATGTGAAATCCTCAGCTGGTGTGTGGTCTGCCCTGTGCATGTTTTCATTATATGAAATCCATATGGGAGACATTGAACAAATCTGGCAAAACAGAGAGCAGATTGATCTTTCAGTGCCTAGATTATCTGTTCTCCAAGCAGCTATGAGCATCTCATGTTTTTATTAGATGCTTTGTATTAGTTCCCTTGCTAGTACTGTGTTATTATGCCCATAGCATAATGCAATGAATGTGTCCTCATCACTCCCACGGTCCTGACATTCCATGTCCTTCTCCAAGTACAGTGCCCTACTTTGGGTAACACTTTACTTGACACCCAGCGTCATAACACGTTATGACACGGTCATAACCATGCCATAATATGTCATAATAGCTGACATAACTTGTCAAAACCTGTCATAATATGGTCATAACACTGTCATGACCCATATATTTACACCTGTTGTGACATATATTGCGTAATTATATGGCTGGTTATGACACCTATATAAGAGTGTCAAAACCCACATCTATTCATATGTATTTTTTCCCTGCCAAATATGTTCCTTTCTTTTTAAAGTTTGTTTCTTAAGTCCTTTGTTGTTGTTGTAATGCATTCTTTACAGTAATGCTTTTTTTCTTCATCATATTTTAAATAACTTGCAGAAAATACACTGTATGACACTGTCAAGAAGCATTATGTCCCTCCAATGTCACTTTACTTGGACTAAGAAAATACACTTTATGACACTGTCAAGAAGCATTATGACCATCATAATCATATAAGCCAGATAGGCCTATCACGTAAAGTACATGCTCTTACAGTTGAAGTCGGAAGTGTACATACACCTTAGCCAAACACATATATTTAAACTCTGTTTTTCACAATTCCTGACATTTAATCCTAGTCCCTGTCTTAGGTATGTTAGGATCACCACTTTATTTTAAGAATGTGAAATTTCAGAATAATAGTAGAGAGAATTATTTTATTTCAGCTTTTATTTATTTCATCACATTCCCATTGGGTCAGAGGTTTACATACACTTTCCTTCCTCGTGATGCCATCTATTTTGTGAAGTGCACCAGTCCCTCCTGCAGCAAAGCACCCCCACAGCATGATGCTGCCACCCCCATGATTCACGGTTGGGATGGTGTTCTTCGGCTTGCAAGCATCCCCCTTTTTCCTCCAAACATAACGATGGTCATTATGGCCAAACAGTTATATTTTTGTTTCATCAGACCAGAGGACATTTCTCCAAAAGGTACGATCTTTGTCCCCATGTTCAGTTGCAAACCCTAGTCTGGGTTTTTTATGGCTGTTTTGGAGCAGTGGCTTCTTCCTTGCTGAGCGGCCTTTCAGGTTATGTCGATATAGGACTCGTTTTACTGTGGTTATAGATACTTTTGTACCTGTTTCCTCCAGCATTTTCACAAGGTCCTTTGCTGTTGTTCTGGGATTGATTTTCACTTTTTGCACCAAAGTACGTTCATCTCTAGGAGACAGAATGTGTCTCCTTCCTGAGCAGTATGACGGCTGCGTGGTCCCATGGTGTTTATACTTGCGTACTATTGTTTGTACAGATGAACGTGGTACCTTCAGGTGTTTGGAAATTGCTCCCAAGGATGAACCAGACTTGTGGAGGTCTACAATTTTTTTTCTGAGGTCTTGGCCGATTTCTTTTGATTTTCCCATGATGTCAAGCGAAGAGGCACTGAGTTTGAAGGTAGGCCTTGAAATACATCCACAGGTACACCTCCAATTGACTCAAATGATGTCAATTAGCCTATCAGAAGCTTCTAAAGCCATGACATCATTTTCTGGAATTTTCCAAGCTGTTTAAAGGCACAGTCAACTTAGTGTATGTAAACCTCTGACCCACTGGAATTGTGACACAGTGAATTATAAGTGAAATAATCTGTCTGTAAACAATTGTTGGAAACATTACTTGTGTCATGCACAAAGTAGATGTCCTAACCGACTTGCCAAAACTATAGTTTGTTAACAAGAAATCTGTGGAGTGGTTGAAAAACTAGTTTTAATGACTCCAACCTAAGTGTATGTAAACTTCAGACTTCAACTGTATGTCAGTCATCAGTCAAAAAGAGGGTGTCGTTTTTTTTTCATTTGACATTTTAGTCATTTAGCAGACGCTCTTATCCAGAGCATATATTTTTCATACTGGCCCCCCGTGGGAATCGAACCCACAATCCTGGCATTGCAAGCGCCATGCTCTACCAACTGAGCTACAGGAGGCCTGTCCTGCTCCTGAAATCTGCTCCTTCATTCATCCCATTTATCAGCAACAGAGCATTGGGATAGGTGCCTGACATCAATTTGTGCGCAATTACAATGATCATTTAATATGGTCAATTTCAGAAAATGTTATATACATAAACATACTGTTAACAAGTAGGCTATGGTGTAATGGAATGATTTGCCTTGTGTGGTAGGTTTTGTGGTATTTGACACTCTTATGTAGGTGTAATAACCAGCCATAAAATAACACAGTGGTAGGTTTTGTGGGTTTTGACACTCATATGTTGGTGCCATAACCAGCCATAAAATAATGCAATATATGTCACAACAGGTCTACATGACAGTGTTATGACCATATTATGACAGGTTATGACAAGTAATGTCAGCTGTTATGACATTTATGACATGGTTATGACCGTGTCATAACGTGTTATGACGCTGGGTGTCAAGTAAAGTGTTACCGTGCACAGGAAGAATCAGAGGACAGAGGCACTGAATAACTACTATTGAGCCTCCTCCTCACGCCAGACTCAACAACCCTTAGATATCATTTTGGGCAGCTGCTACCATCTAGTGGTAGTATAATGCCACATATGTTGTTTCAGAAAAGAAACATGCAGAGAATGTCGGGATTCTACGGAAATGTAGAGAGGACATATGAATAAATAAAAATATTATCTCATTATGTCGAGATCATTACCTATTTATCTCATGATCACTACATAACACGAGTTGTTTTGTCGAGATCACGAGACAATTTCCTCGTGATCACGAGATAATCAAAAGTACCAAGTATCATCCATTCATTTTTTCAGAAGCATTATAACCACCTCATCAAGGAGCCCTGTGGCTGCATTGATCGCAATGCGGGGCATTTAAGCCCTGAACGATGCCTGACAGGCAGCCCTTTCTCCCAGGCTGAGTGCCACCCCCAAGACCACAGCCAATCACATGCAAGGAACAACGCAGCTAACTTGGCTAGTATTGTGAGCTAGGTAGTTAGCTAGGTAGTCATGTTGGCTAGCTAGCTAGTAAGATAGCTTGTTATCTATGCTGGTTGTTAGCTTGCATAACTGATGTGTAGAATTATAAGGGTCACTTCATGTTTTGTGGATAATATTTCAATTTACAGTGGGTGAGCTCCATTCCGGACAGGATAATCAGATTCAATGTCAGCCTCAGAGGTTGATAAATCAGGATGCTGCCTTGTAGACTGTTTCATGGGTAAAGCTCCTTGCAGGCAGTTTAGCTGTTAGCGCTTTAAAGGCTGATGCATATAATCCAGAGAGGGTATGCTCTATTCCTGGCAGGCTGATCAGATTCAAAAGCAACCTCATAGGCTGATAAATCAGGATGCTGCCTTGTAGCCTGTTTCATATTTAAGGCTCCTTGCAGACTGCCTACAAGGCAGTATCCTGACTTATCAGCCTCTGAGGCTGCTATTGAATCTGATCGGCCTGTCAGGAATGGAGCTCACCCACTCTGTAAAATTCGATATTATTCATAAAACATGAAGTGTCCCTTAAAATTATACACATATCAGAGATTCAAGCTAACAACCAGCTTAGATAACAAAACTATGTAGCTAACTAGCTAGCTAGCTCGCTCGCTTACAAGATTTGCCAAGTTAGCTGCGTTGTTACTTACATGCAATTGGCAGTGGTCTTCGGGGTGGCACACAGCCAGTGCTGCCTGTCAGTGATTGTTCAGGGCTAACTTATAGACTGATAATGAGCTCCAAACACAAATGAAAGCATGATGTTAACATAAAATGTACCATCCCTTAGTGTAGCAATCAATAAAAACGTATGTGCTGATCCACCGTGGGCTCTGCCGCCTCAGCCATACTGTCAATCTATCATCAATACGTCAAGTCCTATTTATAGAGTTTCTTTTGTGATCTCGACAAAACAACTTTTGTTATGTCATGATCATGAGAGAATTATCTTGTGATCTCGACAAAACAACTTTTGTTATGTAGTGATCATGAGATAAATAAGTTGTGATCTCGACATAACAAGGGAATTGCTTTTTTTTTCATATGTCCTCTCTGGACTTCCGTAGGATTCAGCAGGGGTCTACAATGTTCCTGCAATGCTGCCTTGATGTCTATTGGAGGCAGCAGCTGTCTACTCTTTCATTCTAGAATACTGATAGGTTTCAGTGATAAATACAAGGTACATTTAGGACAGTCTTGGGACAGAAACGAATCCATAGACAAATATGCTGTAGACTGCACCCACTGTGTATACTACTGTGTATACTATTACTTTGGAGACTTTTACTTTGGAGACTTTGGAGTGACAAATGAATGAGCGAGAGAGACTGTGCTACTGAATTAACTGGCAGCTATGATTTGGTTTGAAAATTGACAAAAACAAACAATAAGATGCATGACACCATCATACATTCCATAAATTAAAAAGCAAATGAAAATGTGCATTGTATTCATCCAATTACTAATCAGTGGAATATGAAAATACATAACTGCTGTTCATTGTCAAGCCTACCTCAGATTATCAAGAGTGTAGCCAAGAATACATTAAATTCAATATAAAGGTTTCTCTGATACAAAAACACACTTAGTGTTGTCCTCCTACAACAAGAAGTCTGTCATAGCACAAATCTTTCTTCCTTTCTCTCTTTATTACATACTCTATATTTCCAGATGTAGTTTCCTTATAATAATATATGCCATTTAGCAGACGCTTTTATCCAAAGCAATTTACAGTCACACATGCATTTTTTACATATGGGTGGCTGCGGGAAGCAAACCTAGAACTCTGGCAGTGCAAGCACCATGCCCTACAAAACTGAGCCATACAGGACCACTTATGGCAAGTGCCCCTGAGTCAGACACACTCATACAGTACACACACTCTTAGCACACAATCATAGCCACTCACTCACACAGCAGCAGCCATACCAGATGAAAGAAAACTGAATACTTTGCCACTCAATTATTGTGATGGATAACTGAAATACAGATCCAAATTACAATCTGATAATGACATAAAATGGCATCATTGCATCTGTGGTGTTTGAACAGGTGGTGAAGAACTGCCTAGTATCATAAATCTGTCAAACCTTAAACATCCAACCTGTTCTCCAAATGAGCCCATCTAGATGGATGAAGGACATAACAGACGTTATTGATTAACAGACAATGCAGTGGAGTTTATCTATTTTTTTCAGTGAGATGCGACAGTCCTCAGAAATCTGATATTTTTGCTCAGTATTCACAGCTAATGTGCAATGTCATTATGTTTGTTTCACGGCTTCAATCTCTTGTCCGTTTATTCATGATGTATGACAAGCCACTCACTTGATTTATGTTCATCTCTTCGTTTCTCATGTTGATTCATGCTCAGCAGGTATTTTAGTTTGCTGATTCTGTATTCCTACACTGACATATTGCAAATACTGGTCAGTTTTCACAAATGTGAGGCACAGCCAATGGTATCATACAACCCAAAGATCTGAGGGGACACAAAGCACGTCAGTTGGCGAGTTTTACATTTTTCAAACACCTGAAACAGCTTTTTCTTGCAATCTAGAGCCATAATCATTATGCTTAATTCTATGTAAATAAAAATCTGCCAATTTTTCTACATACTGTATCTATAAGCATACCTCTTGAGCTGTCTGTATCCTGCTGACTGGTGGTTATTTCTTTAAAGAAACTCTGCATCTCTGCTAAAATTGGGTAAAAGATTGAAAGGAATATGAGTCTTATTCAGTAGATTTAGTTACTGCAGGCCAGCTAAGATATTTAAACAAGCTAGCTTATGAAGGTCAAATAGTGCCATAAGTGTACAAGCATGTAAAGTCTGATTTCCACATGTACAATACGAGTTGCACCTGTATATCCAGTTTTGTAGTTGCAAAAAATATTTGCAAAAGTATATAATTTTGAGAATAAATGCAATAACACTTGCAAGCACATAATGTTATGTGTGAATAAATACAACAGTTGTTGTGCAGTTGCTTCATCTGGCTGATGCAGTGCCCAGACGAGATGAGAGCTAACTCCTACACAGATAAAAAGGTGAGATCGCTCAGATTCTGTCAGATTCTAGCTTTTCCTGAAAATGTCTATCTGATATAGCTAGCTAGTTGTTGTTGTTCTCGTGTCCGTTAAATGTTAAAGCCACAACATCATGATCATGTAGTCATGCATCTGCAGACCAGCGAGGAGGGGAAAAGCCAGCTTTGGGTGAGCTAGCTAGAACAACATTAACTAGCTAGCTATAATATCAGATAAACATTTTCAGGAAAAGCATGGATAGAGCTACTGAAGCTACCTGTAGTAATTGTCTTATTTTAAACCACCTCATGCATATAATCTGCATCTGTGTTACATTCCATATTATGTTTTAATATATTTGTACTGTATTGCTATCTGTCTGTTGTACAAACCATCAGCATGAAGAATACTGTATTCTGTTTGAATTGGACTGAATTCTCATTCAAATAATGTTATGCTTCTCTTTCAGATCTGCTAAGCACACCTCTGCCTCTGCTAGCCACACAACCACTGCCTCAAAGTGATTAGGTGAGCTCCTTCCTGACTGGCCCTCTCCAGGTCTGACATTGGACAGGGCCACAGTGCCTCCCAACCCCCCTGTCTCAGTCCCCAGTAATTATTCTGCAATAGTTTATGTGCCGGGGGCTATGGTCAACTTGTCTTATCAGGACCCTTATTCACAAAGCATCTTAGAGTAGGAGTGCTGATCTAGGATCAGTTTGACATTTTAGATCATAGTGAATCAAATTATATTGACTGATGGGATCTGACCCTAGATCAGCACTGCTACTCTTGTGGCGCATTTCCATACAGGATTTACCTCAGTGTTTTAGCCAAAAGGCTCAGACTTTTCTGTGTCCATCTACGCGGGCCGGCACCTGTGTCTCACTGGTCCATGGCGGACCTGCTCTCACTTGGGGCCAAAGCCAGGCCACTGGTACTTTTCAGCTGGCATTTACATAACAATGGCTAACTGTAAACTTTAACATCTTCTCACAAAGCAACTGTTTTGATTATGCAGAGGTTGTTCATTCTTCTCTTCACAAGTCCTCACTGTCAGCTCTAGCTATGGAAACAATTTCCCTAGTATAACATATGGGTGTACACACTATTGTAACACTGATGTTACAGTGGAAAAGTAGCATTGGATGCTCTGTGAATATGGGCCCTGATGTAATGTGTGATTTTAGGCATGCTCCCACTAACAGCCTGTGTCTCCCCTCCCGGAGGACCTGAGCCCCTGGTCGTGCTGCCATTCCGACTGCAGCTGTGGACCCCTGGCCTGATTTCACCGGGCGTTCTACCTTGTCTCAGACCCCTGCTGATCAAGTTTAGCCAGGTAGTCACTGTGCTTCTGCCTCTGCTTTGCTTGCTCTTGGGGTTTCAGACTGGGTATCTGTAAAGCACCTTGTGACTATTGATCAGGGCGGTCCTGATTAATGTGAGACAATAGCCATGCATTTGTAACAAGAACAGTGAGTATTGTGTGAACGTTTAGCTGATCTGGAGTGGACTATATTTGAATTAAAATTATTCTCTAGGATGACTAACATCCATCATTATCCATGACTACCAGCCCCATCCACCATCTACATGGAACAACAACGTTTTCTATGTATTTATGATAAATATTCCCTTTTCTCAATAACAGCTTCTACACATCATGGCAACATGCTTGACTGAAATAATCTTTAAACATGTCTTTTGACAATGGGGGTGATGCTGTTGCCCATCAGATTTCATATTATACCAATATGTCAAAGTTATTAATTAGGAAGATGGTGCTGTTCAGAACGACAAGTTCATGACTGTTGATGTTCACAGGACTCTCCTAATGCTATGTTGAAGGAGCACCATGGATGAAGGAGGGGGAGGAAAACAGCTTCTCTCTACCACACCTTCACCAAGTCATCCAATGTTTGCTTAATGACATTTTTTTTCATCTTCTAAAATAAATACAAAATATAATACATTTTTTCATTCTGTTTCTGTTTTATTTTTATTCTGGATGTGATTAATTTAGCAGGTCTATAGTATAATGGATTGTTTTTAAATGTTTATTAAATATATATTCAGTCAAGTCACTTTGATTATTTTATGTTGTCTTTTTAAATGTTTGCTAAGTTTATGTATGTTTGGTATTGTTATTTGGTACATGCTGAAACAGTCATTGGTTTAAAACACCTACAGTGAGGGGAAAAAGTATTTGATCCCGTGCTGATTTTGTAAGTTTGCCCACTGACAAAGAAATTATCAGTCTATAATTTTAATGGTAGGTTTATTTGAACAGTGAGAGACAGAATAACAACAAAAAAATCCAGAAAAACGCATGTCAAAAATGTTATAAATTGATTTGCATTTGAATGAGGGAAATAAGTATTTGACCCCCTCTCAATCAGAAAGATTTCTGGCTCCTAGGTGTCTTTTATACAGGTAACGAGCTGAGATTAGGAGCACACTCTTAAAGGGAGTGCTCCTAATCTCAGCTTGTTACCTGTACAAAAGACACCTGTCCACAGAAGCAATCAATCAATCAGATTCCAAACTCTCCACCATGGCCAAGACCAAAGAGCTCTCCAAGGATGTCAGGGACAAGACCTACACAAGGCTGGAATGGGCTACAAGACCATCGCCAAGCAGCTTGGTGAGAAGGTGACAACAGTTGGTGCTATTATTCGCAAATGGAAGAAACACAAAATAACTGTCAATCTCCCTCGGCCTGGGGCTCCATGCAAGATCTCACCTCGTGGAGTTGCAATGATCATGAGAAGGGTGAGGAATCAGCCCAGAAACTACATGGGAGGATCTTGTCAATGATCTCAAGGCAGCTGGGACCATAGTCACCAAGAAAACAATTGGTGACACACTACGCCGTGAAGGACTGAAATCCTGCAGCACCCGCAAGGTCCCCCTGCTCAAGAAAGCACACATATCGGCCCGTCTGAAGTTTGCCAATGAACATCTGAATGATTCAGAGGAGAACTGGGTGAAAGTGTTGTGGTCAGATGAGACCAAAATCGAGCTCTTTGGCATCAACTCAACTCGCCGTGTTTGGAGGAGGAGGAATGCAGCCTATGACCCCAAGAACAACATCCCCACCGTCAAACATGGAGGTGGAAACATTATGCTTTGGGGGTGTTTTTCTGCTAAGGGGACAGGACAACTTCACCGCATCAAAGGGACGATGGACGGGGCCATGTACCGTCAAATCTTGGGTGAGAACCTCCTTCCCTCAGCCAGGGCATTCAAAATGGGTCGTGGATGGGTATTCCAGCATGACAATGACCCAAAACACATGGCCAAGGCAACAAAGGAGTGGCTCAAGAAGAAGCACATTAAGGTCCTGGAGTGGCCTAGCCAGTCTCCAGACCTTAATCTCATAGAAAGTCTGTGGATGGAGCTGAAGGTTCGAGTTGCCAAACGTCAGCCTCGAAACCTTAATGACTTGGAGAAGATCTGTAAAGAGGAGTGGGACAAAATCCCTCCTGAGATGTGTGCAAACCTGATGGCCAACTACAAGAAACGTCTGACTTCTGTGATTCCCAACAAGGGTTTGCCACCAAGTATTAAGTCATGTTTTGCAGACGGGTCAAATACTTATTTCCTTCATTAAAATGCAAATCAATGTATAACATTTTTGACATGCGTTTTTCAGGATTTTTTTGTTGTTATTCTGTCTCTCACTGCTCAAATAAACCTACCATTAAAATTATAGACTGATCATGTCTTTGTCAGTGGGCAAACGTACAAAATCAGCAGGGGATCAAATACTTTTTTCCCCTCACTGTAGGTAGAGCAGAGAGGACTTAGAGCATGTGACTTTGCAACACACAGGTGTGTCATCTCCAAACTCTGATGATTTTAACAGTGCGAAACCACACAGGAATCATTCTGCTCAGGTATGAGGGTAATAAATTAATAAAAACTAAACTAATGAAAGAGAACACAGGGCCACAGCACTTCAGGAGCACACAGACATCAAAAATATCCCTGCCATCAATATTTTAAACTGTCTCGGCTCGCTATTTCAGCACCACAAATTTCAATTTATTTTAAGGCGGTTACAATTCCTATTGATAGGCGTGGCTGGAAACAGCCGATGAATCTGCCAAAAGCTTCAGCACTATGTTTGTTAAAGTGAAAATCAGGAGATACCTTATTTGTTTAAGTTCCTTTGCAAAAACCTGTTACAGAGGCCTTTTGTAGTGTTGCACTGTTGTTGACTCCCTTGTGAAGAGGAAGAATATGAGCAACATGATCATGGTGAAGTAAAGGATGGTAGTGGCTGCACTGATTATCTGCAGCTTGGAGAAGTAGTGCACATCATAGACAAGCAGGTAGACTGCCATGAAGAGAGTGTTCAGGAAGGAACGCCACCACCTACACAAAACACAACACATTTTTTAAGTTCAGCTCACACTTTTTTGCCACTAGTTATTTGCATAATTTAGAATGTTTTCATAAAAACTAAAATAGATTTACTGTTGGCACGAAGACTTCACACTTCGTAGCTAAACATAACGGCACAGATAATCTGGCAAACTGGAAACATTAGAAATCAGTTTTACAAATATTACACAATACATTTACATACAGCGCATTCAGAAAGTATTCAGACCCCTTGACTTTTTCCACATTTTGTTACGTTACAGCCATATTCTAAAATTGAGGACATTTATTTTTTTCCTCATCAATCTACACATCAATCTACAAACAATATCTACACACAATTTGCACATTTCTAATAAAAACCAACTGAAATATCAAATTTACATAAGTATTCAGACCCTTTACTTTGTACTTTGTTGAAGCACCTTTGGCAGCGATTACAGCCTTGAGACTTCCTGGGTATGACGCTAAAAGCTTGGCACAGCATATTGGTCAAAGCATATTGATACAACAGTAGCTAAGATGGGGAGAAGTATGTCCATAATTAAGCGCTGCTCTGTCTTCTTAACAACACTATCAACAAGGCAGGTCCTACAGGCCCTAGTTTTGTCGCACCTAGACTACTGTTAAGTAGTGTAGTCAGGTGCCACAAAAAGGGACTTGGGAAAATTGCAGTTGGCTCAGAACAGGGCAGCATGGCTGGCCCTTAAAAGTACACGGAGAGCTAACATTAATGACATGCATGTCAGTCTCTTCTGGCTCAGAGTGGAATAGAGATTGACTTCATCACTGCTTGTTTTTGTAAGAGGTGTTGACAAGCTGAATGTACCGAACTGTCTGTTTAAACTACTATCACACAGCTTGTAAACCCATGCATACCCCACACGACATGCCACCAGAGGTATCTTCACAGTTCTCAAGTCCAGAACAGACTATGGGAGGCGCACAGTACTACATAGAGCCATGACTACATGGAACTATATTCCATATCAGGTAACTGATGCAAGCAGTATAATCAGATTTTAAAAACAGGTAAAAATACACCTTATGGAACAACGGGGACAAATGCATATGCACACATTGTGATATTGTTGTATGGTGGTATTAAACATTTTGTATTGTAGATAAGTAGTGGTGTAATCTCATATGATGTACTGTTTTATATTTTGTTTTATATGTAATGTAAGTGCTTTAATATGTTTGGACCCCAGGAAGAGTAGCTGCTACCTTGGTAGCAGCTAATGGGAATCCCTAATAAAATAAAATAAAATAAATACACCTGTATTTGGGGAATTTCTCCCATTCTTCTCTGCAGATCCTCTCAAGCTCTGTCAGGTTGGATGGGGAGTGTTGCTGCACAGCTATTTTCAGGTCTCTCCAGAGATGTTCGATCAGGTCCAAGTCCAGGCTCTGGCTAGGCCACTCAATGAGATTCAGAGACTTGTCCCGAAGCCCCTACTGCGTTGTCTTGTCTGTGTGCTTAGGGTCGTTGTCCTATTGGAAGGTGAACCTTTTCCTCAGTCTGAGGTCCTGAGCACCGTGGAGCAGGTTTTCATCAAGGATCTCTCTGTACTTTGCTCTGTTCATCTGTCCCTCGATCCTGACTAGTCTCCCAGTCCCTGCCGCTGAAAAACATCCCTACAGCATGATGCTGTAGTATGAAAAATGTATGCACTCACTAACTGTAAGTCGCTCTGGATAAGAGCGTCTGCTAAATGACTAAAATGTACAAATGTAATGCTGCCACCACCATTCTTTACCGTAGGGATGGTTTCCTCCAGACGTGACGCTTGGCATTCAGGCCAAATAGTTACATCTTGGTCTCATCAGACCAAATAATCTTGTTTCTCATGGTCTGAGAGTTTTTAGGTTCCTTTTGGCAAACCAAGTGGGCTGTCAAGTGCCTTTTACTAAGGAGTGGCTTCCGTCTGGCCACTCTACCATAAAGGCCTGATTGGTGGAGTGCTGTAGAGATGGTTGTCCTTCTGGAAGGTTCTCCCATCTCCACAGAGGAACTCTGGAGCTCTGTCAGAGTGACCATTGGGTTCTTGGTCACCTCCCTGACCAAGGCCCTTCTCCCCCGATTGCTCAGTTTGGCTGGGCGGCCAGCTCTAGGAAAAGTCTTGGTGGTTCCAAACTTCTTCCATTTAAGAATGATGGAGGCCACGGTGTTGTTGGGGACCTTCAATGCTGCAGAAATGCTTTGGTACCCTTCCCCAGATCTGTGCCTCGACACAATCCTGTCTCGGAGCTCTACGGCAATTCCTTCGACATCATGGCTTGGTTTTTGCTCTGACATGCACTGTCAACTATGGGACCTTATGTAGACAGGTGTGTGCCTTTCCAAATCATGTCCAATCAATTGAATTCACCACAGGTGGACTCCAGTGAAGTTGTAGAAACATCTCAAGGATGATCAATGGAAACAGCATGCACCTGAGCTCAATTTATTATTATTAGTTATTTTTCTTAAGTTTTCGCTTTGTCATTATATACAGTGAGGGAAAAAAGTATTTGATCCCCTGCTGATTTTGTACGTTTGCCCACTGACAAAGAAATGATCAATCTATAATTTTAATGGTAGGTTTATTTGAACAGTGAGAGACAGAATAACAACAAAAAAAATCCAGAAAAACGCATGTCAAAAATGTTATAAATTGATTTGCATTTTAATGAAGGAAATAAGTATTTGATCCCCTCTCAATCAGAAAGATTTCTGGCTTCCAGGTGTCTTTTATACAGGTAACGAGCTGAGATTAGGAGCACACTCTTAAAGAGAGTGCTCCTAATCTCAGCTTGTTACCTGTATAAAAGACACCTGTCCACAGAATTAATCAATCAATCAGATTCCAAACTCTCCACCATGGCCAAGACCAAAGAGCTCTCCAAGGATGTCAGGGACAAGATTGTAGACCTACACAAGGCTGGAATGGGCTACAAGACCATCGCCAAGCAGCTTGGTGAGAAGGTGACAACAGTTGGTGCAATTATTCGCAAATGGAAGAAACACAAAATAACTGTCAATCTCCCTCGGCCTGGGGCTCCATGCAAGATCTCACCTCGTGGAACTGCAATGATCATGAGAACGGTGAGCAATCAGCCCAGAACTACACGGGAGGATCTTGTCAATGATCTCAAGGCAGCTGGGACCATAGTCCCCAAGAAAACAATTGGTAACACACTACGCCGTGAAGACTGAAATCCTGCAGCGCCCGCAAGGTCCCCCTGCTCAAGAAAGCACATATAAAGGGCCGTCTGAAGTTTGCCAATGAACATCTGAATGATTCAGAGGAGAACTGGGTGAAAGAGTTGTGGCCTCACGACGCCAGGACAGCGGAGTCACTCACCACCTTCCGGAGACATTTGAAACCCCACCTCTTTAAGGAATACCTGGGATAGGATAAAGTAATCCTTCTACCCCCCCCCCCCCCCCCCCCCAAAAAAAAAAGAAAATGTGTAAAGTGGTTATCCCACTGGCTATAGGGTGAATGCACCAATTTGTGAGTCGCTCTGGATAAGAGCGTCTGCTAAATGAGGTAAATGTGCCCTTGAGCAAGGCACTTAACCCTAATTGCTCCTGTAAGTCGCTCTGGATAAGAGCGTCTGCTAAATGACTAAAATGTCAATGTAAATGTATGGTCAGATGAGACCAAATCGAGCTCTTTGGCATCAACTCAACTCGCCGTGTTTGTAGGAGGAGGAATGCTGCCAATGACCCCAAGAACACCATCCCCACCGTCAAACATGGAGGTGGAAACATTATGCTTTGGGGGTGTTTTTCTGCTAAGGGGACAGGACAACTTCACCGCATGAAAGGGACGATGGACGACGCCATGTACCGTCAAATCTTGGGTGAGAACCTCCTTCCCTCAGCCAGGGCATTCAAAATGGGTCGTGGATGGGTATTCCAGCATGACAATGACCCAAAACACACGGCCAAGGCAACAAAGGAGTGGCTCAAGAAGAAGCACATTAAGGTCCTGGAGTGGCCTAGCCAGTCTCCAGACCTTAATCCCATAGAAAATCTGTGGAGGGAGCTGAAGGTTCGAGTTGCCAAACGTCAGCCTCGAAACCTTAATGACTTGGAGAAGATCTGCAAAGAGAAGTGGGACAAAATCCCTCCTGAGATGTGTGCAAAACCTGATGGCCAACTACAAGAAACGTCTGACCTCTGTGATTGCCAACAAGGGTTTTGCCACCAAGTACTAAGTCATGTTTTGCAGAGGGGTCAAATACTTATTTCCCTCATTAAAATGCAAATCAATTTATATTATTTTTGACATGCGTTTTTCTGGATTTTTTTGTTGTTATTCTGTCTCTCACTGTTCAAATAAACCTACCATTAAATTATAGACTGATCATATCTTTGTCAGTGGGCAAACGTACAAAATCAGCAGGGGATCAAATACTTTTTTCCCTCACTGTATATATATATACACTACCAGTCAAAAGTTTGGACACACCTACTCATTCAATGGTTTTTCTTAATTTTTGCAGTTTTTTACATTCTAGAATAATAGTGAAGACATCAAAACTATGAAATTACACATATGGAATCATGTAGTAACCAAAAAAGTGTTTAACAAATCAAAATGTGTTCTTCAAATAGCCAACCTTTGCGTTGATGACAGCTTTGCACACCCCCGATGAGACTAAAACATTTTTTGGGGGGGGGGGGGGGGGGGGGGGGGGTGGTGATGTGTAAATGAAATGATACAAACCCCCCAAAAAATCAATTTTAATTCCAGGTTGTAAGGCAACAAAATAGGAAAAATGCCAAGGGGGGTGAATACTTTCGCAAGCCACTGTAAATGTGTTATCACTGCACTTTTAACCATTTAAAAGCACAACAAAGTTCAAATGGGAAAAAAATTGCAGATATTTTGTATTCATACAGCAACCTTAACTTTAGGTTATTTACTGTATTACGAAGTCATGTCAAATTGAAAAACACAATAAAATATCAACATTTAAAGATCTATCGAATGCTTGGATATCTGAGCCACTGGGTTAATCTCATTCTTTACTTTTATTTTTGGTTTAGTTGGAAACGTGAATCCAACATAGCATTACTTAACTTTTCGACAAGCTATTTATTGTATTGCTAAAGTGATAATGAATTGTGTTTGGTTGCAACCAAATATCAACATTTGAAGGAGATGTATATTTTGTTTCACTGACTTAGTCTGACTTTAATTCCAGTTTGTCTACAAATTAACAATTTATATGTTGGATTCACCTCTCCATCTTAACCAAAAAATCTAAGTTAAAGAATGGGACTAAATCAAATCAAACTTGAAATGCACTTTAAATAAAGTGTTTTCTTATTTAGTCCTATTCATAAACGTCTATTTTTTGTTGAAATGGAGACTTGAATGCAACATATTCATTATTAACTTGAAGATTACATTTGACATCAACCAAAGCTTGAAACCCTAGGCCTATATGTATTGTCTACTTTTAGTTGAACCCTGGGTTGATGACTTCGCAAATGCAATACATACCTAAATAGTGTCATTGATGATACAGTGGGGGAAAAAAGTATTTAGTCAGCCACCAATTATGCAAGTTCTCCCACTTAAAAACATCAGAGAGGCCTGTAATTTTCATCATAGGTACATGTCAACTATGACAGACAAAATGAGAAAAGAAAATCCATAAAATCACATTGTAGGATTTTTTATGAATTTATTTGCATTTGAAAATAAGTATTTGGTCAATAACAAAAGTTTCTCAATACTTTGTTATATACCCTTTGTTGGCAATGACACAGGTCAAACGTTTTCTGTAAGTCTTCACAAGGTTTTCACACACTGTTGCTGGTATTTTGGCCCATTCCTCCATGCAGACCTCCTCTAGAGCAGTGATGTTTTGGGGCTGTCGCTGGGCAACACGGACTTTCAACTCCCTCCAAAGATTTTCTATGGGGTTGAGATCTGGAGACTGGCTAGGCCACTCCAGGACCTTGAAATGCTTCTTACGAAGCCACTCCTTCGTTGCCCAGGCGGTGTGTTTGGGATCATTGTCATGCTGAAAGACCCAGCCACATTTCATCTTCAATGCCCTTGCTGATGGAAGGAGGTTTTCACTCAAAATCTCACGATACATGGCCCCATTCATTCTTTCCTTTACACGAATCAGTCGTCCTGGTCCCTTTGCAGAAAAACAGCCCCAAAGCATGATGTTTCCACCCCCATGCTTCACAGTAGGTATGGTGTTCTTTGGATGCAACTCAGCATTCTTTGTCCTCCAAACACGACGAGTTGAGTTTTTACCAAAAAGTTATATTTTGGTTTCATCTGACCATATGACATTCTCCCAATCCTCTTCTGGATCATCCAAGCGCACTCTAGCAAACTTCAGACGGGCCTGGACATGTACTGGCTTAAGCAGGGGGACACGTCTGGCACTGCAGGATTTGAGTCCCTGGCGGCGTAGTGTGTTACTGATGGTAGGCTTTGTTACTTTGGTCCCAGCTCTCTGCAGGTCATTCACTAGGTCCCCCCGTGTGGTTCTGGGATTTCTGCTCACCGTTCTTGTGATCATTTTGACCCCACGGGTTGAGATCTTGCGTGGAGCCCCAGATCGAGGGAGATTATCAGTGGTCTTGTATGTCTTCCATTTCCTAATAATTGCTCCCACAGTTGATTTCTTCAAACCAAGCTGCTTACCTATTGCAGATTCAGTCTTCCCAGCCTGGTGCAGGTCTACAATTTTGTTTCTGGTGTCCTTTGGCAGCTCTTTGGTCTTGGCCATAGTGGAGTTTGGAGTGTGACTGTTTGAGGTTGTGGACAGGTGTCTTTTATACTGATAACAAGTTCAAACAGGTGCCATTAATACAGGTAACGAGTGGAGGACAGAGGAGCCTCTTAAAGAAGAAGTTACAGGTCTGTGAGAGCCAGAAATCTTGCTTGTTTGTAGGTGACCAAATACTTATTTTCCACCATATTTGCAAATAAATTCATTAAAAATCCTACAATGTGATTTTCTGGAGAAAAAAAATCTCAATTTGTCTGTCATAGTTGACGTGTACCTATGATGAAAATTACAGGCCTCTCTCATGTTTTTAAGTGGGAGAACATGCACAATTGGTGGCTGACTAAATACTTTTTTCCCCCACTGTATATGACTTATAGGGAGTATAGTTACATTTCATTTGCTCTGTTAAACTTACCTTTTAGAATGACTTCTATAGCAACAGTGAATCTATTTAGTTATTAAGAGATCTCTCAATAATTATTCTCAAGATAGAATACTGGTAGTAGTATATCAAATATCAAAGCTAAGCAGGGCTGGCATTGTTCAAAATCCTGGATGATGGGAGACCAAATGGATAACTGTATATAGATCAACTCTCCAGTAGGAGGTGCTTCCCAGACTGTTTTTTCTACTGATAGTGGATATAACGTTGAAGATCTGACGTTGTTTCAAAGGTACAAATTCAATATATTTTATACAAAGTTTGTTTATGTTGAAAATTGTTTACCATGAAATAATTCTGTAGTTGAAATTTCATCCTCAAAACAACAGTTTACGTTGATGACTTTTTACAAATCCAATGTATTGTCCACATAGATTCCACGTCACAATACGTTGACAAATTAAGTTGAAACAACGTTGCTTCAACCAGTTTTTGCCCAGTGGGCTGTACCTCAAGTGTGACTGCAAGTTAATTTACAGTCACACACACTCACTGAACTTCACTGAACATCCTTAAAACAACAAGACTACTGCTCCCAACAGACCTCAGGGTTGGGGAGTAACTGATTACATGTAATCAATTACTTGTAATTTGATTACACATTATAAAACCGTAATCTGATTACAGATACTTTTGAAAAACTAGATGATTAATTATTAGATTACTTTTAAATTCAGAAAGGATGTTTGCGAACAAATACGTTATGGCAACTTTGTGTTTTATCATTGACATTCAATTAAGCATTGAAAAAAGGTGCAAGTTTAAGTTTGTTCTACCTGTTCGAGTCTGACCACAAGTCAGAGACCACTATGTTGACACACCAAGTGTGTTTGATGGATCCTTTGTGTCGTTTTCTAATGCTTCTTAAGGGGAAATTAATCCAAAAGTAATTTGAAAGTACTACGATTAAGTTACTGAGTTTGGGTAATACAAAAGTTACGTTACTGATTACAATATTGTAAAGGTAACTATTAACTTTAACGGATTACATTTAGAAAGTAACTTAGCAAACTCTGATAGGCCTCATCTGGGAATGTGAAGACAAGATTATACATGCTCAACCATACCCATTCTCAATGGTCAGAGACAAGCCTGTGATGACTCATTCATGTGCCCTGGCATAACTCCAATCATCTGAGTACATAAGTACTGTAAACAGCATGAGCCAGACTTTGAAGGGCCCTGCTTGTTCCTCTGTTCAATTACATTGATTGTGTGCTATGTGTGGGCAGAAGAAAGATAGAAAGATCATCCGTCTCTTATTTCGTGGGATTCATTTTCAATTCTCATCTCTCTTCTGAAAAGTTCTCTGCCCTTTCTACTACTGCAATATTTTAAGAGAACACAATAAACAAAAGTCTAACAAAGTTTAACATGACTCAGACAATATGACAGACTGGATTTGTGTGTGGGAATGAGGACTCCTGCTGACACATTGATCCTCATTATTGATAAATGCATGCCATGATGTTCCTGGATTACGTTTGTGTGTGTGTTATTTACAGTGGGGGAAAAAAGTATTTAGTCAGCCACCAATTGTGCAAGTTCTCCCACTTAAAAGATGAGAGAGGCCTGTAATTTTCATCATAGGTACACGTCAACAATGACAGACAAATTGAGAAAAAAAATCCAGAAAATCACATTGGATTTTTAATGAATTTATTTGCAAATTATGGTGGAAAATAAGTATTTGGTCACCTACAAACAAACAAGATTTCTGGCTCTCACAGACCTGTAACTTCTTCTTTAAGAGGCTCCTCTGTCCTCCACTCATTACCTGTATTAATGGCACCTGTTTGAACTTGTTATCAGTATAAAAGACACCTGTCCACAACCTCAAACAGTCACACTCCAAACTCCACTATGGCCAAGACCAAAGAGCTGTCAAAGGACACCAGAAACAAAATTGTAGACCTGCACCAGGCTGGGAATACTGAATCTGCAATAGTTAAGCAGCTTGGTTTGAAGAAATCAACTGTGGGAGCAATTATTAGGAAATGGAAGACATACAAGACCACTGATAATCTCCCTCGATCTGGGGCTCCACGCAAGATCTCACCCCGTGGGGTCAAAATGATCACAAGAACGGTGAGCAAAAATCCCAGAACCACACGGGGGGACCTAGTGAATGACCTGCAGAGAGCTGGGACCAAAGTAACAAAGCCTACCATCAGTAACACACTACGCCGCCAGGGACTCAAATCCTGCAGTGCCAGACGTGTCCCCCTGCTTAAGACAGTACATGTCCAGGCCCGTCTGAAGTTTGCTAGAGTGCATTTGGATGATCCAGAAGAGGATTGGGAGAATGTCATATGGTCAGATTAAACCAAAATATAACTTTTTGGTAAAAACTCAACTCGTCGTGTTTGGAGGACAAAGAATGCTGAGTTGCATCCAAAGAACACCATACCTACTGTGAAGCATGGGGGTGGAAACATCATGCTTTGGGGCTGTTTTTCTGCAAAGGGACCAGGACGACTGATCCGTGTAAAGGAAAGAATGAATGGGGCCATGTATCGTGAGGTTTTGAGTGAAAACCTCCTTCCATCAGCAAGGGCATTGAAGATGAAACGTGGCTGGGTCTTTCAGCATGACAATGATCCCAAACACACCGCCCGGGCAACGAAGGAGTGGCTTCGTAAGAAGCATTTCAAGGTCCTGGAGTGGCCTAGCCAGTCTCCAGATCTCAACCCCATAGAAAATCTTTGGAGGGAGTTGAAAGTCCGTGTTGCCCAGCGACAGCCCCAAAACATCACTGCTCTAGAGGAGATCTGCATGGAGGAATGGGCCAAAATACCAGCAACAGTGTGTGAAAACCTTTTGAAGACTTACAGAAAATGTTTGACCTGTGTCATTGCCAACAAAGGGTATATAACAAAGTATTGAGAAACTTTTGTTATTGACCAAATACTTATTTTCCACCATAATTTGCAAATAAATTCATAAAAAATCCTACAATGTGATTTTCTGAAGAAAAAAAAATCTCATTTTGTCTGTCATAGTTGACGTGTACCTATGATGACAATTACAGGCCTCTCTCATCTTTTTAAGTGGGAGAACTTGCACAATTGGTGGCTGACTAACTACTTTTTTTCCCCACTGTAAACGATAATGCCAGAGAAGCCACTTTTATACAACTGGTTACAAACATATTCAAATAATTATTGACATATTTTCATTAAAAACGTTATTTTTAGGACTTTATTCATATTATTTCAACCTTCCACAAGATATTGTCCCGACACAAATCTAGGGTTGCTACCCAAGCCGACTGGTCGTTCGTTCTATCGGTTCGGTTGCTAGAGACGCGACCCAGTCGTGCAGTCTTTTTGTTCTGTATCCTGGTCGTTCGTTCTAAATGTTCCATTGCCATACTGACTGGCAACGTTCTTATCCCTTGCTTGCTAGCTAGCCAACTACGGCTAACTTAGAGTCACGTCAAAAAGTGCAGCGAGAATAACAGAAAAGTAGCCACATTTCAATTCGTTTAAGCTGTTTTCTTGTGACATTTATTTGGATACATCCATAACAATAAGCTAATGAGGCGCGATTTCGCCTGGCATAGAACATTTGCTCACTCATCAGGACACTGTTGTTCAGAGGTGCTAGCCAATAAGACAGCTACCACAATCACTTCAAACTGAAGCTGCAAAGACTGCAAACTAGCTGCACTTTTGTTTTACCTTTTTTCATAAAAATAAAATGCCATCTGATTCATGATTTCGACTAGCTGAGAAACGCTGCCTGCCTGCCTGCCTGTCTCGTCCCAACTCCCGACACCTTCATTACTATGGGACAGCTGGAAATCGAATTTGAATATTGAAACAATGTTGCAACTGTCGGAGAGACAGAAAGCAAGGTTTATACAAATCTCTGCTGTTGAAAACTAAATGTTAGTTTAAAAGAAATGTGAGATCATGTCTAGATGCTTTTTATAGTGCAGATCTAGTATATAAATTGTCTGGCTGGGCTGATGAGACAGTGGATTGCGCAGTCAGATGGAACAGTATTTTAGGTGTCACTTTTCTCTTTGAAGTCACCTAGCTACACCATCATATGTCAACATATCCTCATCCTCATCATCCTCACATGCATTTTTAAAATCACATTTGATTATTTTTATCCCATCCACCACCACCACCACCTTCTTTAACTGTATCCCCTTCCAGCCCCACAGTACTAGTCTCCACTAATGAGTCCTTTCATGCTTTTTCTGGGAAATGCAATGATCATCACAGAATAAAAGACAGAACTATTTATAATGTCCTGTCAGACAACTCCAATTAAGTTATATTAACGTTAATACAGTAGCACAAAGACCTACATGAGTTGTGTGTCAGGTGAACAATACGCTAACTGATGTGTCACAAATGAACCGTTTAATGGCTTTATCATCCACATCACTTTCAGCTCACTTCCTCAAGATATCAAAGTCTAGTTCTCAATTCTAGTCAAACCTACCACAATATGATTGCAATGCAAATATACTGAAGAAAAATATAAACGCAACATGCAACAATTTCAAAGATTTTACTGCGTTACAGTTCATATAAGGAAATCAGTCAATTTAAATTAATTCATTAGGCATTAATCTATGGATTTCACATGACTGGGAATACAGATGTGCATCTGTTGGTCACAGAACCCTTAGAAAAAGGTAGGGGCGTGGATCAGAAAGCCAGTCAGTATCTGGTGTGACCACTATTTGCCTCATGCAGCACGACACATCTCCTTCGCATAGTTGATCAGGCTGATGATTGTGGCCTGTGGAATGTTGTCCCATTCCTCTTCAATGGCTGTGCGAAGTTGCTGGATATTGGCAGGAACTGGAACATGCTGTCGTACATGTCGATCCAGAGCATCCATAACATGCTCAATGGGTAACATGTCAGATGAGTATGCAGGCCATGGAAGAACTGGGACATTTTCAGCTTCCAGGAATTGTGTACAGATCCTTGCGAAATGGGGCTGTGCATTATCATGCTGAAACATGAGGTGATGGCGGCGGATGAATGGCACAACAATGGGCCTCAGGATCTCATCATGGTATCTCTGTGCATTCAAATGGACGTAGATAAAATACAATTGTGTTTGTTGTCCGTAGCTTATGCCTGCCCATACCATAACCCCACCCTCACCATGGGCCACTCTGTTCACAACGTTGACATCAGCAAACCGCTCGCCCACACGACGCCATGGTCTGCGGTTGTGAGGCTGGTTGGACGTACTGACAAATTCTCTAAAACGACGTTGGAGGCGGCTTATGGTAGAATAATTAACATTCAATTCTCCGGCAACAGCTCTGGTGGACATTCCTGCAGTCAGCATTCCAATTGCATACTCCCTCAAAACTTGATACATCTGTGACATTGTGTTGTGTGACAAAACTGCACATTTTAGAGTGGCCTTTTAGGTGCAACTGTGTATTGATCACGCTGTTTAATCAACTTCTTGATATGCCACACCTGTCAGGTGGATGGATTATCTTGGCAAAGGAGAAATGCTTACTAACAGGGATGTAAACAAATTTGTGCACACAATTTGAGAGAAATAAGCTTTTTGTGCGTATGGAAAATATCAGGGATTTTTATTTCAGCTCATGAAACATGGGACCAACACTTTACATTTTGTGTTTATATTTTTGTTCAGTATATAAACAGTATATCAAACCATCTGCATTAACTCAACATATTGAACACTAAAGGGTGCATACTTGCTCTGAGGTGAGAGAGGTGGAGAGAGAGAAGAGAGAGTGGGAGAATGAGAGAGAGAGAAAGAAAGAGAGATTGATGAAGAAGGATGAGTACCCAGTGCTATGGGTTTAGAATGCTGATGAAGTGCAATGGCATATTCTCATGTGGCCACTGTATGGTGACAGAATTAGCTGAACTGGTACTGTGTGATAAGAGAGTGATTAAGACCATCTCTCCCTTGACCACATTCTCAATTATTGACAGAAAGACATTATACATACAGTATCTGACCGTGCAGTACTTCTAGTCCCTGTCTGGTCTAATAACCTGTGGAGCTTCTCGTCAGTGGCAGGGACTGGGAGTACAATACACAACACACTAGCAGAGCTGCAAACAGACAGTTCTCATCAGATTCATCCGATTTAGGATAATACAGGAAGACCATTATCATACGGATAAGCATCCAGATATTAAGGATGGAGAATTATGCAGAAACCAATTGACGAGGCTCGTAGGAGGCCTGTGATGTGTCATTATCAGTATTGTCCCCCACTGAGTTCTGGTCTCTATGAGATATGAGTGACAGACTGTAACAGAGAGACTTAATAAGAGACTGGGGAATGGACAGATGCTGGATTCTACAGAAAACCATGTCTGTGTCCCAAATGGCACCTGATTCCCTATGTAATGCACTATTTTTGACCAGGGCCTTTGGGACAGTCTAGTTTTTAATAAAGATGTTTCATATTAGTCACTATTCAGCTATTCAGATTGAATAATAATACCTAAGGTCTGCTGTGAGTGAGTACCTTTATAATGGATAAATGAATGATATACAGGGCTTGCATAATTATTAGGATAATAGACATGCTGTACATTCTGAGAGAATATGGCCTTCAGTATCCTAATAAGGAGTGGGACACTAGTAAACCAGAACAACAGAAAGATAGTTGGAAATTCAACAGATTACTACTTTGAATGTATATGTTGTTCAAATAATTAATCAATTATCAGTCTGAAATAAAGGTTACATTTGTGTTATCAGAATGTTAATACCAAACTCAGAATGTTTTGATTAGGCCCATCTGAATAAAGTTTTAACAGCAGTTATAAAAAATGCAATAAAAACGTGCAGCTTGTTTTGGTCTTAACCACGGACTACCTCTGATCAGTTTAGTCATTTCATCTGCATTTAAATTTACTTTTATTGTCCTCCCATTGGGAATAGAGACTGTGCAGCCAACAAGTATATACCTTAAAGCAAAGCATGTTTCTAATTAATAGTTTCCTTTTATAAGTTGATTTAGTTAAACTGGGGTCACCTTTATCTAGGGGTCTCATGCCTGTCCCTTTCTGATTACACCGTATATTGAATTAATGAAATCTTCCCCTACATTTCCATTCAAGTAAAGTGACATTGGCACAGCCACAGAGCAGCTCAAGGTTATCTTCAAGTCAAATCAATTGATCGTTTTTTTTTACAGAGCTCTAGGGTAGTGCCTCAAAGGATGCAGTATGCAGTATGCAATTACAGGCGCAATATGGTAATGCAATATTGTGTGGTTATGTATACATAGTGTCTGTGACTGTTGTGTTTATGCCATATAGCATTAGCTGTAGATGAGGTAATTCATGTTTAGGTTTAGTTAGAGGCGTATGGCATAACTTACTGTCCTATCCATCCACTTCCAACACAGCGCACCATTATCACAGACTGTTACACTTCAATGTTTTTGTGTGACTTTGTTTTCTATGAAAGATTATTATTTCTTTTTTTTTGCAAGGCAGATGGATAGTTCAGATTTAACTATAGTTGCTTTATCAATCATCAATGGCCACACGCACATGTGAACAGGGATAGAGAGTGAGATGGGTAAAGGGGCTTCATCAATATGTTCCACTGGGACCTGACATCTCACTGGGGAAATATGAAGCAAGACGCATCACTAACTTAACATTCATCTATAGCATGGGCGCTAAAGATGGATTTCATCAAGCTTCACTGAGGAGGGAAGGACATGTTAAATTCAGTTCAAATCGTGTTCACTTTGACATGTTTTACACGTCTCACAATTTTGTCACACTGTCAGAATGACAGAGAGACAAAAACTCCAGAGAGAGGCAAACCCCTTTCAAAAGCAATCACCAGTAAAACCAGGACAAGAAACAACTCCCTTAACTTGATGTAGGGAGGGACTAAGCAATGTTGCAAAAAACAGTTTGCTATTGGATTGATATGTTAAAAATGGAACCCAAAATTATTAGTACTATAATTCCTATTTGAGAATGGAGGTGGTGTTGCACAATCTATCGTTATGATTGAATGTGTACATTTCAGTCAACTTGCTCTGTGCCTCACAGTTGAGTGGAGTTCAATTTTAGACAAAGAAGCAACATAATGACTTTAGAGAGCAAAAATCTCAGTGGACTATTTATACAAGAGCTTACAACAGATCGACATTTCCTTAGGGGTGCAAGTCATTCTTGTCCCTGTGGATTAACTAGCTAGTCAGACACTCAGGAATGTCTTCCATCTCAAAGATGCATTCTGAAATAGCCAAGTACCAATTGAGAATATCTCACTATTGGGTGGGTGGGCAATCTGGAGAATTGCTATTGAATCAGACCTATTGAGTTAACTGAGTTGAGTTATACTTATATCTTTCGGTAATTTAGTTGACAGTTGCAACTGTTTCTGTTCAACTGTAATCTCTTAATATTCACGGTGATGGTGAGAAAATGAGAAGGTGGCAGGGTGTCACTTAAAGCGCGACAATGTGACACAGTTGCTGTATGTGTGACACATAGAATTAGGAATTTAACAGGATATCTATGGTGTGATATCAGCGTTGAGGGCAAAGGCGGTCCAGCTTCATGCGTGACAGTGTGGGTACCGAGGAAGGAGCCCTAAGGTTATAGAACAACCCTAGTTTAGATCAGAGCACAAACTACAACCACATAGCCCACATGTACTGTATCTGGAAACATAGGCATATCCATTGTACAATAAAGGCAACGTGTTGTCAAGGTGGACACGTAACCAGCCAAAACCAGCCATCGCATTTCACAGAATCTCACTGAGCTTCATTGCATTGTAATGATTTTGTTGCTTGTTCATTTGTTATAAATATGTGTGTAAACCATTTCCAATTCAGTGTATGAGGCTGCTGATGAAGAGATAAAACATGTCTCCTCTCCACTGTGAAGGGCTGACAAGCTCAGCAGAGTAGTTACTATGAGGATGATAGATATTTCACAACGCCCCAGTCAACTGTGTGAAGTTAGCTGAGGTTGGAAGTCAAAACAGAGAGTAGAGTACAATAGATAAAGACACAGGTAAATAATAGTCAATTGAAACATGGTTTTCTTGTTGAGGCTCTCTATTGAGGCTCTAAAACTAAAACTAAAATGAGAGGCGAGAGAGAGAGAGAGAGAGAGAGCGATAGAGTGAGAGAGAGAGAGAGAGAGAGAGAGAGAGAGAGAGAGAGAGAGAGAGAGAGAGAGAGAGAGAGAGAGAGAAGCGAGAGAGCGAGAGAT